>NC_047660.1:106780478-107083811 GCF_011762505.2 Arvicanthis niloticus
TTTACTGCCCAGGACCATCTCACTGACCCAAATAAAAGATAGTTTTAGAGAGAGTCTATGGACAGACAGAGATGGAATAAAATGTAAAAAGCAAGTTGAGAACACCAGAATAGAAAATGAGGATTGTGGGTAGATCATGCTGCTGAGGAATTAATGAAATATTCAACTTATTTAGGTATGAGAGATTCACAGCATAAACATATATATATATATATATATACACACACACATATATATGTATAGACACACACACACACACACACAACTCCCTATTCTATATTTTCAACAATGTTTGAGTAAGCCACCCAAACTGGCCTTGAATTCACACTGTAATCCAGGCAGATCTTGAACTTGTCCATCTTCGTGTGTCATCCTCCCAAGCAGCTCAGATCACAGATCTGTGCCACAGGCGTGGCCTCAAATTTAATTTATAAGGATTCTTATATCTTCATTTCTGAGAGGGAAGGTTGTTAAAATAACTAGATAAAGGGGATTCTGGCATTTTTCTAGCACTTATAAACTATTAACCTTCTGTAAGATTTAAACTTTCAGCAGTCTTTTTTATCTTCCACAGTACCGTGGAGTTAGTTTCTCTAGAGAGCTTCAATAATGACTCATGAAAATTAATTAGTAATAATAAGGATATGCATAATTGGATGCTGTATTTTGGAAATGGTGCCTAGCATATGTAGAACCCCACCAACAGCATCCCTTGCCTGCTGTGGATTAGTGAGTTCTGAGAGAAATGCTGCTTTTCACCGTGGTGGATTAAACACTTGCATACACCTCTTAAGTGAGAAGAGGGAAGGAGGAATGAGACAAAAGAAAAGAAAACTAGACATATTGATGAATCTGGCATGGAAAGATCAGGCATCAGTGATCTCTGGGATAGTGCCATGATGTGGAGGTAACGAAACTTCGGTTTCATTGCCGAGGGATGTTGTATCATCTAGGACTTAATACACTTCAATAGTCAGTCCATAAAGACTCTTGACTAAAAGCAGTGGAGATGTTTTCTCTATATGTGTTTGCTTTTGGTTTTGCAATGCTCAAGGCTGAACCCAGGGCCTCACGTATGCTAAGCAAGCTCTCTACAACCGAACTACACCTCAGCCCCGAATTTCTCTCCACTTGAGAATAATCTCATAATTTGCCATGTCTACATTGACAAGCAGTTTGGCATTTAGAGCTGGGAAAGGTCTTGGTACTCACTCAGGCTGAGATCTCCATCTGGAGATGAGGAAATAAACACTCCTGGAGTCAAATCATTAAAGCAAGGTCAAAGAGATTATGTCACAAAGTAGACCAAAAAGTAGACTAAGCCTAGTGTATAGTCATCACTTTGTATAGCATTTTGTGCCAATGTCTCAGCCAACACTACCCACTTTACACTGAGAGGAGCCCTTTTTATTAGAACATATCCTAATTCACAGACAAATGTTAGTACATGTTCTTTACTTCTAACATGTATTTTCATACTTTTTGCAAACCCTTGGAAGCTGAATTGAGATGTTTGGGTTAAAGATGGAAAAAACCCTAGATACTCAGTTCTGCATGTGAAAATGGGTGGTCTCAAGCCATCTGGTCCTGATTGAAAATGAATCTCAAAAGGTGAGGATAAATAAGGTTTCATAAGAACAGAGAGTGTAAGGTCACCATCTTTTGATGTTCAGAAGAATAACAGATATCTGTTCAATTGTATGCAGAGAGATCTTATATATTTTCATATATGTTGATCCTGGAAACTTTATTTCCCATAGGAATCATGTAATATTAGGCGGCACAAAGTCCAAACAATGTCTTATTTTGCAAGTAGAAAACTTGTGACCACTGATGTGAAGTGACTTTACCCCGGAGCATGACGGGCACTTAAAAAAATACTTTGCTAAGTATTTTCATTATAAATGCATCTATAATTTATCTCGATTGTTTGTAAGATAGATATTGCTTTCTCAATCCCTGAACAGATACAGACAGCTTCAGGAACTTATTGTTGGCTCTCAAACAACATCTTACCTTGAGATGAAACAGTTTTGCTACCCTGTTTTTTCACATAGCAGAGAAGCCTCAAATCAAACATAGATCATTTGACTCCTAATTATCTGGCATTGTTTAAAAAAAAAAAAAAAAGGCACTGCCCTAGTAAATTTAATTTTCCAAAGCAACCGTACATGTGAGGTCTTCCTTGAGAGGTGAGTTTATGTTGTATATTGTCTTATCTTTGTTATTGACTGAAAAAAAAAAAGAACAGATTTTTATCCAATTAAAAGCTCTAGTTGAGCAACAGGAGGACACTTACATCAACAAATTCTATGTAGAAGCAAAGGGCTAAAATAGGCTTTTAAACTTACCTATTGAATACAATCAGGAGGACTTGAGACATAGTTAATAGTGCACACTGTTCTTCCAGAAGAGCCAAATTTGGTCCTTTAAGTTAAGTGGGTCACTGTACTATCTTCAGCTCCAGCTCCAAGGGAACTGATTTCCTTGCTTGTCCTCTAAGGGTGCCCACAGCATGTGCAAATACTAAGACAGACAAACAGACAGACAGACAGACAGACAGACAGACACACACACACACACACACACACACACAAGATATAACATTTTAATGGCCTTTTAATTGTTGGATAAAGTTGTTAGCTGAACTATGAGTCATAATTACTATATAGGTTTCTAAATTATATATTTATTAATTTTAAATCAATTTAAATTAACTTATAATTACATTGCTCCCCTTTCCCTTTTCTTTCTTCATCCTCTTCTATGCCCCTTCTTCCAAACACCCTCTCATATTCATACCCTTGTTCTTTGATTAAAATATATATGCAAAAAACCATACATATAAAGGCTGAGTCTATTTTTGTTGCTTGTGTGTGTATGGTTTTAGGGCTGACTATTTTGTATTGGGTAGCTCATTAGGGGCCCATCTTTGGGAGAAGCTAACTACTAACTCTCCCTCTCTCAGTAGCCATTAGTTGCCTGTAGTTCTTTGTCTAGAGTTGGGGCCCCATGACATTATCCCTTTCTGTGTTAGCATGTCTATTGATATTGTAATTGCTTATGTTTGGCTTATGCAGCCATTTCTAGGAGAGAGTCTCACGGCAGACTTCCTGGTATTCTAGTTCTTACAGTGTTTCTTTCCCACTTTTTGCAATCTTTCCTGAGCCATAGATGCAGTAGCTTTGCTGCAGATGTTTCCATTGTGACTGTGGTCCCACGATCCATTGATTTCTGCATTGTGTTCATTTGTGGTTTTCTGCAATGAATTCCATTTGCTGTAAAGAGCCCCACCCTCCCTTTCAAGGGTTTAATAATATATTCTAATATATACATACACACACACATACATATATTCAAGTAGTGAGCATGCTGGATAGGGTTCTTGCTACACTAGAACATTATTTATTTAAAACAGATCAAGAATCCATTTTCTCAAAATCATCTTCTTTGCCAAATACGTTCATTCAACTTAAAATAAGTTGGACTCCATGACCTTTCAATGAACCATGTGATTTAGTTACATGTATTAGTTTCAAATGCATTTACTTTTCTAAAATTATTCTTTGCATGTAATACTTGATAGACAGGGGAGTTAAAAAATTAAACATTTGGAGAAAGGCCTTTTATACAACACTTACAAGCAAATATATTGATTATCTCTGATATATTTCTCAGCCAGGTAGCTAAGAAGCCAGAGGTAATGAGAGCATACACATAGCTCCACAAGGGTGAGCCAAGATTCTCCTCTAATTCTCTCAGAAGACTGCAACATTGACATTGACACAATGGCAGGAGAAACTGAGCATCCTACATTATTGAAAATCCACTAGATAATTTATATTTAGAAATATATATGTAAGTAGAAAAATACCTATCTCAAGGAAAACCAGAGGTTATTTTTTATTTGGGGGGTGGGGGGAATTGATCTCAACCTAAATGAACCTTATTATTACAAGATTAAAGTAAGTAGACATCACTTGCTTGGCATATGACAGGAAATTTTGGATCATCAACCAACCATTTAAGCCTTTTTCCCACCATGATTTATTATGCACATTTAGCATAGGAAGAAAGGGACCTCCAAAACCAGTCTTCATGGAGTAGAAGAGTTCCCCCTTTGGTGTGGTGTGCTTCCTACTGGCAAATAGTTTTTTTTTAAAAAAAAAAAAAACAAAACAAACCAAGGCAGTGAGTGTCTGTCTCACCAAATACAGTTCCCTTCCACATTCTATTGTCTATTGCCTTCGAAGTCTAGAATGTGAAAAAGTATCTGTCTTTATGTGCTTTCTAATTGCTGTGATAAAACATAATGACCAAGAGCAGCATGGGCAGAGGAAAGGCTTTATTTGGCCTGTATGTTCTGAATACAGCCCATCATTAAAAAAAAGCCAAAGTGGGAACGTAAGACAGGGCAGGCGCCTAGAGGTAGGAACTGAAGCAGAGACCATGGTGAAACACTTCTTATTGGCTTGCTCCTCATGGCTTGCTCAACTTGCTTTCTTATAGCACCCAGTACCACCTGCCCAGAGCTGGCATCCCCCTCAGTGGACTGGGTTCTTCCACATCAGTTATTAACCAAGAAAATCCCCTGAAGACTTGCCTAGAGTCAATCTGATAGAGGCATTTTCTCAGTCGGATAATCTTTCCAGATAATCTTAGCATGGGCTATGTTGACCAAAAACTAACCAGGATCACATCTTAAAGCAATACTATGTAATTGTAACTAATATGTACTGGGAACTTGCTATGTTCTAAGAATTTTGTTTTTAATATATTTTAAAGGGCTTAGAAATGCCAAGACGAGCAAACAGGAGAATGTAGTTTTTGAGCACAAGCAGGCTTTTTTTTTTTTTTTTTTTTTAAAGAGCTTTTTAAACACTCTAGTATGATAGCATCGCTATTTTATGATAGTGCAATGTGACAGAAAGCAAAGTGAATTTAGTAATGCTTTGAAATAAATTTATGCTTCATGATCAGAGTGGCATATGTGCATATTTTAAAAATGTATGTATATGTTATATAGAGATTTACATATCTGGTATATACACATATGGTACATATAAATATATTTATAGAACATATGCATATCTACATAGCAATGTTCTTTACACATATTTACCTTTTATGCTAATTTCAATTTTCTCTATTCCTGTCCTTTTAAATGCTATGGTCTGCCCCCTTCCACCAAATTTATATGACAAGATTTTAACCCTCACCACAATGGATCAGGAGTTGGAGCCTTGGGAACCTACTTAGTCATGGAACAGAGCCATGAAAATGGAATTAATGTCCTTGTAAAAGGCTCTGAGACACTCCTCACCAATTCTACTATGAACTTGCAGGAAGAGCCACCTAGGAACTAGGGAATGGGTACCTATCAGACCTCACATCTGTTGACACTTTCCTATTAGCCCCCTAGTGTCCTAAGTCATGAGAAATTCTTTTCTATCATTTATAAGTCACCTGGTCTATGATATATATATATATATATATATATATATATATATATATATATATATATATAAAATAGCATCTGGAATTAACTAAGGCACTGGGTTACTTTTTCTTTCTTAATAATTATATTGCAAAGACAATATTTCTCAAGGTCTTCCAGGATCTTATTTTTTATTAATCAGTGTTTTCTTAGTGTGAATGTGAGTCTATGTGAACAAGAGTTATATTTGTATAGCAAATATGGTTTCCACAAAGTTTATCTCTCTTGACTTCCTTTCTTCCCATCCTCTGTCTTTGCCTTCTTACAGCTAATGAAACCTACTTTCAGAGATCTTTTTTTTTCTTTTAAACATTAGAAAGTCTTCTACTTTCAACCTCCCTCTAAAGCTCTACTTCTTTCTAAATGTTTAAACACTAAGTGCCATATATTCTGACTTTCCCTATAGAGTAGGTGACAAGTCCTCTTCATTTCAGCACAGAATGTAGATTTTAAACAAATAGGCAATAAATATACATACATAAAGTTTTCACAGAGGTTATACATGCATGCATGTATGCTTGTTTGCATGTGTGTGCATATGGGTGTTGCGAAATTATAGAGGGTAGAGCACAACTCTGGGTGTCATTCCTCCAGTGTCTTCCATTTTCTTTCCCTGGAAACAGGGTATATATCTCACTGGTCTGCAGTTCAACAAGTAGGCAAGGCTGGCTGACCATCATGTTCCAGTGAATCATCTGTCTCTGAATCTCAGATGTGGGTTTTGGACCAAGCTCAGGGCATCAGTACTTGCAAGGAAAGCACTTTGCTCACTGAGCCATTTCCCCTAAGGAGACCATAGAAAGGGAAAAGTTTTCCCATATGCCTGCAGACTTAATCCACACCTGGCTTGAGAGCAAAAGACCCAATCAGTTGAGGTAATAAATTCTCAGAAATTGTTTAGGATCCAGAAAGCAGGATGAATTTAGACAGTCTACTTAGTGATGAGACACACTTGACCACTCCTGGAGTCCATTCCAGATGTGTTCTCATCCCCTCACTATAGTCTTGTATGTATTTGAATACACACATAGAGTTCTTCTCTAGGCCCAACAGCCCTCATTTATTTTACTGAACTCTGTGTGATGTGGCTTCTCATTCTTCCCTCAGACTCTGTAACTTAACTTTTTAGGCTGAATGAAGCATTTTCCTTACCCTTCAGGAATACCTGGAGAGTAGTTACCCTGATAAGGACCATTGTTTCTCTTACCTAGATGAGAGAGCAACATTGCCGTGGTCCAGGAGAGCAATTCTGCCCCATTGTCTCCTGCCTGGTATCTCATTAGTCTCCTCTCCTTCCACTATGTACTTGTGTAGAAAGGATTTTTTTTTCCCCTCAAACTCTTGTTCCACAAAGCCTTTGGATTTTCTGATACGTCTTCTGGGAGTTCTCGAGGACAGGGAAGGTAATTTTTCTAGACCACAAAAGGAAGGAAGGATTTCAATTCAATTCTTGTGAAACATGAAGCCGAGATGATAGGATAAGGATGAGAATCACAGGCACTTTGTCTGGTAGCCCCTCCATCCAGGACCTATTTGGAATCAATGTGTCTCAAACTTTGTCTTGAAATCTGGAATGGATAATGCGTTCTGACTTCAGTTGATCTTAGTTTCTATTTCATACATCCATGAGAAAGGATGGTTGTATATTATCTTGAGAATCTAAGTGTTTCTACTGGTCAGCTCTGATGATTTAGCACAATCGCTCTGCAGAACTCAAATAAATAACATCCTTATGTTTGAATGATTTGATTTGACATTATGAATAAGCAAGATGTCTTCGTAATTAATGGCTCCCTTCCCAGGCCTCTCAGTTTCAACAGCACATAGACACAAACACAGATATTTATTTGTGTGGAAATTTTCTAGTGGAAATGTATGCATGGATGTATAAATAAATTTATATAATGGAAAACCTGTGCTTTAGCAATTTTTCCTACTTGTGTATTCATTATTTGTCTTGGCCACTTATAATTGAATATCATCTAGAGTCATGAAAATTCTATGAAGCATATTTGAAGAATCTACTTTTGTTTCCCGTCACATTGAAACTACCTCCCTATCCTCATATCTGTATAATCTACAAAAGAATGTTTTTTATTGCCACTTGGAATTATTTAATAATGAAAGACCCAAAAGTTAAAAATGGTATAACTATTATATACTTCTAAATAATGATAGGATCAAGAAAATACGGATTCCCATCATCAGAAAAGATGTTTAATATAAAGTTTGAAAAGATGGAGCGTGGGCAGGGGAGATTAGGCCAGAAGCAGAAATTTATTAACACTTGCAAAAACAACTTAAGACTCTCAAATTTATGGCATTTCAACAAGTTTTCATGTTGGAAATCACTTGAGACTTCATTCAAGGAAGATCATTGGTGTTTTATGCATGAAAGGAGATCTAAGTGACAGTACATTTAATGGAAAATCCCATTTTTATGTTGTGTTCACTTGAGCTTGCCTTCCTTCCTTCCTACTTTCCTGCCTTCCTTCCATCTTCCTTCTCATTTTCCTTTTAAAAAACTGTTGGGGGCCGACTTTTAGCAGAAAGCGGCTATCAGCTTTGCAGCTATCTTGAGCCATATACCCTGACGTGAGATTTGGATTACAATAGCCTACAACAGCTGAGCACACTCCGATAATCTTGGTTTAGATACCTTGGGTGTGTGAGATTAAAGGTGTGTGATATTAAAGGTGTATGACTTACGAGTGACCTAGAGATCAGATTTAGAGACAAGACCTAAGGGCATGATTATAGGTGTGACTTAGAGGCATGGCTTAGAAGTGAGACATATAAAAGGCAGAGACAGAACAGAACGGGGAATGAGACACATCAGACAGAGGAGACAGAGAAGCAGGCACTTGGGAGAGAACTTGGAAGAAGTAACTTGGAACTTGGAGGCACTAGGAACTAGGAACTCAAGACTTGGGACCTGGACTAAGAAGAGAGACTGAAGAATAAACGGGACTGAAACGCACTCTGTCTGGTCTCCATTCTTCGAGTCTGTCCTCAACTCTCTCTCTTGCTGAACCCCAACCCGCGGACTGGAGCAGCAGCTTGAGCCGGGATACAGTGGCGGCCCAAACGCGGGGCTGTTCGGGGCCTCAACATTTTGCTCCGGCCTCGACATTTTTTGACGCCCTACATGGGGCTAGTGCAGTTCCCAACAAAAAACAGTTTATTTTTATATGTATTTGTGTTTTGCCTATATGTGTCTGTGTAGCAGATGTAGTCAGTGCCCATGGAACTCAGAAGAGAGAGGCAGATCCCCTGGAACTAGAGTTACAGATGGTCCTTAGCTGCTATGTGGATGTGGGGAATTGAATCTAGGTCCCTGAAAGAGCAGCCACTAAGCCATCTCTTCACTTCTGCCTTCTTTTCTTTTCCTCTTCTTTTTTCTTTTTCTTTTCTTTTCTTTCTTTTTTTTTTTTTTTTTTTGAGACATTATCTTGCTGTGACCTTGAATGCCCTGGCCTGTCTTTTCACCCCAGCCTTCTGAGTACTAATATAAAGCTGGCTGCCCTGTGTTGCCTCTTCAAGTCTGAGATCTTTCTTTATATCTTTCAATTGATAGGAATGATTCCAGGGAATACTCACCTATTTAAAAGGTTGTAAGAAGGAATAATGAATATAAATATTAAATATATACTGAGTATACAAACAAGCAAACATACATACATACATACATACATACATACATATATACATACTTCAAAATGAACTTTGTGTGAGGATAAGTCAAAGAAAGAGCTTCTATACCAACCAACGAACCAGAGTTTGGTGGAGATTCTACATGGTGCCTGTAGTAGGACATCTGACATACTCTTGTCTTTGTTAGGCAGAAATAGTCTTTCTCCCCATTAAACCTTATTTTGGTTGTAGACAATTGCTTTGGTAACTCACTCTGATGTGTTGGATTGTATTGCCTGAGTTCCAGGAATCTGGCTGCCACTTTTCATCTTCAGAGTTTAGTGAAGACATTTTCTCCACTGAATGTGTTCTTAGGTCACCCAGAGACATGTAAAACTCCTGAACACTTAGAGCTGAAGCTAGAGCGATCATGGCACCATTTGTTCAGTGTCCCCTGGCTGACACTGATCCATTGATAACCTCTCTCTGGGTCTGACTTTCCAGCTGTTTTTCCACTCACCCCATAGCTGAGTAGTTCAGACCTTGTTTTTTCACTTAATTGATGTGTGTGTTATGTGGGGTGGAATCAAAGCCACTGTTACCCTGTTAAGATTGATTATATCAGTGTTTTTTTCTCCCCCCAAGAACTCCCACAAGGAGGTCAATCTGGTTAGACCAGACACAGCCTCATCACAGCCAAACTTCTCTTCTTATCAAAGTGTTTATCATATTTGTGTTGTAATTTTTTTTGCCAATATTTTCTCAAAGTATTACAATCTTGTTGGAATTACTGTGTAGATCTTACCCGTAAAGCAACAGAGAAATTCAGAATAGCATTTAGTTGAATTTACAGAGGAAACAAACTTTTAGAGACTCCGAATACACTAAACCAAAAACCAGAGTTTAGGGAGAAAGATTACTGGGTACAAAACAAAGAGATTGTGACTTTTAAGGGAACTTTCTAGACTATGTCTATACCACTTTTTTTCCTTCATTTCCTTTGACTCTTGCCTGAGCTTGAGCTTGCCATATATTCTGACAGCTAGTCAGGTAAGAAATCATCCCATTTTGAGAGCCATAGCTTCATTTTGTTTGTTAATGTCTTTGCTTTAGGGTAAAAAGAGGTCCATCATTGTCTCCCTGCGGGTATAATAAAAATAGATATATCACACAGGGATGGAGCGTTTGTTGGGTTTATAGGTAATTTCTTTCTGTGCCCAGGGAATTTAAGCATTGACTTGAAAGGAACAGCTGTGGTCAGGAGGCTTCTGCTGTCTCCAACTCACTACAAAGCAGTAACTCAATTAATTTATTGATTTGGAAAACTTTAACACAATAGTGACATACATGGCCTACTCATGGTGGGGAGGGGTAGAACTGCTGTATTGGCAAAAGCCTCTCATGGCTTTCGTGAGACATGATTCTGTTTTGAGCATTGTGAGGCATAAGAACGCATGGTGGAAAATTCAAACTGAAAGGAAGGGAATGGAAAGTCTTTGGCTAGATGAGCTGCATAAGAATTCCTTCACGTTTGGGAAGGCTTCAAGCCCTGAAGTGATGTAATCTACCTTTTCCTTGGGAAAGGAAAACTTTACTCCCCCACCGCCCCCCATCTTAAGGGAAAGGCTCTGTATTAACTTTCTAGGTCTTTATGTGGATGTTTCTTTGAATAAAAAGTAGAAATTTAACACAGATAGGATGAGCCGTCACAACACTGATGGGCAAGAGAAGAGGATGACAAGTTCAACATCAGCCTCAGCTACGTAATGACAACTAATGAAACTCCCAAATAAAACTCATCACAACAGCAACCGTATCCATGTTCTTTCTTTTAGGGATAAACTTCCATCAGTGTGTTAAAATAAGGGGAAAGATTGTCAGGCAGATGGACCTTCCATGTATATTCTAAGGATTCTCTGGAACCCTGAGAAGTTGACTAAACACGAGAGAAAACCTGTCCTGTTTATATGAAACTTCTATACTTATTCTAGGATGGAAAAGACACACAACACACAATGTGAGTCCTTTTAACATCACTAACATTGCTACTCAATAATTAAAATATAACACATCACAGTGCCATGGGTCATTTCAATACTTAAAATTGACCACCCTGTACATTAAACTCATTTCACCCTTTGTCCAACAGACCCTACTATAAGGTAGTTTGATTCTTAGTAGTTCTTACACTTCATCGACAAAACAGTTCATGCTGTGCCATCCATACTTTTTCTGTGATACTGAGTCTACCTTGTTTAGAGTTCTTTGCTCTCTCGGTGAGCTGCCAGTGTGTAGTTTCCTTAAAGTACCAGGCTTCAATATTTGTGTTTTATTTGTTTTAAAAGCTCTGGTCCAGGCATCATCCCAAGATAGATAGTGTAGGACAGACACAATGTCACAGGGCCACAAAAAAAGAAAAAATTTTAAGTAGGGAGCTGAAAACAAATAGCCTCTTTAACCACACCCACTGAAAGCCCCAGCAATTCTGTTGGAAATCACATATCTGAGGTAGATATGTATTTTGCATTTTTAATTAATTTACTAGATAGCATTGCTAATTGGCAAGTTGTCTGGAGTTTACACTCTTTCATTGATTCTTGTACTCAGTGATGGCTTCTTCCACCTTGATGCCTAAGGTGAAGAACACAAGCATCAGTTGCTGTTGTATAGAATTTTTACACTAAAAGAATGTCAGAGATCTCTACAACCATGATTCAAGTGTCAAAAGGAGAGCAGATAGGCAGAAATACACTGAATAACTCCTTTCCAACAACAGTTCTTGAGCAACAGTTGATAGTTTTATTTTCATTTATATATACATGTGTATGTCTGTGTGCATATATACTATGTGTGTGCAATTGCCCTCAGAGGCTGGAAGAAGGGATTGGATCCTCTGAAGCTAGAGTTAACAGGCAGTTGTGAGCTGCCAGACATGGGTGCTAGGAACCAAACTCGTATCTCCTGGAAGAACAGTAAGTGCTATTAACTTCTGAGCCATTATTTCAGACCCAGCTATGGGCACCTTAAAAATACAATGATAGTCCAACCATTTACTGTCAACATAGACATGGCTATTACTCTCTCACAAACTTTGTGACAGGTGAAGAAATAGAACAGGCATTCATGAAGTTGATGGCTTCACGACAAACCGTTGGGAAATTGCTACTTTAGGAAGAAAAGAAAAAGACAGATATTCCAGATAGAGCTTGCTTGCTGGAGGCAGATGGGATAAAGTTAGTTATTGTATGTATTTACTGGTGACTGAATAAGCATTATGCTAGTAGAGAGATGATATGACTGCTCAAAACACAGAGACTATAGCATCTGATATCTTAGCCAGTAACTTTATTCTTTTATGTGTCCTGAATGGTTCCTACAAGAAGCTGAGTTTTGAATCTTATAAGCATTTTATCTGGAGAGCAGCAATGGAATAGGAATAATGGCCTTGAAAGAGAATGGACAGGAGTACCCTTGAAACATTCAGTGAAGGATTAAATCATGATATAATGACTAATTAGGAACATAGGAATTTTTTTGAATGCTTGACCTTAATGAGCCATACTGGACACATGCCATAAAAGTGATATCAAACTGTTTCCAGAAACCATCATTTGTATTTTACAAAATGGACACCAAAAAAGTACCATAACCTATAGATGTATATCACTTGAATTAAATAGAATTGTGACTTTAAGATGGCAAATCCTCAAGTACTTAACTGAATGGAAAAAAAAAAAAAAGCCCTTCCAGTATTCAAAATTCAATAAAGATTAAAAAAAAAAAAGGAAAGAAAACCAAATTCTGTAATCATATTTATTTTCAAAATATTTGAAGTTAGTGAATCTTACCAGGAAAAATATCATAAAATAACCCCAAATTATTTTTAAGGTTCGTAATTAGGGTTGTGTAAGTGAGCACTGAGCAGTATGATGACCTGCAAATACATCTCAGATAAACTTGAATCCACAAGAGTTCGACTTCCATAGAGTCGACCTTGACTCGGTAGAGACCGAAGGAGTGCATGAGAGAAGTTTAAGGGCTAGAGAGTGATGGGGGGGTCAAACCAGAATAACTTAATAATATGCAGTTCATCTATGGGGCTACAGATCTTACTCTCATATTCCCTTTGACACAGGAGAGCTATTTGTTTGACAGTGTGATAGCAGGCACTGTTCTGAGAGAGGACTCTGAACACCAAGGCGACTTCATGAATCATGTAATCTTAGCAGGGCAAACAGTCAGTATGTGCTCTGAGGGTGTAACCCACAGGGCCTATGTAGCTTTAACGTTTTCAATGCCTATTTTTAATGGTAGTTCTTAAATGCTTTAACCTTCCTTCTAGCCCACTGCCCACCAGAGGTAGTAGAAAAGAAAGGATATGGGGGAAGTAGACCTCTTTAGAAGCATTCTTTGGAGTAAATGTCATCTGTTTTGTGAGGAAATCAGCAGTTTAGTTCACAGTTTAGCAATGACACAGATATATGAGTAGTCCAGTTTGGTAGAGTCAGGGTAGCAAACACAAGTCAGTAGCGGTGGCACTACTAGCAGAGACAGCCAGGCCTCAGCCAAATTGGCATGAATCATCAGGAACACCAGAAGTTCTTGCTGTGTCTCTCTCAGCAAAGTGAACATCAGTGAAGACTCACAAGCATTGCACAGCTAGCTCTATAAACAAGCCTAGTTCCACCTCCATCACTGTCCCTCGAGTTCTATTTATACCCTCCAGACATCATGTGTCTTGCCTCAGTTGACGTCATTCTCCTTTTCAGCCCGAGTCTGTGGAAATGGCAAGAAACTGCAGCACAGCAACAGAAGTTTTATGGTGTGTTTCTCTCTACGGAGTCCTGACAAATAGAGCTCAACAATGCATGTAAGGTAGACTAATACGTGTGCGTTGTTAGCGAAGAATCTTTCACATGTGTTCTTTCACAGCTTGTTTTAGCAGAACATCCTTTCTCCTGTGTCTGCTTCAGTGAAACACTCTTTCCTGAGTCCGCCTTAGGTTTTTACCTGTGTCCACTTGACTGAAATGTTCCTTCACAAGTCCACTTCAGGAAAACACTCCTTCATGTGTTCGCCCCAACAAGACACCATCTGACACAACTGACTTTTCAAAGAACTTTTAAGTTTTTACTTCAGGTCTACCACTCCAACCCCCCCCTCCCTTTTTTATTGAGAATTTGACAAATTAATTTTCTGTTCTGTGGTATTTTTCTGATTGATTAGGTATTCTCAATTTTATGGCATTGAGCAATGCTGGTGATCTTGTGTATGTGTGTTTCTCTGCAAAGGGCAGAGGTCCATGTCAACTGCCTTCCTCAATCACTATCGTGTTTACTTCAAAAACTGGGGCTATCTTTTCAATTTTATTTTATGACAGTTTAGTGCATGCATGCAGGAGGCTGCATCCATGGATTTGTACATGTATCATGCCATGTGTATGGAGGTCAGAAGACAATTTGTGGTTGTCTCCTTCTGCCATGTAGATTTGGGAGCTAGAACTCAGGTCATCAAACATGGTGCCAAATGCTTTTACCTGATGAGCCATTTTGCTGGTGCTCCGTCTTAATTTTTGAACTGTGATCTCTGATTGAGCGTGTAGCTCACTGATTCAGAGAGGGTGGCTGTCCAGCAAGCCCTGTATATGGATCTTCCTGAGTCGCCATCTTCCCCATTCTCCTCTCTGGCCCTCATTGCTGGGATTACAGGTATTTTCTGTACTTGGATTCTTTTTCTTAGTAGGGTTTCTAGAAATTAAACTCAAGTCTCAAGTCTCATTTTCCTCAGCTCGCAAAACTGATATTTTTGGAAGAAATTGCTTATTTATCCATTGGACCTTAGAATTCTGGTCTCTGTAGTACTGCAGCTAAAGAGATCATGTAGGCACAAGCATTTAGAGGCATAGGGATAGATAGAGGCAGACAATCTTTAGAGCAGTGGTTCTCAACCTCGGGGTCATGACCACTTTAAAGGTGGAACACCTTTTCACAGAGGCTATTTAAGACCATCCGCATATCAGACATGTACATTAAGATTCATAACAGCAGCAAAATTACAATTATGAAGTAGCAGGAAAAAATAGTTTGTGTTGGGGTTCACCACAACGTGAGGAACTATATTAAAGGGTCGCAGCATTAAGAAGGTGAGTACCGATGCTTTAGAGGTAGAAGCTTCTGCCTGGGCCAACTCAGTTCTAATAAGGGGAGACTGAGGAACGTTCCCAAAGGAGGGCTTTATTTATGTGACTGCTCCATCCTTGGCTTACATCCTTTCCACAAAACACTCAAAAGAGACACTGGCTACAGTCACTCGGACATTTGACACCTGTCCAGGCCAAAAAGATCTAACGCACACTAATTAGAGGAAAACAACTTCCTACGGGGTTCTGGTACCCACAGCTTCTCTTTAACTTTTTCGTTCAGCACAGAAGGGATATATAACGATCTCATAATCACCTAACTTCCTCTTTTAGCTGACTCTTTTTGTTCAAAGCTGTTTTTACTTTCTGCCTAAGTCTTCTTGCTGAGAGCCATGGCCGAATCTCCACACATCACAGACGATGTGTTCTGACAGACATGAAGAATGAAAGTGAAATGCATGCACTGTTTAAAATAAAATCATCTATGTCATGAATAAGAAAAACAAAACAGATGGAATTACGTCTTTGGTCATGCCCCAGAACAGTTTCAAGCTCTTCTAAAAGACTTAATTTAATAAAGAAAGAAAAAAAATCATCTAAAATTCTAAATGCAATAAAGCAAAAAGCCTAATTCTCAATCACATAGGAATTTGGTATCAATGGTTTCGGTGTAAGGAATTCACTGGCGAGAAGCATTGGGTTTATGGGTCATAGGTTGAGGGTAAATCACCGAGGCAGAATGACTATTGATTGTAATGTCAGGGACAAAGTAGCCTTGTCCCTTTTCCACCATAAAGAAGAATCTGTTGTGTTGAGCTGTGGTCAGAAAGGGGAAACCTCCTATCAAATGGGGCGCCGTGTGCCTGCAATCTCTTCAACACAACGTTAACTTCCTCCAGAGGCATTCCGAGCGGATGGTTCTTCACAGACCATTTCTCTTTCACAGCTTCAAAGGTGGGAGGGTGCTCTGTAATCCTTTGGTTAGCTCCAGAGTCACCAGAAAAGCCCACACTCTTCAGGCTGCCTGGCTGCTTTGTGGGTGGAATGCTTCAACTTGACATGAACAGGAAGGTGCAATCAGTCTCAGGCAGGGAATGTTGGAAATCTCTTTCTCAACTGATCGGTGGAGAAAGACAGGAGAGAAGGGAAGGGTTTACTCAATACCAGAGTGCTTCGTAAACAAGTGCCCTTGGTCGTTTCCTGCAGGGAAGTGGAAAGATTAGCCTGGTTTATATGGAGCTGAGGAGAGGGCTTAGCACACGTTGTGGCTGATTAAACAAGAGGGAGTCATTGCTCAGCCCCATCTAGATAATCTCCAGCCATTATCTTTTATAATAACAGGGACTCTTGAGGGATCCATTCTCCTCTGACTGATGTCTATGAAGGGGTAGAGGGCACTCTTCCTGTGCATGCCATATGCAGCCATTCGATTGCCACCTTCCCGCCAAAGTCACTTTAATTGTTCTTTACTTTTTGAGATCATACACAAGATACTATTACAGAGCCTAATTGTAAGCTTTTAAAACCGTGTGTTAGGAAGCTCAGGATCACTTTCAGGTTCTTAGAACCAAAGTCTCGCTTGCCAAGTGTCCCTGGGGACCTTTGTTACTAGAAGTGGGCACTTTGCCAGATGCTGCAGCGACGCTTTATAAAAATAGACAAGATAAATGGACTTTTAGTGTAGTATTGTGCCAGACTTTTAATTTTCAGGAAATTATTTTTTTAACCTAGCAGAGAGTCAAATCAATTTGTGACTTAGTTGAGAGGCTGGGGGTAGGGAGTGGTGGCATGTGACATTTTAAAGTCAGAAAAGCCTGCCACACAGAACAGATTTCTCTTGGCAATCAAGATAACTTAAGAACCACAAACACATTGTCAGAGGGAAAAATTACGTTTTGCTGTAACACAGATCATGTACAGATGACTTACTCCTCTTTCAAGTTCAAGCACAAAAAGGCTGTTTATATATATTTCCACTTCTGACCCAGGAGGGCAGAATAACCTCAGAGGCCTGAATAGATGGTAAAGAGCTTGCAGCTATTCCTTTGATAAAGAAATACCGTGATCGCATATACAACCCAAGCTGTTGAGAATCAGAACAAAGTCACTGCCATAGATAACCAGTTGGATTTGTTCATGCTTTTATAACCCCCACACAAAACACAACATCATTACCGCCGTTTTTGTATATTTAATTTATTTTTAAAAGATTTTGTTTCTTTTTATTTTATGCATATGAGTGTTTTCCATACATGTATGTATGTGTGCCACATGTGTGCCTGGTGCCTCAACGGCAGGAAGTAGGCCTGGGATCTGCTGGAACTGGAATTACAGATGGCTGTGAGCCATCCTGTGGGTGCTGAGAAATGAATCCAGGCCTCTGAAGAACAACAAGTGCTGTTTACCACTGAGCTATCCCTCCAGCCTCAGCAGTTTAAAAGAAAATTCACTTTGCTTGATTTCTTTGGAATATAGCAAAATCTTTCCCTAAATGGTTTAGATACTGGCTGCCTGTATCACTTCAAAAGTTGGCACTTCCAACTTTTATGATATCATTAAATTTTATAACAGATTCATCACACAGTAAACATAATTGTGTGAAATAATTGAAAAGTGTTCACTGCGCCCCTTTGAACTGCAGTGTGATGTGATAGAAACAGATAATCTCTTAAAAAAAAAGGAATGAACAGTCCCCCCAAAAATTTGCAAGGTAGTGTAGCAGAAAGAATTACTTGTGCTTACAAATATACAAATACTCACAGTCAGGATTAAACAGCAATATGAGACAGTACTGTAAACATTGGATCAGTGAGAGGAAGCAGAAGCCTGCTTTCATGATGACTCGTGTGTGTGTGTGTGTGTGTGTGTGTGTGTGTGTGTGTGTGTGTGTGTATGAGAGAGGGAAGAGGAAAAGGAGGAGGGAGAAAGAGAGGAAAGAGGAGAGGGAGGAGGAGAGGGAGGAGGGGAGAGGGAGAAAGAATTGGGTTTTTTTCCAGTTTTTTAAATGGTTGATTTCCTTTCTCTCTTTCTCTCCTTCCCCCCCTCCCACCTTCCTGTCCGCCTCACTCCATACCCCTGTCTGAGACAGAATCTCATATAGCCCAGACTGGCCTTGAACTTGCTATGTAGCAAGGATCTTGAACTCCTTATCCTTCTGCCTCCACCTCTCAAGTGTTGACATTACAGGCGTGTGCCACCATGTCCAGTTGACACTGTGCTCAGGATTGAACCCAGAGCGTTGTGCATGCTAGGCAAGCTGTCTACCAAGTGAGCCACATCTCAGCCTCTGTTATCGTTTTATATACCTTAAGTATGCATTTCTCTAGGCCCCTCAAAAAGGGACCTATGCTAGGCATCTGTCACATAATTTTCATACCGATAACTGAAGTGGGTGTATGATCGACTCCATTTTACAGACCTAGAAACGGAGCCTTAGACACCAAGTAGTCATCTAAATCTACCAGCCAGCAAATGACAGAGCCACACATCTACAGATTTTATATGGTCTGATTCAACGCCCTCTTGATTACCATCATTTTAAAACATAAGCTTTGCAGACCTGGATTTGATCCACTAGTAGAGGGATAATATAATACAGACCGATCCATGCTGAACCTTAGCATGTTGGAAAGCCTTCACTGGACTCCCTGCTCCCAGAGCCTTTGTGACTTCAGATGTTTGGTGTTTTAAGTAAATACAGTTGTGTGAGATAAAATCCTAGGTCGTTGCTCCTGTAACTGAGGCCACTTGAGTTGAGCAGTCTTCGATTTCTAGGACAGCCTTTCAGGAGCCTACAAATCATAAAGCATGTAAAAATCCTATTTCTTCTCCCAGAGGGAAGCGAAGGGAAATGGGATTCCCTAGTGAGCGGCTGGTGTCTGAAGGATGCTGTGTATCTCAAAGATGAATTTCCAGGTAGCTAATTGGAACCAAATGTGCATCTTATCCTCCTTTCTGTAACCTTTTTTCTTAACCCCCCAGCCTCCTGCCTCCAGGTTAGAAGACTCAAAATAAATTTAGGCAGAATTTACAATGAAAAAAAGTTGTCCCACTAGATTTTGGGATGAAATGGAAGTTAATTGTGGCAAAGAAATGTTTTCATCTGTTTTATAAGATTCGATTGGGAGATAATAGGTAATTGCAAGCTAATTCCCAGATTTAAAGAATCTCAAGATTGAATGGAAAGGTGATTATGTCTGTTTGGGAAGAGGCATTTGTGAAATATTTGCCTTCATTACCCTTCCTATGAGCAGAAGACTGCTTAAATCAAGCTCTGTCTTCCTCTAGGGAAACAGTTCCTGCAATTGAAGATACAGGATTTTCTTTTGCCTAGTTCTGTTGAAATGAGAATCAAGGGATAAATTTAGTGAGACTGATAATAGGCACGACATATTAGACAGTTGCCCAAGCCACCAGACACTGGCATAATTACTCTATCACCATCTTTCATTAAGAACTGGATCATTTTACACACACTGTTCAAGGTTGCTTTTCTCTCCCTGCATTACATTACGGGAAAAGGATCCGGTGTTGTATTTTATACAGCCTCAGAAAACTCGGACACTGATCATACTTTTGAAATGTAGTCATATTTACTTTTAATTATGTATCTACATGTGTGCCCATGTAGAGGAATGAACATGTAAGTGCAGGTACCTGTGGGAGCCAAATGAGAGGGTTGGATCCCCGGGAGCTGCAGTTACAGGTGGTTGTCATCTATCCAGTGAGGATGTGGAAGCTATGTTTGGGTCCCTCTCCAGTCCTGTGGTCATATTTAGTTATTAATGATAATACTAAAAGTAACAAATTAGACCCTATTTGATACCCATGAAAAATCTTCCGATTAGATGCTGTATTCATGTTGCTGATGATGACGTGAGCTTTAGGGAGTGGAGAGATAAACTTTGGGGCTGATGAGATGGCTCAGTGGGTTAGGAGTACAAGCATGAGGACCTGAGGTCACATAGCACCTATATGAAAGAGCCCAGGTGGCAATGAGTGCCCATAATTCCAGTGCAGGAGATGCTAAGACTGACAGATTCCTTATGTGCAGGAAAAGAAAGACAACCTATTACCAGGCCAACAACCCAAACAGAGTCCAGATGATAGAAAATCTACTGATGTGGGGTAGATGAAGTAGGATTGGACCATCATGCCCCTGTGGACAATGATTCAGTGTGACACAGGGATTCCCTATGGCAAATGACTTTACTACTTGTATTGCCTGTGCTCTTAAAAATCGTGGTGACTTGGCACAGGGGGGACCAATGGCACTATGGCAATTCAGCACCGGAGGGACCAATGCCACTATCCATGTCATGATGCTGTCAACACATGGCCACTACCTGCTGTTTCCTCCACTTTCACCAAAATTATTATAGCCTAGAAAATGAAGGAGTGAGATATTTAAAAGGAAAAGGACACTTGAAAGAGAATAATTGCTTTCCACTCAAATGTCCAGAGCTACAAAAGCAACTGTGGTGATGTTAGTTTCTCTGTCTATGAGAAATGAGGAGAGTTCTGTCTTTTCTAGCATTCACACCTTCATTGGGTCAGCTGGTCTCCCCTGATGTTCTCAGCCTGGCTTCTCACACTCCAGGGAGCTGGGGGATATGGTCAAGCTCCACGGCTCGGCCCTGACTCTGTACAAGTATAACCACATACAATGGCATCTACTACTGTTCATTCTTCATTAGGGATTCTATTGGACTTCTGTCATGCTTGCCTATCCAGAATCACTTTTTCCAAAAGCGTATTTTATTTTACATGTATGAGTGTTTTGCTTATGTATATGTCTCAGGTGCATACTTAGCACCCATAGAGACCAGAAGAGGATATTGGATTCCATACAACTGGAGTTACAGATGACCATGAACCACCATGTATTGCTAAGAACTGTGCCCCGCTCTAAGAGCAGCAAGTACTCTCTTTTAACCGTGGAGCCATCTCTCCAGCCCTATTCAGCAATGCTTCCCCAGGCTTTACCAGCAGTGTCTCAGAGTTGAGTCCAACTTGTTGGAGTAGAGTTCTTAGCCTGTGGTAGTCTTTGCAGAAATGTTGGCTCATTTTCATTGAATTTTTTTCAACTTGCAAGTGGGGACTCCAGTAGAAATGGGAGTGAAACCAAGAGGAAAGAAAAGAGATCAGGCAGTCAAGGATTATTTTCTTTCAAGTGTCCTTTTCCTTTTAAATATCTCACTCCTTCATTTTCTAGGCTATAATAATTTTGGTGAAAGTGGAGGGAACAGCAGGTAGTGGCCATGTGTTGACAGCATCATGACATGGATAGTGGCATTGGTCCCTCCAGTGCTGAATTGCCATTGGTCCTCCCTGTGCCAAGTCACCACGATTTTTAAGAGCACAGGCAATACAAGTAGTAAAGGAGATTCCCAGTGACGTTTATTGTTGGACAGTTTCTTCATTCACTTCTCTATCTCTCACTGAACTTGCATCTTACCTCCTGGCTTGGGAGCTCCAGGGATTTTTATATCTCTCTTCCACCATAGCCCAAGTACTGAAGTTATGACATTTACCACTATACCTGGCTTTTACTTGGGTGCTGGGATCTGAACTCAGGTCCTCATGTTTGCACAATAAGCACTCTGACTTGAGCCATATCCCTGCCCTTTGATGATGGGTTTTGAAAGCCCAAATCAGTGTGAACCATTAAATCTCTCTCTCTCTCCCCTTCTCTCTCTCTTTCTCTCTCTCTTCCTGTTTTCCCTTTCTTTTTCTTCCTTCTCAGTCTTTCCCCAACCTTCCTTCCCTCCATTATTCCTCTCTTCCTCACCCCTCTCTCCTCTTCTCCCTGCTTCCTTCCTTCCTCCCTTCATTACTTTCTCTCTTTCTTCCTTCTTTCCTACCTCAGTCCCTCCCCCTTCCTTCCTTGCTTGCTTGCTTTTTCTCTCCCTTTCTCCTTCTCTCTCTCCCTCCCTCCTTAATTATTTTTTAATAGGGGGAGTAAGTTTACAGCCATAACTTGGCTCAGGTTTGACTGATGTTCAAGCAGAGTGACTTTCGAGCACTTCTTCATCAGACTATGCAAACCCACAGGTGTGTGAAAGTATCATATCAGCTTGAATATGGTGACTGTCCAGTCCTCAAGTACCCCTGTGTCAGGCTGTTTCTCTGTGTCACAGTACCAGAATGTCTCACTGAACCAGGCTTCACAAATCAACCTTTTGTGTGATACAGTGTCTGTGAGTAGTTCCCAGGTGCAGACCATGGAAGGTGGCTGACCTAGATAAAGGAGGACCTGAAGGGAGGGGCTGCAGGCAAGAGCTGCAGCAGGAGGAGGGTCACAGGCTGTACATGAGCAATGGAGTTGCTTGCTGATAGGATATGATGGCCCATTTATCAACCACTGGCTGTAACTGTAGGCCTCAGACAACTAAGGCAAGCAGAAAATCAGCTATGGAAACAGGAACCCCATACCATTAGCAGGTGACTTTGGCTTTAGTAGGGGTGCCTGCTGTTGCTAAATAAGGGGAATGGGGAGACCACAGGTTAGGGAGAGAAGCCGCAGAAACTTCTTTCAAAACAGGACCTTTCAAGGGCTATCAAGAACTTTGGACACAAGAGTCAAAAAGCATTTTTACAAAACTAAATATCACATTTCATGTGTGGGTTTTACATTCACTTTTTTTTTTTAAACCAAAGCTCTTGTCATTGGCATCTCAGTAAATATTTAATAACTAACTCTTTAGGAAAAAGGGTGGGGGGGGGAAGTCCTGGTTAGTGCAGGCTTTAGCTGTGTAAATAGACCCTGATGGCCAATTTCCAGCAGCCAGTATATCAACTGACTCATGAAATTCCTTAAATTTAACAATTGGCTCTGGTATGAGCCAACTCCACCTACCCTGAAATTACAGAGTAGAGGTTCTAATTATCAGAGTTTTTGTGTGGATGAAGGGCCAGCCATGAGCCCTCTGTGTGCAGCTCAGATGTCAGTCACATTGCAGAAGCTCAGAATGAAAGGCTAGCCATGCCGTTCACATCCTGTCCCCAATGAGGACCATTCTGGTGCCTCTAGACGTTAAGGTGACTACAGAACAGACCCTTCCTGTGGAGGTCACAAAAGGTTATTATCTGCTGTCACCTCCACATGCTTCCTGGTGATGCTTTGTGACCTGCTTTTCTGTGTGAGTCAGGTGCTGAGCAGCTGAACACAAAGGCAACCATTGTGGGGATGAAGGACAGTACAATCTTTGCAAAGGAGAGAAGCGTTTCCCTCAGGGCAGAAGGCAGTCACCAGAGGGGAACAAGGTGGAGTGTCCTCACCTGTCCAAGATCTGTAACGTGTTCAGACACAGCAGGCAGACAATGAGGAAACCTATGAAAGGAGAGGAGAAGAAAAGGTGGGGACACTTTCTTAGTAGCAGCTGCTGCAGGAGGAATGAGGAAGAGGAGGGAGGGACAGAGGAAGGCGACAGCTAGCTGCAGTTAGTTGGCAGAAAAAGGCTTCACCTGAGAAGCAGGTGGGGCAGGTTGGCTCAGCCAGTGCACAGGTGGGGCTGTGTTCTGGGAAGCTGCCAATTGTACAAAGGAGGAAGGATGCAGCTGGGAAGGGCTGTAAAGTTCTGACAAGCAGGTATCAGTTTGTTTTAATATTAGTCATTTTGCCCAAACTGCATTTACAAACAAAAGAGTAGCAGCTGTCACAAAAGATCACGCGTGCGCGTGCGTGCTCACACACACACACACACACACACACACACACACGAATCTGGTTGGAATTTAACAAAACAAGGTTGTCTTTGTCTTAACAGGAAGAAAGGGAAGATGGCTAATACTCTTGCCTTTCCAGGTCCCTGTGTCATTTCATGCCTAAGTGCCCCGAAATTAAAGGACAAAGCCAGTTTTTCAAGGGGAAAAATGGCAAGTCAAATGTGTCTTTTGCTCCACACAACAGGAAAAAGTATAGAAGGCACGAGGAACACTGTGAGTTCAAAACCAGCCTGAGTTACAATGAGGCTGCCTGAAAACCAAACAAAACAAAGACGTGTTGGCAACCCTTATTGTTATTGTTACTACTACTAGATTTCTTGTCTCTGTCTTCCTTCCTTTCCTGCCTCTTTCTTTTCTTTCTCTCTTTCTTTCTTATTTTCTTTCTTCCTTTCTTTTTTCCTTCCTTCTTTCCTTCTTTCCTTCCTTCCTTCCTTCCTTCCTTCCTTCCTTCCTTCCTTCTCTTTTTCTTTTTTCACGACAGGGTCTTTCCATGTAGCCTTAGCTGACCTGGAACTTGCTATATATATAATGTAGGCTTCCCTCAAACTCACACAGGACATGTGGTGTGTGCCACCATACCCTGTCTACTAGATTGATTTTTTTTCTCATTTACTTTTAGGTCTTTGTATATGTGCATATTGTGTATGTGTATATGTGTATATTGTGTATGTGTGTACCTGTGTATGTGCATATGTATATATTGTGTATATTGTATATGTGTATACGTGTATATTGTATAATTTGTGTACTTCTGTGTATGTGTATATGTGTATATTGTGCATGTGTGTACATGTGTATATTGTATATGTTGTATATGCATATATATATTGTATATTTCTATATGTGTGTATGTATATATTATATATGTGTATATGTGTATATTGAACACAGAACTTATCATTCGCAGCCTGTTGCGCTGCCAGGTTCCCTTTCCCCTGCTCGCTCATCCTCATCTCTCCTAGATCATTTTACTTCTGCTTCATGCCTTACATATTTTTGCTTGATTTTATAAAATCTAAAATCTAAAAACAATGAACAAGAAAAGACATATGGTGTTTGTCTTTCTGAGGCTGGCTTAATTTCCTTAATGTGATTCTCACTAGTTGTATCCATTTTCCTCCGAATAACATTAATTTTGATCCTCTTTAGTGCTGAAAAATTCCATTGTGTACTCATGCTCTGATTTTCTTACACAGTCCTCTGCTAGGTTGGTTTCACAACTTAGCTGTTGTGACCAGAGCTGCAGTAAATGTTGACTGTGCAAATAGCTCCATGAAATGGGAATGTGGAGTCCTGTGGATAAATACCAGCTACTCATATAGCAGGGTCACATGGCAGATCTGTCCTTAGCCTTCAGACACTTCCA
Organism: Arvicanthis niloticus; assembly: GCF_011762505.2. Taxonomy (NCBI): domain Eukaryota; kingdom Metazoa; phylum Chordata; class Mammalia; order Rodentia; family Muridae; genus Arvicanthis; species Arvicanthis niloticus. The sequence continues at coordinate 106,805,841 of NC_047660.1, forward strand.
TAGCTGTTGAAGTAGGCTACATTTTCAGATTTGGGTGATTTATTGGTTTGGTTGGTTTTGGTTTTTGTTTTTGAGACAGGCTTTCTCTGTGTAGCCTTGGCTGTCCTAGAACTCACTATGTAGACCAGGCTGATCTTGAACTCAGAGATCTGCCTTCTGCCTCCCGAGGGATGCGATTAAAGGCATGTGCCACCACTGTCTGGCTCTTTGGTGATTTTTGAAAAGAGAAAAGGCAGATGCTTTGGGGAAATGAGATTTGTGCACTCTGCACACTGCCTTAAACAATAGTAATTATAACCAAAAAATGGTTTTGATGGACATTTCAGCTCAGCACCTTTGACCTTGACATGAAACAAATGACAAACAATATACTTCTCATGTGCCATGCTTCATGCACAGATGCGTGTGTGTTGACCTTGTACATGGATGTGACTTATGGCACTGATTCAAAGAGTAACCCCAGTGGTAAGTACATTGCCTATTCTATATCCTCCAATTGAGACAATACTTGTCTCATTTTATGAAAAACAAAGATGGCAGGAACTGATATCTCTCTGAGCCCTTAAACTCCCATCTGAGGAAGTCTTATGGATTTTACACCAAAAAGGAATCAAAGATTAATATGCAAGTGCATATTAATCCAGAAAGGGAAAGATAGTTAAATCCCAATGAGAACACTCTATCCTTAGCTGAAGCGATTGATAGGTTTCAGCCCTAGTAAGTTCTCAGCCTTCTTGGCTACTTGGACAAGTCATTTTCTTTCCCTGGCCTGTTTTTTGTAAAACTAGAAACTAGGCCAGATACATAAGGTCCCTGCTTGGCATGAAATTCCCAAGACAATCTACAATCAGGGAAGACTCAGTTCCTCTAAACACAAGATAAATTATTTATTTTACAATTTAGTTAATTCATCTTAAATACATAAATAATGCATGATTAAGTGTTCTATATAAAAATGTCTAAAATGTGGAGGCTGTCAGAGTGGAGTTACTAAACGCATTCTTACCCTGATGGTTTTATCTTACAGAATGCAAACTATGGCTTCTGATTGCTGAGTATCCATTCTGCTACTTTTATATTCATTTAGAATACTTTTTTACTACTGACATCACAAAGTTATATTAGATATTTTTCTTCATTAGTAAATAATCTTTCAGTGCTTGGCGAATCATCAGAAAAACTATCATGAACTGTAAGCCATGCTCCTTGCTTTAACCATGTAAACTGCAGGCAGGAACCTAAATTACAGTAAAAGAAACAGAGAGATGGGTACGGGGGTTGGTGTGTAAAAATATGGAGTGGTTCAGAGGAGCATAACTACGAGGACTTACGGTGAGCACAGACCTGGATGACATCACACAGTTAGGAAGAATAAGCCAATGGGGACAGAGAGAAGGCATTTAGAATGAAGGGAACAAAAGGAGACAACTATACAGCCTGAAGCCCCGTACTGTGCCTTTTTGTCATGTTCAGTAGCACTTGATAAATTGTTTCTCAGGGAGAGAGGCAGAGACAGACAGACAGACAGACAGACAGACAGAATGTGTGTGTGTGTGTGTGTGTGTGTGTGTATGTGTGTGTGGCAGAGAGAGAGAGAGAGAGAGAGAGAGAGAGAGAGAGAGAGAGAGAGAGAGAGAGAGAGAGAGAGAGAGAATCAATCAGTTTACTGTCCTCTTGTTTTTTCTTAGTGGCTTTCAAATTCTTGGCAAATAATTGGCTTATCTTTCAAAGGATAAGCATGTGTTGAGCTACTGGATTGGTTGGACAATCAGCCTGGAGCTTGGTAAGCTGAGCACTGGCCTTCTCATTGGCTGGAGAGCTGTTCAGGTAACCCTTCAGACAATGGGCTCTCAGCTGAATCTAACCAGAAGGTGCTCTTCTATGACAACTATTTTGTGATGCCCACAATGTTACCTGAAATAAAATAGGTTCTCTAATGCATTCTCCACTCACATAATACTTAAAAAAAAAAATCAATAGAACATTCTGCCCCTGGTATAAAAAAGCACATAACAAAACCATGTGCTTCTATGTGCATTGGAGGATGTCATCTATAGATAAAGGACTGAGCAGGTGCTTGTACAAGGACCTACAAGAATGCTACAGGGGGTTTGTTTTGGTGCTACCTTGTATGTCATGTTTTCTGGAATGGAGAACACTTAGGAGTAAATCGAAAAAGCCCAGTATATCTCTTGGAATACTCAATATGTCTTAGGAATGCACCAGCATCACTGTCTATATCTGTATCAGAGATGGCCTGTTTAGTTACAGAAAGGTTATTACTTGTTTGGGATGGTCTTGCTCACAGTTTTTTTGCCTACCAGCCTTATTACTTGCCTCAGTAACTATCAATGGCTTCTTTACTCATTTCATCATGACAATGCACAACTGTCCAGCCTCATTTCTGAATTATTCTCTTGGGCCAGTATTCCCTCCATTAAAAGACACTGCCTTGTATCAGTCAAAATTCATGATTTGAACTGACTTTGACAAATGTGATATGGTAGAAGACATGTTCTAATAACCCTTTAATTCTGTGTTAATTGCGTATCAGTAATAAGTACTGAATGATTTATAGATGTGACAGGTACTCTGTTGTACAGACCGTTCCTCCTTATTGATCAGTAATTTTCTCACCTCTGCAAAGACATCCTGACATCTAAATGAGGCCCACTGATATGCCCTGGTGGTGAACAAGGTTGGAATATGAAAGGCAGGCTGTGGTTACTTGATTCTAACACAACATAGAGGCTCTAAAGAGGGAGAATGCTGGAATTTTAGCTCCTGCCATGGCTTTGAAGATCCATGTCTAACTCTGAGCCATGACTCAAAAGGACAGAGAGGCCAGGAAGCAAAAGAGGGTGCTGTCCCTGGGTTCTAAACCACCTGGGTGACAATTGAAGTCATCAGGACCCGGAGCAGGAGAGCTCTTCCCTACACTTGTCTATACCACAAATTTCATTTGAACACCACGAAATCAACAGACAAGGTCACATGGCTGCAGCTGGGAAATGTGAAATAGTAGCTAGCACATAGGATGACTGCTGGCTAGAGAGATCCGTGGGTGTAATCAGCTTCAATTTCTAAGTGACCATGTACAGTCTTACCCTCAATCCTCTCTGAGGTGGCCCTTGTTCCTTTATTGAATTAGAAGCATCTCAAACATGTGGATCTATCCAAGGCACTTTTGATACATGACTTAAGGGCTCCTTTGTCTGGAAGATTCTGGAAGATTCAAACCACAAGGAGAAAGAGGAAGGAGGAAGAAATAGGAATGTCATATCTTAACTTAATGAGTCTACTATAAGGAGTTAAACTACATACTATAAAGAAGAAAAACAGCAATGTTGTGTACTAATAATATCCATTTTTGTAATGTACAAATAATAAAATTTTGGTAATTTTTATTTTTGTATTTACTTATTGAAAATAGATTGTTTTACTAATTAAAGTTTTCCATCTTCCAACTCCCCACAAATCCTTCTCATTTCTCAACCCAGCCAAATCCACACCTTTTCTTCCTCTCTTTTTAAGTAGAAGATTGTCTAGCCAGTTTTTAAAAAGGCACAAAATAACACTATCTATCTATCTATCTATCTATCTATCTATCTATCTATCTATCTATCTATCATCTATGTCTATGTCTCTGTATATATGTATATAAAGTACACTTTTTACATAAACACACACATATATACTTTTAGATGTACAATAATGATTATGTAGCTTCTATAGCTCAACACCAGTATTTGTATTTTATATGTAAACAGTTGGATAAAATTATTTATATAGTATATAAATATATCCTATTATGCTACAATAATTACTATTTTCTTAAGTTACTAATAATAGTTTCAACATATTCTCTTTTAGAAAAATAGATATTAAGACAATTTAAAGCATTAGAGAATGTGTGTAAGAAAATTAATTAATAAAGGGATATTTAGCTCTAAAATTCTAGTACACCAACACCCTGCTTCATATCTGGGTATTGATTATTCAGACTTTATTCCACACACTTATACCCATTTCAAGCAGTAAGAGAAACATTTTCTCTAATATTTCTTAGCAGCCTTTCTCCTTCCATTGCTATAAAATTTAAAAAAGCAATAAAGCCTTAGTAGAGGTATGGATGTAGCTATCCATCAATAAAAGGCTAAATATAAATAGACAGCAGATTTTTTTCAATCTCTGCAGTTTTCATTACATTTACTTTTGTGTTAAACAAGTAGGCAGGCATTGTTACAAAGGACCACCTTCGGCAAAAAACTTGTATTTACCACTCAGGAGGTACAAATGTCTACCAGAAACCTTTGATCCACCAGCCCAGAAGCTTCTGCAGTGTGATAAATGCCTGGTAACCATGAGAGAGTAGGTGTGCAAATATATAAAGAATCAATAAACAACCATCCCTAAATTCTATAAGACATATGCAGAGTTATATATCAAATAATATCAAATACAGTGTGTGTCATTGTTATTATATTTAATACATACAAAGCATGCTGTGGTATTTTTGTGTCCTGTATAATTGTGTGTGAATGGTATCATGTTATAGCCAGGTAGCCAACTCCTTATGCATTGTTTCTCTATTTTAACATGAAGAGCCACATGTTCACCGAATTATTCATAGATGTATGTTTCATTCATTTTTCTTCCTACTAATTTTGCTCAACAGTGATTTAGGGAAATAATCTGCAAACATTTAAAATGCACCTCTGGGTGAGTTGTTTACACTCGTGAAAACACTTGCATAATAAGAAGTAACTGAAGGTCTTCATTATCTAGAAAGGCATCCTCTTTTGTCTAAAGCATCTATGACTCATCTCTTCTTTGCCCCTCATCTAGGCGGACTACTGATTGACGTTTTGTCACCATAGAATTCCTTGCATTTTATATAAATTAAATTACACAGCTTGCATTCCCCTCTGCCTGGCTTGTTCACCTCAGCACTTTGTTTTCTGAGACTCACTCACGTTGTATACTTCAGGCTTTCCCCTTTTATTGAGAAGAACTCTGCTTTCCCACACACACTCAGAGTACTGTTTATTTGCTCATCTGTAAGCAGACAGCTGGGCTGTTTCCAGTTCAGGTTATCATGAAATGAAGCTTCCAGTAACATTTCCATGTGTGTTATCTTGGTGTATAAATACGTTTTGTTTTCTATTGAGAAAAGGCCAAGATTCATAGTGTACGTATATGTTTAAATTTTTAAAAATGCCTATACATACTGTGTATATTCCATCTGTGACTTTTTAAATGTACACTACATTTTCTGAAATAGTATCATTGCACCTTAAAGTTTTCCCACTTATTCAATGTTTTCTTCCTTCTCCAGAGTATATGCTTTTAATTGATCTATTTCATATTGATCAGCATTTTCTTGTGTCAACTCTTTTCCTACATGGCCCTTTACGAAACGGACTATGGAGTTAAGTTAATATAGTTGACTTTGGAGTTCCAATTCAGTACTTCTTTTGTGCTTTCTATTTCTTTCCTGAAAAGATTCCTTCTTGGTTCCTGGCAATCACTGTGGAGAACGCATTAGCAACTGCTCATTTCAGAGCCAGAGTTAGTAGCTACTTGTCTTTCTCCTTGAGAGCTGTTTACATTTTCTTGACTTTTTGTCTGTTGAGACTTTGAAATTATGATCCTGGACATAGAGAAGGTCTCCTGGTGATGACATGGTCTGGTACAGTGTTCCAGTTTAGGAGCCAAGGGTGTGCAGCTCACACTCATTATCAGATATCATGCCAGTGATCAGCTTTTTACCCAACCTCAGTGGTGTGCCTAGTGCATGATTGAATCAGGGGTCAGCCAGGCTGGGTTTTGAAACAGGCAAGAGTCTCCTTCTTTACCTCTTTCATTGAGTTCTCAAGGTCCTAAGGCGTCCCTGGTTTCAGCTGGCTTGTCTCCATCATTCCTCCAAGCGGAATGCAAGCAGTCCTTGTCACTCTTGCTACCACCTTGTCTGATAGCTTTCAGTACAGACTACTCAAACTCAGAGAGCTCAGTCTCCATTGCAGGGAGAATCAGTTTGGGAACTGCCTCATCTCTATGCTTACTGATCTCTCGAGTTGCCATACAGTATTCCAACTGGCTAGCAACACTTACTTATTTATTCGGGTGCCCCTAGACCTCCAGTGCTCTATTTTCATTATACAAAATGGTCGGGAGAATTTTCATTACAGCCATGTCTTTATGTATTTGCATTGGAGATTACAGATGAAGAAATGGAAATTTGGGTATCCTAAGGTCTGAACTTTAACGTGAGTAAAAATTGCTAAATTTTTCTGCAGTGTACTCGGGGCAGCCACATTTCAACCTCTATCTCTTCACATTGTGTCCAATATTTGTTATTATCAGTGATTAAACAAATTGTTATCTTAATGTGAGGAATGTCGACTGATTGCTGTTTTTATCTCTAATTCCCTAATTACTCATGAGGCTGAGCAAATTGTCATACATACTGATATTTCATGTTGCTTCTCCTATAAATTACCAATTCATATTTTTTGTTGTTGTTGTTCATTTTTTAATTAGGGGTTTTCTTCTCGTTGACTTGTGGAAATGTTCCACATATTTCCTGATTTCTCATCCTTTTCATTGCAAACATTTTCTTCTGGCTTTGTTGCTTATATTTTAGTTTAATTCATGGCATAGTTTCCAATAAACCAGTCTGTGTTGTAAACCAGATGTGGTATTGCAAGTCTTGGATTCCCAGCACTTGAAATGTAGATGCAGGAGGCCCAGGAGTTCTAGACCAGCCTAAGCCATGTAGGTTAAGTGGATACAAGGCCAGCATGGACTACACAAGACCATGTATCCAGACCAAAAAATAGTCTAAATTTTAATGATACCCTATTTACCTTTTAATGTCAGCTTGACATAGCTCAGAATCATCTGTGATGGGATTCTCAGTTGACAGGTTACCCAGATTTGGCCTGTGGGAAGGTCTGTGATACAGTAGAGTTAAGGGTAAAAGAGTTGTTCTGACTGGAATAGTAGGGCCCAGTCCACTATGGGCATCCCAATTCCCTGTGCCTTAAACTGTTAAGAAAGCCACCTAACAAACTCAGGAACAAGACATGAAGCAGCATTCCTCCAGGAGTTCTGCTTCAAGTTCCTGCTTGACTTCCAGTCCTCCCCAACGTACTTTGGTTCTAAATGTTTTATTACAACTGAGATGAGACTGGAAAGAACGGAGTCAAGTTTAATTATATTTTGTTGTGTGATTTTTGGTGTTGATAATCTCTCTAAAATATCTATGGTAGTTTTCACTCATAGTTTTGAACATCTATTGTGGTATAGGATTTTTTCTAGGCACTGGAGAATATGATGATGGATGGCTAGAAAGAAAAATAGGAAATCCAAGTAAAATGCATGCTGCCAGAGTTGCACCAAATCGAACTTTGGGTACTGATTACTGGTGAACAGAAAGGTAGGGTAGCAGCATACTGAGGGGCTTCACCTTTGGAGCTTCATTATCCAGAGTTCTATCCTGGTTCCTATCACTTAAGAACTGAAAGAAGTAATTCAATTGTTGTTTTGTGCCTCAGTTTCCTTGCTCTGAGAGAGAATGTTAGCAATGCCTACTAGATACTGAATGTACACAATGATTTGGAGTAACTACAAGAGCACCTGAACCTACATAAAGTGCTTTCTGCATACTAAGTGCTACATACCTATTTGAGTAAGTCAAGTCAAATACAATGCGATAAAAACAGATGGTAGAGTAGGTATGGGACCTCAGATAAATGTTTCATATAAAACATCATCATGTTGGTGACACTTGAACACAATCATAAAAGAGGGGAGTCAGCAAAACCCATTCTGCTTAAGGTGTAAAAATTTAGGCCATTATTACCATGATATCTTTTAATTGCTTTCATTCATTGAATATTTTGGCATTTCTTCAGTCCATCTAGAGTTTAATTCTATGTATGGTGATGCATTTACCCATTATTCTTATTAATTTCTTGAGAATTTCCTACAGTATATATTGAACATATTTACTTCTCCTCCCCCCAAGACTCCCACAACCACCCCTCCACTCACCCATCTTCCTATCCATCTTTGAGGTTTCTTTTTCTTTATTTGTTTTCTTTTCCCATTGCATCCAATTTGTGTTGCTCAGCTAGTCTTGGGAGTAAAGCCTGCCCCGGCATGTGGTAGACCTACCAAGGGTCACATCACTAATAAAACACAATTCTTCCTCTCCCAGAAGCTATCAAATGCTGATATTCTTGAAGCAGACCAATCTCTTACTGGTTTTAATAATTTTTCTTTAAAGTTTTTGAACATTTTGGGGGTAAAAATAATCAAAATATTTATAAATTATCATATATTTATTTTCCTTTTCTAATCATATACTTCATGTGTTTTTTTAATGGAGTGTATTATAATGCCGAACTAATGAGAGGTTGAAGACATATTTATAGTGTTCCTGATTTAATGGGAATTCTTTAAAGATTACATCATTAATTATTTATTATGATTGCGGTAGGTGTTTAATTGGTAATCTGCAACAGGTTAAGAACATTCCTCCTATTCCTTGTTAGGAAGTTTGAAGTTGAAATTATGCCTTTTATTTCCTGATAATCTTGAATAATTGCATCTCTTTTATTTAAGCCACTTGATCGAAATGTCCTGAAGTAGACTCGTTAGATGTGCATTCTGTTGAGGAATTTGTGCCCATGTTCTCTATGGACTCTAATTGGTTGTCTCTCTGCTGGCTGAGGGAGCCATTCCTTCTGGTCTGCTGTGTGTCCCAGAAAACATTACCCATTTTTCCTTGATGCTCATCTGTGGAGTAGATTGGCTAATGAGAAACACCAAACCTAGCAGTGATGGTGGGAAGCTGACTCCCCATCGCCAGCTCAGAGTATGCGATGCGTTTACAGCCCCTCTCTATGTTCATTTCCTACTGAAAATTTTATTCTCAGAGTCCCCAAATTTCACCAGCTTAGTTAGGATGGTCCCCACTCTCTATTGACTCTTACCTCTGCGCTCAAGCAAAGCCACCTGTTGTCACTGTCCTTTGTTCCTCTAAGGCTGGTATTGGTTCTCTGCTGCTCCAAAGGCATCCCTTAGACCTTGACCCTTTAAAATATGACAGGTGTCACCAATTCATTTCTCTGGTCTTGAGGTACCTTGCATGGTTTCTGTTTCCCATGGCAATGCAGGCTGGTACATCATGCAAAGCTTTGGGAACATGGTCCTTTTCAGCCCTCTGACTTCATGACATCCTTGTATTAAACTCTATAGTCATCATCATTTTTAAGATACTCTGTAAAAGAGAGACTTGTATGAAAATCTTCCACAAGAGCTGAAAAGCTAAGGAGAATACATATAATGAAAATGAGAGTTACATGTGTTTATTTTCTCCAGTTATATATAAATTGGATTAATTCCCATGTCTTTAAAAAAATTCCATAACCATTTTCTTTAGAGAGGGCCATTTCTTCTTCTGAAGCAATTAGTGTATCCAGTGCCTTTTAAACATGAGTTCAGTTGGTGGAATTATTTAATTCCAGTCTTTGTTCTTCAGCCAGACAAGCTCAACCTGCAGCCCATGGGCTATGTGGCTGCAATAGCTACGAATTCAGCCCGACACAAAATCATAAACTTAAATTATTATGAAATTATTTTTGCCAATTTTTATTGTAACTTGACTGTAAGGTTCTAGAAGGTCATGAACTCAGTAGATGACAACACCGTGTTGCAATATCCAAAGGGTGGAGATGCCTGTTGAAACGTGGCTTAGGGCAGGGAGGGGAAGCACTTTTGTTCCATGTATCTCTGAGGTAGAGCCTTGCTTGGTACACAAGATGCTCCTTCTACCTGGAAGGTGTCATTAATGTTGTTGTTCCACTGGGATAATTTTCCTCCAGTCAGTGGAAGGTGACTTTACACGACTCCACCTAGCATTCCGACAGCCCCTTTCCCACACAGCATACAGGAAGTAATTGAGACATTTAAAGCTGTGTCATGAGGAATATGAGGTATGTTACTTAAAAAACTAGGTTATTCAATGTATAGATTAGAAGAGAATGAATTTATGCTATAAACTCTATTCCTTCTTTCTGATATTTAAGTCTCAAAAAATTTTCACTGATATTACATGATTTCTAATTATTATTGAGGCTGGGATGATTATATATATATATATATATATATATATATATATATATATATATAAATTTTGAATTATTTAAGTTCTTCCAATACATTCTCACTTGTTAGAACATTCTGGCATTTGTTACTATATAACCATTTGACAAGTGAAAGAACCCAAAGGAACTAAATTACAAAAAAAAAAAAATAATACATCGCCAGTAAACCAATATGCCTGATTTTAATGTCATACCAATTGACAACAGGCTTTGGTTTCTATATATAGTCAGATCCCTGTATCCTAGCATTCTCTTCTAAGATAAAGGAGCACACGAGAACTATCATAGGAACCTTTTCTCTGTGAGCATATGCTCAAGGGTGGGACTACACAGTTAATTACCTCCTTGTCTCAGAATATCCATACTTGGACCAATCTACAAGATATCAATCTTACATCTAAGCTCTAGCTCATCTTTCCCTCCTGTGTGGCAGGCACGAAGGTTCAGCTCATTTAATGTAATAGTCCATGAGATTTTTCAGTCTATGGTACATTTTTGAATCTCCTCACACATATTGAGGAGAAGGAGGAGGAGAGGGAGGGATGAGAAAGAAGAGGAGGAGGGAGGGAGGGATGAGAAAGAAGAGGAGGAGGGAGGGAGGGAATAGGAAGAGGAGGAAGAAGAGGAGGAGGAGGAAGAGGAGGAGGAGGAAGAGGAGGAGGAGGAAGAGGAGGAGGAGGAAGAGGAGGAGGAAGAAAAGGTGGTTATGGGCCATGTGTAGCTCTTTAACCATCAAACACCTGCCATACTTCAGATGCATTACAGGTGCATTTGGTAAATGATAAATTTTGTATCTTTCCATCTTCCATATCCACATCCACCTTCCTCTTTAATGGAATTATATCTCTTTCTTGTTTAATGTCCAAAGCCAAGAGACAGAGCCCAGGCTGTCACTCTATACCAAAAGCCTAATATGGGTTTAGGGTGATTTACTCACAGTTACTGGAAGCAAGTTATCACAAGCGGATTTGTTACATGCTGTTGAACACTCACATAAAATAAAAACAGACCTTAAAACAAAAGTATTCAATAACATTGACTTCTGTTCTAGCTCTGGGCACCTAGGTCTATGCTTCATATGAATAGGAACATCAACCCTTCAGGTTTGATAATGCCAGGGAAGAGTGCAGGATCCTCATGCGATAGCAAGCCACCTCCCTAGATAACCAGCCTCATGAATCTGAAGTGCCAGGTACCTGGCAGAATCCAGGAAAGCCACGTGATGGGAGGAGTTACCACTAGCTCAGGGACTATCTCCAGGAACCTTTAAGTAGAAATCCAACTCTGAAATTAAATTAGTATGTGAACTCCATAGTGAACATAGAAACTTAAACAAGGGCCCAGAATCATGACCTCACATGTTTATTATGTTTAAATAATTTATTGTGTGTTCATGTACACATTCCACATGCAAATTTGGAGGTCAGAGGACAACTCAGAGGACTTGGTTTTTCAATTCCTCCATGTGGGATCCAAGGATGGAGCTCAGATCGGCAGCAAGCCATGTTTATGTACGGATCCATCGGTGACAGATACCCCACTGATACAGAATTTTCTCATGTCATATTTATCTCTCCCTCCACACCACTCTTTAAGGTTCCATACTCCTTTCTACAAGTTTTATGATTTGCCTTATCTTCATGATATTAAGATGATACCATCCCTTCCCTAGTCCAGGGTCTGTATGAAAAGTCTCATTGAATTCCATGAAGCTAACCAGAACCATAACTTTACATATCCTAGGTCATTTTCACAAGTACGCATTATTAATTTTGGGTACCAATCTAACTTGACTGGAGATGGCTTTTATGTTATATTTGATTAATTCAGGGATGGGTGTGTTAATGCATATTGGTTGTTTACCAAACCAATGGAAGTCAAGAATCTTCTTTACAAAGTTCACATAACCTCCAAGCCTTAATTCACTTCTCACCATTAACATACGGAATAAAGAAGAAGAGAAATGGTGCCACGCAGTTCTGTCCTCTGCACAGAGAGCTCCGTGTTAGTGCTTTCTCTATAATAAGCATTTAATACATTAAGTTATTTATTTCCCTTCTTGGTTGTATGCTCTGCAGCCAGGTATCATGGCTGTTACTTTAATTACATGGGAATCTAGCAGCACCTACTTTAAAATCCAGGGAACAGGCAGAATCAAATTGTGAGTAATAAAACTCTGAAATGAATGTCAATGGAATTTCATTTCAATATAATGACATCAAAGCTCAGTTATGAGCTACATGAAAAGAAAGATCAGCCTCATTACTTCAATGTTACACCCTTTTTGGACCCAAACATGAATTGCTTGGTTTGATTACCTACCTTGTTTACTGCACTTGGCTCTAAATGACTTCTGATTGTTCCTCCAAATCAAATCCATCTTCAAAGGTATTTCTTAACACTGAAGGGATTCAAAACACTATGCCATGGGCTTTAATCTGAATGCAACAGAAGAGGAGCTGGCAGTCTCTTTGTCATGAATTAATAAGCAACAAAGGGGGAAAAGGCAGGGGGGACAGATTAGTATACCTGGATTCTAGCCCTCACTTTGCAAATAATTAACTGGGTTTGAGCAAGTTACTCCATATGAGTCTTTGCCTCTCCAATTGTATAATGAGGGATTTGGGGGAGAGGATTCCTTTTAGCTGAGCTGGAATAATCTTGGTGTAGTAGGAAAATATTGGGACGCATTGTTTATATGTTGAATCCAGCAACCTTGTGGGAAATCTTCGATATTATTATGTTATTAGTATTGTGGAGTGGGCTGGGTGTCGAAATGATTTATACTTTGATTGGTTCATTTGTTTCTTGAGACAGGCCTTCACTTTGTAATAGTCCAGACTGGCCTGGGACTCAGGGCCATTTTTCTGCCTTATCCTCATAAAAGCTAGGAGTGTAGGCTTCTGTTTTCAGGCCCCCTCTTTAGATACTTATTTAAATGAAATCCTTTAAATGGAAGAAAGTGAAAGTAAACTGAAGAATCACTGTTACTTCGTGACAGAATAAAACAACTGTTTTATTATTATTAGATATAAAATATATAAAGCAACTATTTTATTATTTTATTATCTCTACATTGTCATGCTCTAAGTAACATGGTATCTAATGTAAGTTTCCCAAAGCAGCAATGTACTGTTCCATGTTAGCAACTGGTCCTGAAGAAGGTTCAATGTGCGGGATTCAGGGATCCCAGGACTCTTTAGATAACAACATGGAGAGAGAGGGGGACAGGAGAGATGGCTTAGCATCTCAGAGTACTTAGTGCCTTTGCAGAGGACTAGAGCACACATGCACCAACAGCTCACAATTGCCTTTAAGTCTAGACCCAGGGATCTAATGCCTTTTTCTAACCTCTCTGGACATGCTAAAGTCATTGTGCTCAGTCATGGGCTATCACTAGGGTTCTTTGGTTTCTGTATATACTGACTACAGTGCATCTTATATATTTGGTGATTATCAGGTTGTCTAATTTTCCCAAGAATCTACAAGCTCCATTGAGCTGGGATCTGATTGTTATGGCTCACCATTAATTCCAGAAAATCTGGAAGACAGTAAATACTGACATGAATGAATAGCTAGCTAACAGCAAAATTAGGTGATTTTGGTTAGGAATAGACATGACATTGGTTCAATTTATTTGCATACTGAACACCAGAGAGTGTCTCTGCGTGTGGTTACTATTTAGTAAATATTTCTTGGGTTAATGCATTAATTGCTAAGATTTTACTTTGTAGTCTTAAAGTAATTTGTTATGATAATTTTTGTTCCAAGAGAAATTTGGATATACACATATTTCTTTTAAAAATAGCTCCAAGAACCCAAATTAATATTAAATTCACAAGCACGTCTATGCTCCATTGATTTTAAAATCATTTAAGATATTTTATCTTAGACCATGCCTACGTAGTTAAGAACTCAAATTAGATCCAGACAGTAAAAGAAAGCATCATGAGACAAAGACACCTCATGGATTTTTACAGAGGAGTTGGAGCCTTCCTTTAGTTTGTTCTTGCCTAATTTTGACAGCTTTAACAGGCTTGGCTGCATGTACATTCAACTGTGCAAACTAAAAGGGAGAAAGAGTTTATGAAAAAATAGAAGAAAGTTTATTATAAGTAAGGTGTTAGGACTAACAGTCCAAAGGCAAACATATGCACACACACACACACACACATGTGCACACGTCTGCTCACACGTGCGGGTACACATACAAACACACACACATGCATACGCACACACATGCATATACGCTACACTCAGGACAGAGAAGGGGCAATTTTCCAAATCTAAGGACAATTTATATAGTGTTTGAATAGGTGATTTTGGTAAAATGCTTTGGACAACTTAAGAAATGACCAATTCAACTTCTGGTGCACGGAATGCCTGGTAACTGTCAGAGTGTTTCAATTCAAAATCACTGATTAACCAAATTCCAAGACTCTGGGAGTTTGCCCTCAGGGATTTCCAGTTCTTGGCTCTCTGCAAGACCCATTCCCTTGGGGTTGCAAATGGCCAGCATTCATTGTATCCCTTAGCTAACTTTCCTGTTCATAATAAAGGCTCACAGGGCTTCCTGTTTGGCTTCCCTTGTTTGGGTGTTGTCATAAAACCTGAGCTTTCAGTTGAGTGTAGAAGCGATAACAGAAATCTGAACTATGAGGAAGTAATTTTTCTCAAGTCAAGGATTGAATTTAAAAGTGGTGTCTTGAGCTGGTGCATCATGTTCACCCATGAAATGATGTGAGGAAAATAATTTAAAAATATCTGAAGGACATGAAATACCAGCAACAAAGTAGGTCTAATCTCACTCTTCTTATTAACAAAGTGGAGGAATCATTTTTTTTCTATAATATAATGGTAGAGTATTATTGTTAACTATTCTGAGTACAAGTACTGGGAATAACATTTTCCTATAAATATTAAGTAAGTAAGCTAAGGGTCATCTTACCAGGTACCCGTGGTTTGAGTAAGCTGAAGATGTCAAACATTGAGCTGAATAAAAGGAAATTACATTTCTGCTCATAGCAGAAACATTATGATTCATTGACCTAAGATCATTGTAGAATTGTTCTGCATTATTTAAAAAAGCAATCTTTATTTATATTGCCTTCTGACCCAGAGCAATTAGGGGTAATGACCACAAAGAAGATTGTGGTATCTATTATTTGTCATTTGTTGTGGCTGAAGTCGCACCTGAGCTAAGCAACTTAAGTGAGGAAATGTTTATTTTGGCTCATGGTTTCAGCCCAAGGTGCTTGGGCTGCCCTGCTGTTAGCTTGTGGTGAGGCAGCCACGGAGTGGCGAGCACGTGCTGGAGTAAAGCTGTGTTTTCATGGCGAACACGAATCGGGAAGAGTCAATGGGCAAGATATGTTCTTCAATGACAAAGTCCAGCTAGACTTCCTTCAGCCAAAGTCCTCCTAGCAGCCCGTTCAATGAAATGATCCATCAATGTAGTTAGTGGCCTTACAATCCAAGTTCCTCTCAGGATTTCCACCAGCTAGAAAGTAAGCTGTTCTGAGGGAAACCTCATACCTAAACCATAACACCCACTGTCGACACCGTCAGGGTTATATAGACCTGGAACATGATGGAACACAGTCGAATTCCTTTCCAGTCTTGGATTTGCTTCAGTTGCCACCCACATAGCAGACTTTATCGTCTCTGCTAGGTTGCATATCCTCCTATAGACATCCGTGTCGGTGGTGTTTGGTTAATAAGACTTGATGTCCATTTCTATTGATCACTTACATTTCTCTGTCAGAGACTAATAATGGCAGTGCATTTAATTCTTTTAAATATAACAATCTGAGCAAACTGCTCAGGTACTCTGACAATACCACAAATATAACACAAAAGAAATGGTCAGTATTTTAAGTTTTCAGTACAATTGGCTTGTGCTGACACTGGAATTGGGAGCTAATTAATGCTACCCCTATTAGGCCGCATCAGGAGCTGGAGGAACAGGGTGTCCTCAATGATCTGACCTCTTGGCTATGGGGTGATGGATTATGTGTATTCAGATGCTAGGGAAAAAATGGACTTCAAGAAAGTCTCAAATGTTTAAAGTTTATACCATTTAGCTTCTTTATAACAAGTCAGTCAGATACTATCAAAAGCTAAGTTTTTCAACAGAGACTGAGGGATTAAAGTCATCACAGGAAGAAAGAGCATCCTAGAATTTCTAAAAAGGCATGTGAAAGGGAAGAGCCTCAGAGGTGTGCAAGGTAGACATCCCCACGTAGGCATGAGCCAGGGAGGAGTGGCCTCATTCCTACCTTCTTTTAATAATCTGCAGGAGGAAGCAGATATTTCAGGGCTACAACAGGAGGCTATTTTTAGCATCCAAGTTTAGGGAAATGTTAGACCAGCATGATTTATAGAAGGAAATGGTGGAGTTTGTATTGTTCTTTTTTTTTTTTTTTTTTTTTTTTTTTGAGACACAATTTCACTATGTTGCTGGCCTTGATATGGCTCCAATCCTTCTGCCTCCCCCTCATAAATATTGGCATTATGGGTATAACCTACTCCTGCTGGCCAGTTTTCCTTATGTAAACCTTGTGGCCATAATAAAGCTATCGAAAGGAGGAAAACAACAGTCTTCTTTCAAAGTATTCCACATATATTTGGTAAAAGAAAAAAAAATAGCAACATAAGTATCACTGAACAATCTGCCTGCCAGTGGAGTTAAAGTGCTTTTGATATAAGAAGCAGGCCACTCAAATAAGTAAAGCCAAGCAAAAAGTACCTTCGTTTTGTGTATCCTTCAAAAACATCTACAAGCACCCAGAATTTTCATTGTGAAACTTTCTCTTTCTTTTTTTTAATCATAAAACATGGCATTTGCCTGATGGAAGAACATGTAAACTCTGAAATACAAGATACATACATACATACATACTACATACATACTACACACATACATAATACATACAAACATGCATGCATACAAACATACATAATACATACACACATATATACATACATGCATGCATACATACATATACAAATCCCTTCTTAAATAAAGAAATTATAAAGATCAGAGTGTTTCTAAACCAGATAACCTAAAAATTTGGGGCAGGTTTTTTTTTTTTTCTTCAGCATTCACCTAGTCTCATTACTGAGTCATTGTTTTAAATTCTTTTAGAATATTGTCCACAGTGCAGAGACTCTTCTGCCAGGGTTAACTAGTAGTGTTTGGGTCTCAGGATGTCCAGGTAGACAGGGGAGAGTCAAGAGGTTGTGTAAGCCTCTGACAAGCACTGGAGTTTTCCAGAGATGAGGTGAACTTTGACTGCACTCTGAGGCATCTGGTCTCAAACCTAACAAGTCCATCATTTTGATTTATTAATTTCTAATGATTTGGGAAATGCTGAAAGGGACACGAGCTGGGCCTCTGTCGTCCTGGCTAATGCTTTTACACTTGCCTATTGTTCTCTGCTTCCTGCTCCTTTCCAATATTGTAATTAGGACCAAATTTAGATGATCTCTATAGTCACAGAACAAAGACGTTTGAAAGACAGTAAGAGATAAAATTGTCAGTGGTAATGCAAAATGGATTTGAAAGTCTCACTTTGGAAAGTTAAATTTAATGGGTTGTTAATATATGATCAAACAGCTTTACATGTTCAGAGCAGGAATGGGTCATCAAACTGTCACCCCTGGGACCAATCTGCTTTGCTGTTTTCTTTGGTAAGTAAAGTCTCACTGAAGCACAGCTGTTGTGGTTATGGTTATAGATTGCATATGGCTGCTAACTCTGAAATGGCAAAGTTCAGTAGTTAGAAAAGCTGGGAATACTTTTTATATACTGTTGATCTCTACCCACAAAACTGTGCTCCCCCATTTTAAACATCTCTATTGATTGATTGATTGATTGATTGATTGACTGACATTTTCTCTGTCTCTGTGGTCTGTCTCTCTCTGTGTGTATGTGCGTTCATGAGCATACACCACACACATTCTCCCTCTCTCTCTCTCTCTCTCTCTCTCTCTCTTTCTCTCTCTCTCTCTCTCTTTTACACACACACACACACACACACACACACACACACACACACACACACTCTAAGTGCTCTTACACATGGCAAGATAATACCTTGAGGGAGTTGGTTCTCTCTTTCTACCATGCATGTTCCAGAGACTGAATTTACATGGTCATCCATGGCTTTGGTGCCTTTACAAGCTGGTCTCTATATTTTTACTATATTTTGTTGCCAAATTACTCTCTCATCCTCAAGCTATAAGATTATGGGGTGAGGGAAAAGCCTAGTTGAAAGCTTTTCTCTACTCTCCTCTGGGTATAGTTTGCATGTAAAATGTCTCCCACGAGCTCATCACAATTTGAGCACTAATTCCCTTGCCAGTAGTTCTGGTTTTGGAGTCTGTGGAACTTTTAGGGGGTGGCCCTAGCTGTTGGAAGCATGCTACGAGGGGCAGGCCTTTGAGTGTGCTATCCTGGCCCCTGGTTATAGCACTCTGTCTGCTTCCTGGGATGCTACCGGTACTCTTCTCCCCTCTGGCCACAGACTACATGTCAAGGAATGAGTATGAATTAGCCAGCTGAAAACCACTTCTTTATTTAAAAAATATATTTATTTTTATTTTATGTGTCTGAGTGTTTTACCTGCATGTACGTATGTGCGCCATATGCATGCAGTACCCAAAGAGGCCAAAAGAGGGCATCAGAATCTCTAGAACTAAGTCAGACTATTATGAGCTGCCATGGGGTGCTAAGAACTGAACTTGGGTCCATTCATTGTAAGAGCAACGAATGCTCTTAACCATTAATCTATCTCTCCAACCTCCAAAACTATTCTTTTATCTAGAGATTTTTACAATTAGCAAACCAAGAATTTCCTCTTCAATTGGCAAATCCAAGGTCAAGAGGCAAATCTGTTGCTTAGCTCAAAGATACAGCAGTGGGATGGTTTCCTTCTTGATCTTAAATCACTTTAGCCTCTTGTTTATTTTGTATTAATTTATTCTTTTATTATCATATCTACAATGGTTATTTTAATGTTATAATTTTGAGTTTGTACTTTAAATATGGAGGTTTTTAAGAGGAGCTGGCAAAGTTAACCCTGCCTATATTTGACAAATAGAAATCCTTTAACTTCTCCCACTCTGTGCACCTGCAGACATTACTAATCGAGAGTAGTTGTTATCAACTCAGTAGAAACTGGTACTCTGGGATTTGCTATCCACTACTTAGAATTTTTCTCCCAACCAAAAATTAGTGGCTCTTAAATACAACTTTGGTAAATTGTCTGTTATCTTCCTTAAAGTGAAATATAGTATTTCCCTTAAGCAGTAAAATATTGCAACATACTATCGACGATACAAGTACTTAAAAATAATGTTAGTAAATAATTATTTGCTTAAAAATAATCTTTTTTTAAGCCTGAAAATCCAAGTTGCTCTATTTTTTTTTTTTTTTTTTTTTTTTTTTTTTTTTTTGTGGATCAGTGGCTTTTAAAAAAAATCAGTTATTTTATTTTATATGTATGAGTACCAACATGTATATCTGTGCACTATGTGCATGTCTGGTGCCCATAGAGGACAGAAGACAGTGTAGAATCCTCTCACACCGGAGCTACAGATGATTGTAAGCCACTGTGTGGATGCGGCAATTGAATCAGGGTCCTCTGATGAGAGACAAGACAGAGAAGACAAAAGACGGAAGAGAGAAAACAATGCTCTTAACCACTGAGCCATATTCCCAGACCCTTGGCTTACTGACTTTTAAGAATATTTGGATTTTACCTTTACTCTGGATTACTTAGACTCTTGAAGATCATGGAAACCTTTGTCTAGGTGTGACTTATCTCAGCTGTGTTTTGTGTAAGGCAAATGGTTTCCATATGTGCCACTACTTCACAGTCCAAACATTTGCACAATGGTTGGGTGAATGCCTCCCACAGGGTCCACTCCCCTTGCTTCAAGTCATGGAAAGACAAACTTCAGATTGTAGGAAAAAATTTGTCTTTGTAGTGTACGTGCCCCCACCCCCAGCTTCTTTCAGGACTTAAACTGGTACTGGGTTCATGAACCTGCTTTATATCTTCCGATGAACATGTAATTATCAGTGCTAGTAAGTGAATTTAAGTCAGTGTTAGATCACAGACAATATATGATATAAACAGGAAATGACTCTAAAATATGTGAAATTTATTTTCATGTGTGTCTTAAAAACCTTAGTGGTCCAAATATGTTGCTTTCCTATATTTCTACCTCCCCAGAGAAACACCCCATACCAAAGCCAGGCAATTTTGAAAATTAAGAACATATTTTATTAATAGCTCAAATACAGGAAGAACACAACAGCCCTTCCTGATGATGTAATTGAACCTGATGATTTGAATTAAAAATATGCTAACATCTGGTAGTTCCTCAAACATGGCTTACTAGGAACAGAACAGGCTAACCCCTGAAATACACTGTTCATGCTTTCTCTACAGTTTTTTTTTTTAAGGAAAAGAATCCTGGCCCTTTAATAGCAGTCTGTATGGAGCAAAAAGAACAATAGAGAATATTTGGCTTTAAAACTGTGTTCAAATTCACCAGAAATGTCAATCACTCACAGCAAGGCTTCTGGAGACCTGAGTGTCAGATAGGAGGTGAAAAAGAAAATCTCTCTCCTTGACATTATTTGAGCATGTTTCTCCCAAGCTAGGGCAAAAGGAATACACATTTTCCATCATGATAGAATTTGGGATAAAGCACTGTAGTCAGGTACATGGACATAAAGGTAGATTAACACAAGGACTTTAAATATGTTGTCCAACACCAAGTTTTTATTAAGACATTGTCAGAATTTGAAAGGAATTAAATTACATTGTGGCAATTTTAGGTGTTTATCTTTATATTTAAAGATACCTACCTCTCTCCCTGCCAAAAATCAGTATACAAAATTTCTTTCATTTCAACTTTCAAGGAAGTCACAAACGGGGGTTTTCATACGATAAATACAAAAAGACAACTAAACAGCAGCTTGCTTTGCTAAAAATCACAAAAGGACAAAGGTGGAAATAAATGTGTCACATAAATCTCAAGAAAAAGAACAATTTGTTTTGGGGACTGAAAGTTACAGATTTTTATGGTGTCGTTCAGGGCATAGAAAATTACCAGAAAGGTTACCAAAGGTATCCCCAAAGCAGCTTCCTGAACAGTTGCGGAAATGTTTGATTTTACTCCCCCAATCCCGGTCTCAGCAAGTGTTCTTAGAAGAAAATCAGGCTTTCTGTTTGGGGTCCTCAATAACAAACAGATCTTAGCTGTGATCATGCCAGAAAATGTGCCCTGTGCCTTTGCCCTCCCCCCCCCCCCCCAAGCATCATGGAAAATTGCCAGCTTGGCTTCAGGCAGGCAGCAAACAGAACCAGCCTCAGTGTCCCCTCACTGTGTCCCCTCACTGACTGGAGTGGAGCGCTCAGCAATTAAATGAAGAGATTGAGCAATACTCATTTGTTCAGCAGAACAGCCAAGGAACTTGAGAAACCCCATCTCTTGGTCTTAAAAGAAATTCGTTATGGATAAATCATTCTTTAATGTTTAATAACATGTTTTTTTTTTTGTTTTTGTTTTTTTTTTTTTTTTTGGTATGGTATCTGTCAGTAGACCATCTTTAAGAATAAAGCAGTGGTCTATGTGCTATTTGTGAAATGTTTATATTTTTCTTTGTCCTTTCATATTCTCCCCACCCTACACACACACACACACACACACACACACACACACACACACACACACAATCACACAATTATTTTGGGAAAACATTCGGGAGTAAGGGACATTTTAGATCTAGTTCCAGACAAATTCCATGGGATTTTGCTTTTTACAATTATTATTTCTCTTCTCCAAAAGTGAGAAATTTGGCTCCCATTGTCTTGACTATAAATATTCATTTGTTCCTGTCTAGAATATGTGAAAAGCAATTCCAGGATTGTTCATCATATTACTGCAAAACACAAGCTGACGAGGTGAAGTTCACTGTTTGTTTGTAGTTCTGTCAAGGTATAATGTGTACGCAGCAGAGCTGAAGAATATTTAAGTTTGCCATTTGATGAGTTGTGACAAATTCAGGATTCGTAAGAAGCTTATACCTTTATTCTCAGAACATTGGAGGAAGGATCTCTGTGAGTTTGAGCCTAGCTCAGGCTACATACCGAGTTTCAGGATAACCAGGCCTACATAGAGAGACCCTGTTTCAAACACACACACACACACACACACACACACACACACACACACAAGCACACACATGCAAGAAAAAAGAGAAAAAGAAAAGAATAAAAAAAAATTCATTGGCTGGGCGGTGGTGGTGCATGCCTTTAATCCCAGCACTTGGGAGGCAGAGGCAGGTGAATTTCTGAGTTCGAGGCTAGCCTGGTCTACAAAGTGAGTTCCAAGACAGCCAGGGCTACACAGAGAAACCCTGTCTCTAAAAAAAAAAAAAAAAAAAAGAAAAGAAAAAAAATCATTGGACAATTGATCTGCTCAAAGCAGCTTAACACAAAGTAAATAGAATTAATGAAATAACACCACAGCAGGACAGATTTGGAGAAAAAAACTATATAACTTTGAAGGGGGAAAAAAGGAGACATGAACATATACATATACATAGGTATTATTGTAAAATGCACAAAGGACTCTCATGACATGTTACTGTTTCAATTTACTGATACAAATGAAACTGAAACATTCCTGGAAGGACATGGGCTAAGAATACTGACGAAGTACACAGGCTAATAACACTGATGAAGGACATAGGCTAATAATACTGACAAAGAACATAGACTAACGATACTGACACAAGAAGACATAGAATGCTGAACTAGCCCTTTGTGTGTTAAGGAAATGGAATTCACAATTAAAAACTTTTTTGGGATTTAGTAGTAAACTAAAAGAAACATTTGCCTATAGAATGACAGAAATCCTCCACAAACGTGCTTTTTTTTTTAAATGTAAGAAAAAAATCTTATTCCATCAGACCAACAAAACTCTATCTTCAAGGCAAGATGAAGATATTAGAATTGAATAACATTTGTAGCCCTGATATCCCTAGAACACAAATGAACTTCATATCAAAAGCTGTAGTAATACCAAGTTCATTTGTTCTGGGAACAAAAATGGTTGACTATTTAAAAATCGATGACTGCAACTTATTCTGAAAGTAAGATAAAATTTTAATATATTATCTCAATGGATGTGGATCAATCATTTGAAAATATTTATCTGTTTATCATTGAAGATAACAATTAAAACTCCAGAATGACAGGAAGTTGGGAAATCCTAACAAAAGGCTTTTTCAGAAGTCATGCAGACAGCACTGTGCTTCATGTTGTATGACTGTAACTTTCCCGGCAATTTTTTTTAATAAGACAAGAGTTTTCATCTTCAAAATTTTTATTCTGAAGCTGTCAAACTGTCCTTTAGTCAGAGACATCAGAGGTGCCTCCTGGGGCTATGGTGGATGTTGGTCAGGGAGGCATCAGACAGTGCTCTGAGGGGTCCAACTCCCTTGGCTGTGTTCATTCTAATCTGAGCGTTTTAAGGCATTAATATCATTTTTAGTGATAATTATTGTTTAGTTTTGTCCAATCTCTTAAACCACTTAGCCTTTTAGTTTTCATTCTATATTCTGATTATTGTATTTTAAAGTTTCCATATTTAAGGTGCTAGGTAAAATTCTATAGCCTGTGGTTATAATCAATATAAAATAATTTATATAGTCCCTTTTTTTTAGTGTGGGCAGGAAACTATAATGCCCTTCCTTCTAGTAGACTGGCCTTCCAGTGTCTGTATTACCTTATATAGCAAAAATGAAGGGATTTCTCGGATGTGTTTAAGATCCCTAATCACTAGGCTTTAACTTAATCAGGAGGAGAATTTTTTAAAACCTGGATAGGCCTGACGTGATTGAATGAACCTTTTAAAAGAGAATCAAGAGTCAAAGATTCCTTGCAACTGGCTTCTAGTTTACCATGTAATGATGAATGCTCATAGCATCATGAATTTGGAAGAGAATTACTGAATGCATGTAAAATGAAAATTCCAGTGGGGACTTTGAATGTCATCTTGTGAGATTCTAAGCAGACAATCCAGGTACGTAATTTCTGGAGTCATGATGTGGAAAATATGAGATAATATGTAAATACTGTTTTATGATCCTTAAATTGTGGCCATTTGATATTTAATATGGGTATAAAAGAGAATGTGGGCTGAGCATTCAGCTTAGTGATAAGAGTATGTTTATGTGTGAAGTTCTGGGTTTGAGAACCAGAACCCAGAGAGAGACGGAGAGACGGAGAGACGGAGAGACGGAGAAAAGGAGAGACGGAGAAAAGGAGAGAGAGGCAGAGACTGAGACTGCGATGATGAGTAACTACTTAAAGTTGTTTACTTCTGGTCATCAGCCAGTGACTTTGTCCTGTTTTTAGCATATGAGTTCCTAAGCTTGGGAGTTCTGGGAAAGCTCTTTGCTTACCTTGCATGTGTGTAGTGTCTTTCTTCTGCTCTCATTAATATGACCTTCAGCTTCTCACATTTAGAGTCTCAAAATCTGCCTTCCAGTGGCATCCTATCTTGCTCTGTATTAGCATAGCCTCATACTAACTTTTACTTTCCATCTCGTGAGATTTGAGGCAGAGGCTCAAGTGCTTTGGTCTAATATTTTTTCACACAGAGCGGTCCAGATCAAAGTGGTGGAAGAAATTAGACAAGAGCAAAGATGGCCGCGTGACTTATTCCAAGTCGCCCCACTTGGCAAACCGTGAGTTTAGAGACATTGATGTCCTGGTGTTATTTCATGTCCTTGGAATTCAGAGTGTGGCATGTGTTTTTCTCTGCTCCTCTGGTTTTGCATCCCTTTCATCCCTTTAGCTTTTTTGGTGCTGTGCTTGTAGGCTAAGATTCCACTGTATACAAACCCATCTATCTCCTCATTACTCTCTGCAGCACTATTGCTGAGTTGCTTCAGAGTACTCATTTAAATGCTCATCCTGAGAGGGAATTGTTTCCAGCCCTTTGCCTAATGACTCCCGTCTCATCATTTTATAGCTTCCTTCAGCTGGCCCAGGTTAGATCTTGTGCTGTTCTCAGGTTAGATCTTGTGCTGGCGGCGTAGAACTCTAAGCCATGCCAACTGTGGATGCTGTAGATGCAGGAATGAAACAAGGTTTCTGTGCAGATGATCTGAAAAGTTGAGGAAGCAATCCCCAAAGTTTAGTTTAGCATTATAATCTGGCACATACCCCCCCACCCCACCCCACACACACCTGTAGTTATTTATTTATTTATTTATAGACAAGTTTCTTTGTGTAGCCTTGGCTGTCCTATAACTCTTTAGACCAGGCTGGCCTTGAACTCAGAGATTTATCTGCCTCTGACTCTCGAGTGCTGGGATTAAAGGTGTGTGCTACCATGGCCAGGCTCTTCCCAACTTCTTATCTCTTTCATCCCTAATTCCAGATCCAGATGCCAGCAGGTCCATGGTGCCTTCTCCTCTCTTTCACGGATGTTTCAATGCTTCAGTTGTTCTGTTCCAGGAGGATCACTTTTGCTTTTGTTGACATTTTACAAAACTCTTTTACTTGCTTTGTTTGTGATTCGAGGTTTCCTTCAAAGCCTGAGCTCTCAGTGGCAATGTGACCAGAGCCCCACACTTCTCTCTTAATTAGATCAGCTCTGCAGAGACAAATTGTCCTCTCCTATGTTGGATGGAGAGGATTGGAACAGGCTTCTCTTTTACTGTTTCCCAAAAGTTCATGGAGTCTCTGATAAAACAGTCTACAGTTAATGCATTCGGCTCAGTGACTGTTTAACAGCAGGATTAAAACACTTTTGAGTCGCACTTTGTGCCAGCCAGCTCAAGGACCGGACAGATGCCAAAATATTTTCCATTTGTGTTTTGGTATTTTATATTTGCTAAATATGAGCCATTATGTGAAATATTTACATATATATGATGAGCATGAATCAAAACATTTTCCTTCTGATTTTCTTAATTGGTTGTGGAAGGAAAAATGTCTTTAATCTTGTTTGTAAGTGATGCTTAATTTTCTTAGTGTTAATTGGTGGTAATAAGAAAACCTCCTAGTTTACCAACCAGACAAATACAGGAAGATGGTATTTACGCGCTTAAGGTTCTTAATGATTCTAGAACCTGCAGCTATTCTGGATAGCTGTAGCCCATGTGACTCCATGTCAGTGGTAACACTGGTAAGGTGAGTGGATACATCTTGTAAATTATAGACCTACAAGGTCCAAGGCAAAACATTGTGGGAGAATGAATTAATCAAATCAATCTTTAGCAAAACATTTTTATGGGTACTAATCAGGTGCTTTTCACAAATGTGTCCTGCTAGGCTAATTTGGACTATTACAGAGGACAAGGAAGTCTGTAGAATCAATGGGAAATGATAACAGCATAAGAATTACCAGCAGAAAATCAGCAGGCTTGGAATAGTCTTTTGTAATAAAGGGCTTACAATTTAAAAAAAAAAAAAAAAACCCTCAATTGACATTTTATTGACACAAACATTGTCCACCTGGCCCACACAGTCCTCATATCATTTCCAAAGGGTTAAAACAGGGCTTTTCAAATTCTGTTTACATTCGTATTCAAATGAAGAAGAATAACCTCCCCATTGAAATGACAAAGACTTGTGACAAAGACTCATTTGATGAAAGGCTGATCTGGCCACACAGCACACTGAGTCAGAAAGTAATAGGCAATTACAGATGGGCTTTCTTCCATCTTTCACCCCTGCTTAAACACCCATGCCTATATGGGGCACTAGACATCAGACAGGACACCTATATTCTGTCAAAGTTGTCTGAACGGCTAAATCATAGAGTTTGGGAAATGCATACAGCAGAGAAACTCTATTCTTACATGGTTAGGTTTTTTTTTTTTTTTTTTATAGATGAGAGAGAATATAATCCTGTATTTACCTTCCTTCCTTAGCTTCCTTCTTCCCTTCTATGGCCCACCTGGGATAAAGGAGGATGTGACTTTTGACCCACTCCGGAAACTTGTTTATACTTTGAAATAAGCAATCTGATTAGACTTATCATTATTGGGTCCTGCCTAATTCAGCTGTTATTGGAGCCCATAAAGTTACATGGACCTTTTATTGCCCAGCTTTCCTGTTGGAGTGGAAGGCTACATTTTGATTAATTGTTGATTGCCACAGAATTACTAACAAGATTTTGTGTGGAGGAGGGGAGCTGCTGAGAAGTTTAAAAAAAATCAAGGAAGAAAACTCACCAACTGTTCCATAAGAAAAAAAAAATTATATGGAGTATTAAGTAAAACATGGCTAAGATGTTTTCGATTTTGGCACCATGTCAGTTATTGCTGCCAAAAGCATAATGAGGAAAAAGGAACAAAAACCATTATGAAGACTGTGGGCTAGCAAATACTCAGTTTTTTGTGGGGCGGACATATTTATTAAATACATTTGGGGAAAACCAGAGAATCTAAAAGGGAGGAGATCCTTAAGTATTTTGGAAAGGGTGAGAACACTGGGGGGAGGGGGAGGGGGACGGAGATGTAAAGTGCACAGAACTTTCAAAGAATAAAAAAGGAATTAAAGAATGAGATTTAAATAAAACAGGTATTTTACATGGCAGAGAAAGTACTGGTAGGGACCATGATAAGATAAAGACATTTGGGTGTGCATTTCCCTGTCTTTAGTCCTACAAGGATGGTATCATCTCATTCAATCCAGACACAACGATCCAAGGAAAGCCACCTTTTAAAATCTGAACCCATACCGTCAGTGATGGTTCGGATCATCAAGAATTAAAGCGATGTGTATGAGTCTGGGATTTTCTCCAGGTTCCTGCGCGTAGACAGTAGGAGGAAGAAATAAAGAGACTGTGTGTGTACTATATCATACCCTAAAGCACACGTGAGTTCAGGTTACCACCTTGACTATTATTACTTTGAAAACTAGGACGATAACAGATTTTGAAAATCAGCAGATTTTAGTGAGAAAGTCAAACAGAAATGGGAGGATCACAAAGCTAGACGAGTGCCCTGAGGTTTCCCAACCCTGCCTCAACATATGTTCTGTGGAGGCACAGGGTTAGTGGAGAAATAAACAAGAAAAAAGTGTGGAGGTGGGGGTAATTTATAGGAAAATTAGAGTTTCAGAAAGGCTCACTCAAATACTTGAGCTTGCTCCTTCTGCACATGGTGAGACTTTTCAAAACCCTAGTCACCTCTGTGTGTGTGTTTGTATGGGGTGTGTGTACATGTTCATGTAGCTGGGTATACAGTTGAATGCAAATGCATTTGTGTGTGTGTGTGTGTGTGTGTACACATGCACTAGGGATCCGAGCTCTGTGCTTGTGCTAGGAGTGATTTGCTGACAGCCAACTCCCCAGCCCTTGTAGTGTCTTTAATATGAAAATGCATTTTGAATTTGTCAAGTGTAGCCCACATGAAGTAAGTGTCTGTACATGCATATATATATCTACCTATGATCTATGGGAGACCCTTAAAAATTCCATTTTCCCATACCCCTGTCTTAGAAAGACTGAGGCCACCATGAAGGCAGACTGAGGCATACCCTCTGTTCATTGAGCTGGTTCTAGTGTTCTTGCCAGGAGGGAAGAATGAATACAGAAATACCCAGTGCCCCAAGAAGATAAGGCAAGGGTATGGCTGCCAAGGTTATATATTGAGGGGGGAACCTCAAAATATCCCCTTCTGGACTGTTAATATTCCAACAGTAGTGTTCTTTTGAGTCTTTCAGAACTCTCTCTCTCTCTCTCTCTCTCTCTCTCTCTCTCTCTCTCTCTCTGTGTGTGTGTGTGTGTGTGTTGTTTTCAACAGAAAATAACTGGGAATCTTGGACTTTTAGACAACCTTTATCTTAGCATAAGAAACTTTCCCTGTTATTCAGGACTGAGGGAAAAAAAGCAATACAGAATTCATCTTGAAAGAGAATCTGAGATTATGACAATCCAGAATGGAAGAGTAGTATTCTGATTTAAAAAGACAGGGAGATTTTGTGGAGAGCAGTATGTTTTGATGACAACAGGAGTTCAGTATTTCTGCAAGGTCCCAGGCTTCAGGCTCAGGGGACTGCACTTTTAAATAATTTGGGACGAAGCCATGGGATAATGGAAAGGTTTTCTGTATATGTGCGAAGAAAGGAAGATGACAGCAGTATAGAACACAAGCATCCTGGATTCATTACTTCAGAGTTTTGCTGAGAAGTTGTATCAGTGAGCTTTCCACTGCTGTGACACAGCATATGAGAAGCAAGGCTCACTTCGATTCATGTGTTCAAGGGTTTCAATTCATGCTGACATGACTATTGTTTGTGGGATGTAGTGAGTGCAAGAGAGGTCCTCTTGTTCACAGATCAGCACAAGAGCACAAGAGACACCAGGAATCTGAAACACCCATGCTTCTCTCTTCAACAGAAGGGGTATGTATGTCCATATTTTATCCAGAAGGCTGGGAGTGGATATGGTTAATAACCTGGCTATCTGTGCTATCTCTAGGGTGGGGCCACACTTGAATCCCCCAGACTATTACATGTCTCCCAAATTCTTCCTCTCTAGACCTTTATCTTGAGAATTGCTTCTGAGCCAGTAGAACCTATCCTCAGGGGAGATGTCACATGTTTTTGTTTACTTGGTGACCTTTATGGTGATTTAGGCCACACCAGATTCCTCCCCTAGGCTCTTAAATTATAAAAGCTGTTCTTGTGGGACAGGTCATGTCTGCTTTGCAAAAGACATGGTTCGATGTCATCACACCTTAAGCTTTATTGTGATAATTGTTACAAGGAAACATTTTCCAAAACTCGAACTGTACCTAAATTTGTCTAAGACAGACTGTTTATTGTCAGAGTCTAGAAGTTTGAACCAGCCCAGCTAAGTCACATTGAACAGGAATTCTTTCTTGTCTCTCTCATACCTCTTCTGGTGGCTTTTATTTAGGGACCCGACTTAGTGGGCTTGTGGTGAGGCAGACCGTACGACAGGGAGAGTGTGGCAGAACAAAGCTAGTCACACCATAGCAACCAGGCCACAAGAAGAGAGGAAGGGGTGGAGAAGAAAATGTAACCTTTGAGGACATGCCCGAGTGACTGACATCTACCATCAGGTCCTATATCTCACAGTTTCCATCATCCCCTAGTAGCCTGTGAAGCTATGAAGTCAACAAGTCAGAGCATATATGAGGGCAGAGCTTTGTAATCCGATAACTTTTCCAAAGGCCCCATCTCTGAATGCTGCTTATTAGGGACCAAAGCTTCACCACACGAGTATGCAGGAAACATTTAAGCTTAGAGCTGTAACCCAGTAGAAACAGAGGAAAAATACTTCTGATAAAATATTGAAGTAAACTCAGCAAGCATCCTATGTTACAGATTATTTATTTAGCCTGTGTTCCCTTGAATTTTCCATTTTATTCACCCATTTTCTTCTTAGAGACCAGAGAAAGACTGCAAGCTGAATTTTCCTCTTCCATTTCCTTATCTATTTATTTTAAAGAATTTATTTACATTACATTATGTGTATTAACACTTTGTCTCTATGTATGTGTTTGTACCAGGTGCATGCCAGGTGTCTATGCAGAGGTCATGAGACAGCATGGGATCCCCTGGAGTTGCAGATGGTTGTGAGCTATCATGTGGGTGCTGGGAATCAAATCCAAGCCCTCTGTCAGAGGAATGAGTGTTCTCAACTGCTTAGGCCTTTCTCCAGTCTGCTCTTCTGCTTTCTATCTTGTCTTGAGCCTCAGCTTCCTGATCTATTTAATGAGGATAAAGTGCATGACCACATAAAGTGAGAACTATGTGTGGACCTCACACTAGTCCCTCATTTTCTCTCTGTTTCTTAAAAGGAATCAGCAGGTAGAGTCCTGTACTGGAAGTGAATACATGTTTTGGATGCCAGAAAACTCTGTAAGTCCTGGGATGTTGTTTTATCTCCATCCTTGCTCAGACAGGCACCCGTTCCAACAGAGCCTCTGTCTCTCCCTCAGTAAGCACAAGGTTCTGTGGGGGAATATGTGATACATGGTACATATGGCAGTAGGCAGGAGTGTTTTGTTGTGGTTAAAAACACAGTCCCATGTTGTTATTTTTAATTACAGATACTTATTTTTGTCACACGACAGGATCATTTTTAGTCTTTGTGTAGACTGTCAAGGAATAACACTATGCTTTATCTTAAACACTCCCTCTGGATAAGAAAGACTCTGGGAGAACAAAACAAAACATTGTCCAGTCATTGTGGTATGTGTGTGTGTGTGTGTGTCTGTGTGTATGTGATTCTTGCAGTCTGAGATATACAAGTCAATTACTGAAATATCTTGCTGAGCCAGTTGGATCTTCCTAAGGAGTATGGGTGTGGCCAGGAGGGTGGTGGTTTTTCTATAGAGGAGCATCTGCCTTGATGCAAAGTAGTGGTGAGTGACTCTGGGCAGCAGAGTTTCTCAGCACACGTGTGCAACAAAGCAGAAAACAGTTGCTTCAAGCTAATTGCGTTACACTGCCAGACCCTGCCCTCCAACAGCTGTGAAACCACCTAATTTCTCTCAACCTCAAATGGACAGAATGCTCAAATTTGCCTATTTGACTTTGAGGGAAAACTGAAATAATATAAGCTAAATACTTAACTATTATGGAATAGCTACCATTGTAATTTTTTTTAGTGTTTGTCCATTTTGCTATAAAAGTTAACTATAGGCGTTAACTTTTTTTCTTTCTGTAACAAGACACCAGACAAGGACAACTCGGGGAAGGAAGCATTTATCTTGGCTCATGGTTTGAGGGAATTGAGTCTATGGCAAGGAACTCATGGTGGAGGGAACGTGAAGTAACAGCTCATCTGATGCTTTCATTCAGGGAGGAGAAGAAAAGTGGATGCTGGGTCTCTTGCTTCCTATTTCATTTCCTTCTTTAGCTCAGGATCCCAGTTCTTGGGATCATGCCAGCCACATGGATCTTCTGTCCCCACTTAAATCTCTTGGGGAAATACCCTCACAGACAAGCCCCGACATGTGTCTCGTAGGTGCTTCTGAATCCAGCCACGCAGGCAAGGAAGGCTGACCATCTTGGCTATTCTCATTTTGCTGATTTTCTTCCTTGTCTTTGGGATCATCGTGTTGCTTACTGCCAGGGTATTACAGCTGGAGCTCTGTCTTCTGCCTGTCCTTCTCCCCATGCTTCTTCCTCTGATCTCAGTGGACCCCCATCTCACTTCCCACTACTATTTCTTAATCTGCCAACTACCCAATTCCCCACTTGTATTGTATACTGGTTTCCACAAAGCTGCAGGCGTGCATAGCCTGTTGGACATCCCAGGTACAAAAGCCAAGGCACAGAGCCAACTCATAATTACTTTCTAAAAAGTTAGTTTTAAAGTGCTAATATGACACATCCTAAATCCTATGCACATAGGACCTGGGATTAGTTGGGGGCTGTTAAAGCATTTTTTTCCTGCCTGCTCTGCCTTTTATAACCTTGAACAAGTCATTTCTCTCTTCCCTTCTCACTTCCCTAATGGAAAGATTAGGGAGATAATATCAGCGAGGTGCTATCTAAATATGAAATGAGGTATCAAGGAAATAAATATCAGACTGTGCCTGTCAGGAGCCACTGATCCTCTCAACAATGTGTCTTTCTGTGACCTTCAGTCTCCTAGGAGTGGTCCAGGAAGCAATAATGCATAAGTTAAGAACTCTTTCTGCTCTCCTTAAAATGCCTGTCCCACTTGCTCACTGCAGGCAGACTTCCAGCTACGAATTCGGCAAACATTTCCAGTGTACCTACTGTGGGCCAATTGATTGACAGATTAGAAGCTGAGAATTTAGGCATAAAAACATAGTGGTCTTTAGGAAGGTTGCATCCTTAGGGGAGAGTTGGAAACACAAGCTTTATGCAGAATAGAGGTGTGCGAAAGATTCCAATATAGGTGGAGTGGAAGGAGAGCCTGTCAAATACATGCAGGTTTCTTTGAAGAGATGATTTTGATCTTGCCCTTCAAAAGCTAAGTTGGACAGGGTAAGCAAAACTGGGTAGGCAAAATGAAGAGCAAGTGTGTTATCCTGGCAAGAAAAACAAACTGTAGTTTTGTATCCAGAGGCATCAGGGGCATGCTGAGGCAGAGGGCCGTGGAGGTAGGCCTGGTATCCAGCCTGCAGATGATGGTGCCACTCAGAAGTTGAGCATGCTCTGTAAAGAGGCTGAGAAGAGCAGGAAGCGTTTTGTGTTTTCTCCTTGAAAGCAGTGGAGAAGGTTTAAACAGGAGACCTGTTTGATCAGAGATATGGCTTTGGCTTGGCAAATATTTGCCTTTCTTTTGAGGTTGACTGCCTATATTCCAGTAGGTCTTACTGAGGTATGTTCTTGGCCTCTAAGCTGCTCATCCATTTGCACCGGTAGCTGCATGTGACCATGAAAATGTAAACCCGAATTAATGAGAATTAAGTAAAAAATGTAACTGTGTCACCATTCCTGCTAACTCATCTACTTAATTCCACTACCAGATCTCAGGTGTTTGAAAGTGATGTTGAAGAACCACTGTCATTGGGTGGTGACCCTAAATGCTACTACTTCTGTCATTACAGGAGGTTCTGCAGGACAATGCAGCAGACTTCTGTTTGTTTGAGTTCAGACCATCTGAGTGCCTGAGTGTCCCATGAGACTGTACAATGCAGGGATAAAATGCAGAAGCGCTAAACCCAATTTTCTAGGTTCAAATTCCAGCTTTGATACCTCCAGTAATGTCTGACCTTGAACATGTTACCTAATACCTGTGTGTCCCAGAACTTATTGATGGTGAGGTTTAAATGAACTAATACATGCAGAGTACAAGATGAGTTCCCAGAAAATGTTGAGCACCAAGAAACATCAGCTGTCAGTATCCAGCAGAAAGCTGGACCACTTCTCACATATTTGATTCTGATTGCTCCTTAACTCTTATGCTCAAGCTATGCATTCAGTGTTGTTCTCTGGAGCCTAAACTTGACAATCACCACCTTACAGACTCTTCCTTGAGCTCTAGATCTACTCTTCCCACTTTTCCTACAGCTATTACTGTCCCTGACTTGGATCGCATGCTTTCTGATCGGGGACCAGGCTTGGCAGGGACAGGATAAAACACATTGCAAAAGTGATCCCTTCCTACAAAAGTTCAGAGAGAGTCTTGGTATGCTGGAGGAAGGGAGAAAAACAACTGTAATTGAGCTCAGAAATTTCCCGTGAACTCTGCTAAGCCACAGGGAAGATGGAAAAAAGACCCTGGGAATGGGTCAGTTTTCAACTCTGAGAGTAGATAGACTGTTTCTTATGATTTGAAGTAGTCTCACAAGCAAGCTTGTTCTAAATTTTCCCACCTAGAGCTCTCTACAGGATGTCTTGATGACTCGGCATAACATTTCAGAACTGAAATGCTATGGGGTTCTGCATGTCATATGTGTGTTTAGTGATTTTGCTAAAAAATCACTGCATGGATGGTCCAGCTGGTGATCATGTACACCTCTGAGTCCAAATTCCTCTTTTACTTATTTTCTACAAGTGTATATGTGATGTGCACTTGTTTATGTATGCCTGCTTGCATGTCCACGATCACATGTGTGTCTCTATGGGCATCCATGCACATGGCTGCACATGCATATGGAGGTCCAAAGTTGATGTGAGGTGTCTTTCCTTGGTGGCCCTCTACTTAATAATACAGGATCTCTTGCTAAGCAGAGTTCATAATCCAAACTTCAATCTTCATGTGTGCATGGAAAGAAACCTCAACTTAATCAGTGTGAGAGATATTCTTTGAGCCGTGGTGGTCATGGCAAATGAAGAAGACATGAACTGTTGGTTGTTGTTTGTAATTTGTAGCTGTGTGTTGTTGTACCTTCATATCATCCATCCCTAAGCACAGGACTGAAAGGAAGGAGACGTGATGAATATGGACAAGAATCGGAGCTGCCTCCTGCCGTTCTGTTACTATAGGTCTATGATTCCTCTTGCAGGTAATAAAGTCAGGAACACACTTACCGGCTAGAGTATGGGTGGCAGAGCTGGAAAGCATAGCCGTGGCTTTTTAGTCTTTCCCTGGTGAGCCTTCCTCTGAAGTTTGAATTACACAAAAGGAACTTAGGAAATCTCCCAACCTCCTTGCCTTGGATGCATATGAAAGACCACACAAGCACTCACAAAACAGGAATTTATGAGCAAAACCTCAATTAAAAGAAAATTTCCTGTATATGTGGTAAAATTAAAGACCTGCTTACACTCACCACAAAAATCTACTCCACGCCCGGACAAACGCCCTCTTCTGAAACACTTTATTTTTGAAACTTACCTGCCAAATACAGAAGCATGTGCACATAGCCAAGGCTCATCCATGTGGTTTCAAGCAGGATATGCCACCAGCTTAGACTCCCTGAATGCTGGAAATATTCCCTTACCTTTCTCTCTTTCTTCTTAGAAGGAAAAAGGCTGGTTGCAGATTAACCTTAAGAAATGCTGTTTGCTTGGACCTTTGAAGATCTAGGATACTTTAAAGGTCGACCTCTTGACTTTGTCACTGATTTTTGGAACGTGGCATTATATATTTAAAAAGACCAAGGGAAATAAGACACAAAGGTTACAGTAACTTATGCTAATTTCTTCCATGCATGTGAACCAAATGTGGCAGATAACAATTTGAGATTTTAATCCTGAATAGTAACTAAGAAATACAGGCAGCCATTGGTTAAAATCAAACAAAATAGCAGGACTTTATTCACGGAAGCAAGAAAATTCCACGCTGTGGACTCTGTTCAATTTTGAATTATACATCTTAGAACACTGTTAAGTCAAATATTTGAATGTCTGTAAAGTTAAGCCTCGCTGTTTCAATTACAACCTATTACGCATCTGTCTGTCTTTACAGGGCTGAGGAGAGTAGCATGTCTTTTGCTCAATGAAGGCAGATCTTCAAAGGGAATGTGCCTGAACGAGATGATGCTGGGAGCCATGGCAGGAACGTCAGTCTGTGGCTAGAGCTGAAAAAGTAAGTGATAAAGCATATAGCCTCCAGGAAATTGTTTTGAATCAAGTCTGTGTTCTTTAGAAGTCATTTCCACGTAATGGATGTTGAATGCTTCCTGTTAGGGTGATTTTATGGCTTTTCGTTTCAAAGACTTTAAGAATTTCTATAGTCAGTCTCCCAGTTGACTTCTTCATATTCTAAAGAAACCGATCCAAGGCAAAAGCGTGTGTGTGTGTGTGTGTGTGTGTGTGTGTGCGTGTGCGTGTGCGTGTGCGTGTGCGTGTGCGTGTGTGTGTGTGTGTGCGCACACGCATGCATGTGAGCGTGCTGTGTTGGGGGCAGACTGGGGGCCGAAGAGATGGGTTCAGTGGATGAGAGTGTTCATTGTACAATCATGAGGAACTGAGTTCAGATCCTAACACCTGTGATAAAAAGCCAGTTGTGGCTGTTCACCCCTGGAGTGATATGACAGATGAAGATAGAAAGATTGTAGGGGCTCGCTGGCTGTCAACGTAGTTCCAGATTCAGTGAGAGATCCTGTCTCTGAGGAATAAGGTGGACAGTGATTGATCAGGGCATTCAATGTCCTCCTCCATCCACTGCACACATGCATAAGTGCATCTACACATATACATGTAAACCACACATATATAAACACACCACACACATACATAGACATTATACTCATAAACATAGAGAAAAACAAGTGTATGTATCTCCAGTTCCTTTCCCTGCTCATGGCCACTAATTCAATCTATACTCTGTTGAGGACACATGCCTCCATTATTGTTAATATTGTTCCCTGGGACACACTGGTACATGATTCCAACAGGCTTTCCAGGACAAGTCTTACTCAACTGAGTTCTGCCAGAAAAGTAATTTCTGACCTAAACATCAATGATGCCTATGCATATGTCAGAGAACAGACTCTCATGGGTTAGCTCTAAGAAGTAGAATGTTCAGTTCTAGGTTATATACTCTAGTGTTGCAATGTTTCTTATATATAAATCCTGGCAGTGGGTACACTACTTACCTCAGTGCTTTATGTTCCAGAATGAAACACACACACACACACACACACACACACACACACACACACACACACACACACACACACCTTTTATATTTTGATATTCCTTAAACAGTGCAACAGCTGGGTCACTTCCTAACCTCTACATGGTTAATCCAACTCCTGCCCATACTCCTGTGTTATTACTTACTAAATTCTATATTCTACCTTGGCTGTGCTTGACCCAGAGAGCTGCCCTGGACCCAGAGAACTGCCCAGCTGAGCTGCAATCTCCTGGCTCCTTCACATGCTGGTTATGCCTCCCTGTCCTCCACTCTTCTCAGGCATGGCTTCTCTCCTCTCCTTCTCCTAGCATGGTGGGTCTGCCTCTTTCTCCTTCCTTTCTGGCCCAAACCCCCAAATC
This sequence comes from Arvicanthis niloticus, assembly GCF_011762505.2. Classification (NCBI taxonomy): domain Eukaryota; kingdom Metazoa; phylum Chordata; class Mammalia; order Rodentia; family Muridae; genus Arvicanthis; species Arvicanthis niloticus. Next base: position 106,843,456 of record NC_047660.1, read on the forward strand.
CTAAAAGTCCCGCTTCTGTCTGCCCTGCCCAGTCTTTGGCTGCTAGCATCTTCACTTACCAATCAGAACCAACTGGGGGCAGGGTCTCTCGGTGTCTTATGTGCAGTAGTTTTATGGATCAAAATTAACATTATAATACAAGCAGCATTAGGTCAAACCCACTACACTCTGGAATCTAAGCAGTGAGTGATAAGCAGAGAAGGCAAGCATGAGAGATGGAGTGAGATAGGCCTTCTAAGTCCCAAGCATAAAAAGGATTTCCTTGTGACAGACTTTATTTGCTGCTCATAGTTACCCTTTGTGTCAGTTAGCTATTGCTATGTAACAATTCCCATAAAACCTGCTGGCTTGAAAGCTAACCATTTTCTCTTGTTCATGAGCCTATAAACCATCTGAATGGCTCTTCCAGCAGTCACACACAAACTTTTGACATTGCAATATAGTGTTATCTAGAAAGTTCACACTCCAGAACCAAATAATTGAAAAAAAAATTTTTTTTTAAATCACACAAAAGTCTCACGGATTTAGTAAGTTTATGGTTCTGTGTTGAGCTGCATTTGTAACTGTCCTGGAGTGCACAGAGCCTGCAAGGTGTGGGTTGCACATGATTGCAACCGCACTCACCTATGCAGCTGTGGGATGTTGCATTTGGGTATAGGGACATGCCCATCTTGTTGAATCTCTTAGAAAACTTGGAGGTTAAGCTAGCAGACTAGTACCTGGTGTGAGATGACAATGGCTTGAGGCCACATTTCTCTTCCATCCTTCCAGTAGCTCTCCTGTCTGCACTCTCAGAGGTGCAGTAGAGAAGCAAGAACAAACATGGAAGCTCATAAGAAATAGTGGGTCAAGCTTGTTTATGTCACATTTGCTCAATTCATGGGCTAAAGCTGAACCCTTAATCAACAGTGGTCGCCTTTGGTGAAAGAGTGGGAAAATGAAACGATAATGAAACCCCTGTAACATATGTCACGATGTGAATTACACTTCTGTTTTATAAAAGGAAGCAGGGCTGAAGTAAGCTCAATCATTCACATGTAACCGGAAGGGCCAGTTCCATAGCTACGTCCAAAGGTATTCGTGGGCTGTCTAAAATGCATTTCTGTAATGCCTTTAGCTTCTTCCATGGTCTCTTCTCTTCTTTCATACTGCTGCCTCATCTACAAATGTAACTGGCAACCCACCCATAGTTTTTCCCAAGGTCAGGCATTTATACAGAAGTCTTTCTAGAACCTTATGTTAACCTAAGTTAGCAGTTCTCAGCCCTGTTTCCTGATGGCATTGTTTGCTTACTTAAAGAATAACTGAGAGAGTCAGAGTGATAGTTCCGTCAGTAAAGTGCTTGTCACACAAGCATGAGTTCAATTCTCAGACCTCACATAGAACAATCTTGTTTGCCAACCAGAGACAGGCTGGCAGAGGCAGATACATTTCCAGGACTTGCTTGTCAGCCAGTCTTTTATATTTGATCATGTATATTCTAGGTAGAGACTCTGACTCAAAAAATGTGAGTAAATAAAAAAGTAAATGATGATTAAGAAGAAATAGCCAATGTTGTACACTGGTCTCCCTGTACATATGCACACTGACACACATGTTGAATTGTAAACACATGAACACTCTGTCTTCGTCTGTCTCTCTATCCCTGTCTCTGTCTTTGCCAGTCTCTCTGTCTCTGTCTCTCTCTCTCTCACACACACACAGACACACACAAAGTATTGAGACTCTCAAACAATATTTGTTTTGTTGAGCTACGTCAGTGACCATTATATTTTCCAAAACAAAACATATTTAGTAAAATACAGTGGTGGTGGTTTGTATTTTCATAGGCTTTAGGTCTTGTAAATGTTGTTTATTTTGAATCTTTCTCCAGTGATTGAAAATACAAAAACTCATTTTAGCTTATGAGGCCACATAAGAATATTTGTTAGGGTAGATATGGCTCCTGGACTGTAGTTTGAAGAACCTACTCTTATGAGAGGGCTGCATGGTGAGAAAGTATCATAGTTGCTTTTGAAATGTCACACTGTACCCCCGAAGATATGTGATCACTATTTGTCAAATACAAATTAAAGGTCCTTAAAAGAGGAACAGGTTGACTAGACTGTTCATGTAGGGCAGTAGTAGACCATGAAGGATAAAGAGATATGTTCTCGGAATACCTGAATAAGAGCAATGGCAATTAGACATCCTAATGTAGGCGCCATAAATTAAATCGTATCACATTTAATATCATATTCTCATTTTATAGATGAGAAAAGTGGAAATAAAGAGATTTACTGACTTGGCTCTGTCTACATTTCCAATAAATGGCAGAACTACAGCTGGGTTTTTTGGTTCATCTTTTCACTTAATTACCCTTCAGCTGTGCTGTATGCAGTACATCTTATAGGTAAGGGATGTGACACTAAAGCATGAAAGATTCCTGTAAAACTGTTCTTTCTAAGGGATGGAAGCACATCATTGGGGAGATGGGTATTTTCAAATTTAGGAAATATTTATTGGATCTTAGTTACTTTTCTATTGTTGTGACAAAACACCATGACCAAAGCAAAAGCATTTAACTTGAGAAGGTTGGAACACATTACAATCATGGCAGGGAACATAGTAGTCAGGAGGCAGGTGGGTGTGACACAAGAGTTTACATTTGGGAGTTTACATCTGAACTACAACCATGAGGAAGAATGAAAAATATAACTGGGAATTGTCTGAAATTTTGAAACCTCAAAACCTGCTCCCACTGACACACTTCCTCTAACAAGGCCACAAGGTGGTAACTTGACTATCACCAATAATAAATTGTTTTGACTCTGTTGCCAGAGAATTGAATTTTTCTCATATGACATCATCCCAGGTCCACTAGCTTGTGTTTAAAGGAAACAATGTTCTTCAGCTTTCCACATCTGGAGGTTCCCAGCCTCCTGGAGTGTTTGATGTGTCTCTTTGTCTTTACCATCTGGCTCCACCCTGATTCAGGATCTCTTTATCTTGATTGCAAAAGTCTCCTAACAGGTTTTCTTATCTCCATTCTTTCTCTCTCTCTCCTTCTTCACACTCTACCGGCCCCCTAAAACATCTTTATGTTGGTCCCTGGAATGTCTTCTTCTGTGGAGGCAGGTGTTTCCCCCATTCCAAGGGTCTCTTTGTTCGGTGTGTGTGTGTGTGTGTGTGTGTGTGTGTGTGTGTGTGTGTGTGTGTGTGTGTGTGTGCATACACACATGTGTAAAACCACTAGCTAAATTTTTGAAACATCACAGATAACAAATATTCCTGAGAGTTCTAGGGATGATCCCATGCCCTGGCAGTTACTTACCTGCTACTTCTTGTCCTAATCTGTTCTTTAAAAGAAGAATGTATTGGCTAGACTGTTCATGTAGGGCAGACTGTGAAGGATAGAGAGAGATGTCCAGTTTGGCCACTTCCAGCCCCACAATCCAAAACAAGATCCTTCTCTTCATTCTGAAGATACTACTAATGCAAAGCAACAACCATATTTCTGATCTCCTTCTTGTCTGAACATGCAGGAGTCACACAAGAGAACAGTAATGTCTAGAGTGTGCACCTAGATGTTCAAATCAAAGACTGTTCTCCTCAAGTCCATAGACCATACTTGATTGCCTTCTTCTGGCAATTTCTCAATCCAGTTCCCAGTGACCTCCAACTCACAGCTCTGCTTAAGTCCTAGGAATTCAAGGACTTGCCTCATTCACCAGAGGCAAGAGCTAAACTAGAACTGTTTTCCATTCTATATAAATCCCTTATTCCTATCTCCTGCAGAACTGCCCAATATCTTGGAGCAAAAGAAACCTAGTTCTGATGTGCTCTCTCCTCCCTGCCAGGGGTTCATACTGAATGGTTGCTTAGGCATATCTTCTCAACTCTCCATTATCACAGATGCAGCTGAACTATGTGGCAATCCTCTATCTCTTGATCTTTTGGAAAAGCACTGAGAATGCTCGAACTACCTCACTCTAGTTCTAGACATTTCCAGCTATCAAGGAAGAAGGCATCAACCAGAGCTTGCAATCCCTTGACGTCTTGCCATATGTCTATCTAGGTACATTTTGACTTCACTGTGCCAAGCCACCAAGAGGTCACAGCGATTTCATCCTCGTTAGATAATGTATTCATGTCCCAGAGCTGAGTAACTCATGTTCTGAGACACAGAAAATTCTAATAGAGATTGTTCAAGCTTGCCCTGGCTGGCAGCGGAGAAGTGTGAGTGTAGAGGGCAAATCAGTAAATCCAGTTCAATAAATATTTAGAATGTGATAACGATATGGGAGGCTTTGAGGTAGAGAAAAATGACTCTTCTTTATGGTGCCAAGAAAGTTCCAGGGCAAGTCTCCTTCTATTTGTAAAGTTGAGTCCAATAATGTCTGCAATTTATTAGGCCTTTCTTCTAAGGACTTCAAAGTATTATGTAATCAAACCCTGACTTTTTAATTAAATATATATTTAAAAAACACTAAGTTATTTGACCAAAGAAGTGGGGACATTTGCTAGCCTTATGGTCGATAGATACATGCATAGACATATGCATGCACTATGTGATACATATGTCCAACATACGTGCTCACCTATACATGTGCCTTTGTGTCTGTGTATTATGTAGACATGTATGCATACAAAGTATTCCCCTCCTGCCAAGAGTAGAGAAGTATTGTCCCCTTTCTGGGAAATCAGAAGTTCTACTATTTACTGCCTATGCAACTTGGGCCAAGTCTCAGACCTCCTCAGCCTTTGTTTCTTTTCATAGAACATGAAAACACTGCCGCTTCGGTGGGATATGGCAAAAATTAAATGTAATAATACAGGAGAAACAAATGGAAAGCCCTTTGAGGTCAGCACTGGTGCTGGGGGAGCTGGGAGTGTCTCTCTCTCCAATGTGACTGTGAGGGCTTAGACTGAAGTCTGATCTGATAAACTGTACTAGGAAGCATATGGATACATATTTTTCTGGACAGATGGCTGCTGCTCACTGAGCTGCACATGCATGGCTTTCTGTGGAGTTGCCTTAGCATGGAGAGCCTCTTTCAGGAATCTTTATGGGGCTAAAGTGTGTTAGGCGAACCTCAACAAACAAGGAGCTGTGGGCTTGAACCTAATGCAAACAGTTTCTCGGATGTCCAGGACTGAATGTAAATACCATCTTGAATGCCATTGAATGTCAATACTGATGTTTGATGATATTACAGAAATTCAACTTTAATTGAACAAGGATAAATCTAACCAAAAGGATCCATTTATATCTCTGAATACTGATGTGAAATGAATTCTAAATAATGGAGATTTTATACTTTGAGTCTGAGACACCCCACTACCCCCAAAGAGGTGTGTATCTTGCACACACACACACACACACACACACACACACACACACACACTCTCATACTTCCTAGCTTAGCAATTCTTATCTCTTTGAGAACAAAGTCTCAAATAAATAGCCCTCCCCAGATACCAGCTGCCCCAGGGGCTACTCTGAGAAAGAGGGAAGGGTGATTTATGTGCCAGAAGAAACTGTTTATATTATATAGTAATGTGTTCCGGCGCCATTAAAAATTAGTAACCAAATCCATCTATAACAACTTTAAATAATAACAAGGGTTCAGAAGAGGGTCAGTTTCTGGGTGCTAGCATGTTTATATGCTTGGAGTAGATAATCTAGATTTAAATAGACCACTGAAATTGACCATTGTCGAGGTGTAGTAGTGGGGTGTTAGAGCTGGGCTCTTTAAATGGCTGCTTTTAAGCATGAAATCAAATACACTAACTACCTCACACTCCTTAGCCAGATGTCTGCTATCAAAATAGATGCATATATGTAAAATATAAAAACCCTGAAAGGATATTGCAGCTGGTGAACAATAAAGATATTCATTTGATAAAGGAAATGTTTTAGCAAAGATGAATTACAGACTGCTTACCACAAGACCCAAATCTGGTTATGGAAACATCATCAAAGGACGAAACTCAGCTTGTATGGAATAGAACTTCTGTATTTTCCGATCCTGGTCTTTGCTTCCTATGCTGTTGTTGGTTGGGAATTATTATTTAAGTCCTTCTTCAGAGCTGAGGCTTTGAATTCATTTGTATTTGTTGTATTTCTTGGTTTCATAACTATTCTGCCTTCAGTAGCTAAAGTGAGGAAAGGACTACATACTGACAGTACAGTCCATCAGAGTCCTGAAGGCATGGCAACTGGAAGGGTTGGCCAAAATCTTTTGATGGTTTGTGCAGAAATGGTACTAGAAAGAAAGTTTGCCAGAAATTCTAGCCTTCAAGACCTGCTTCACTTGGCTTCCATGCAGTCCCACGACTTCCCAAAACTGTACCACCAGCTGGGGAGTGACATTTCCTACTAGAGTCATGACAACATGGATTTACAAGTGTTCTCAATGGCCTCTTCTGCTAACTAGCTAACTAGACTGCTTCTACCAGCTTTTCCTTGAATGCAGACTACTCTCCACTGAGTTAGTAGCCATCTTTGTTACTTGCTTCTAAAGGGTTTCTGAGTGATTCCCACCCTTCTTAAGTTTTCATCATCGGGAACATTGTGTGCTGCAGACTATGTGGTGTGCTGGTCACGGTGGTGCCAGCTTTCATTGCAAATGCCTTTTACCTGCCACTGTGTCATAGGGACATATTACAGACGATGCAAATGAGATCACATAGTTAATCAACAACATGTGGTTTTTGACTTGCAGGAAAGAGAGATATAGGCATTGCCTGGGTCTTTTTAATCTTGTTTCACTTTTTTTTTTTTCATGGTTTGGTTTGCTCACAAGGACTTTGGATACTCTCCAGTTGGTGGACTGTCAATAACTTTTCAATTCATAGGTCAGTTCATAGTTTTCAAGTCAATAGGATCTTTTCCAAATCACTCAGTTTAAGTCCTACAGATGGAGAGAGGAGATTTTGAACTATGTTCAGGATTATGTTGGCTCATTAATCCAGGATGCCAAGCGAAGTGGCAGTAGACATTTTGTGAGACTCTAAATGGTACACCTGCAGGTAATACAAAGCCATCTGTAAACCAGGACGATGGTCCCCAAGCTGGAAGATCCAGGTATTGGGAAATATGGCATGAAACTAACTCACTACCAATAACAGAGATAATAACATAAACAGCACAGAGATAATTATGGATCTGACACACACCTCCCATAGCAGCTCGGCAGCTGTTGAGTAAATACACTTAGCTGTTCTCTTTTGAGAATGGCATGGGGCCTCTGGTTCTGGTCAACATAAGAACCAGGTGTTGGCTTAGCTGGAGTTTGCCCCTGAGTGAAAGAAGAAGCCGAGAGGAAGAACTCTTGAAGCCGGTGCCTCCAATAATACACGTTGCTTATTAAATAATCACGTGACTTCGTCACCCTCTCTGAGCCTTCCCTGTCTGCTAGTAAATGCAAGCCACATTTGTAGAACTATCGTAGTGAGCAAGAGAGACCTTCCTACCCTGTACAGTTGGCCATTGATTTTTTCCCCCTACTTATCTTTGTTTTATACTCCTACATACATTTTCCCTGGTTCTGGTTTTTGTGTCCTTATTTACGTTTCCCCATACTTTATGGTGTGGATTCATGTACCTTATATCCTATAAAAATAAGGCAGAGCATAAATAAATCAGTCTCTCTGCTCATAAAGCAAAAGCACTGAATGGATTGTAAAGTTTTGCTGGCATACTTGTGCACACTCTACCTCATGATATTTACTTCCCAATAGCTGTCTAGTTCGGCAGAATTTACAATCTACGTCGAAATGAAAAAGATTTGTTTACCTGAAGTTTTCTTGTTTCTCTTAGTTATTAACTAAGAATAGATCCATTTTTTTTTCTCTCCCCCGTGAAACCTTTCCCATGTTGCGGCCATCGTGATGTTGAATAAGTAGTCTGAGTTCTGATGCTGTGTTTCTCCTGTGTATCCTTAACGATCCTTCCATGCATTAGTTAACTTTTCTCATTGCTATAACAAAAAACAGCTTAGGGAGGGAAGGGTTTTTGCCTCACAGTTAGAGGGTAGAATCTACTGTAATGGAGAAGGCACATGATAACTGTAGCACTAGCTGTGGTCTGAAGAGCTTGAGACAGCTGCTTACCTTGTATTCACAGTGAGGAAGCACAGAGAAATGAATGGCTGGTGCTCAACTCACTTTCTTGACCCCTACCTTTTTATCCTGTGGGGCTCCAGCCCACAGAGGAGCTGGATTCACATTCAGATTGAGTTTTCCCTCCTCAGTTAAACCTCTCTGGAGTGATTCTCACAGAGCCATCCGGAATCATATCTCCTTATTGATTCTAAATCCAGCCGGGTTGATAACCAACCATCACACCAATGAGAGACTTTTTTTTTTTTTTTTTTTTTTAAGTCAAGTCCCTTATTCACCCAAGAATCACAGTGATGTGTGAAACAGGCTCTAGCTTCTTGCAATCATGAGTTTTAACGGCAGATTTCTACCAAGTCTCAGCTCCGTCTTCAGCACCTTGTCTGCTTGCATGACTTCATGCTTCCTGCCATGATGATAATGGACTAAACCCCTGAAACTGTAAGCCAGCCCCACTTAAACATTTATCTTTATAAGCGTTGCCTTGACCATGGTGTCTCTTCACAGCAATGGAAACTCTAACTAAGACACCTGTTCAGGGTAGAATACTTGTCTGTACTCTGGGCATGGACACAGTCAGGGTTACGTAAGAAAATTATACAGGTTGCTGAATATTCGCACTTTACAGTTTGGTCACAAATCTCAGTTAGCTACTCCATGCTCCTGTGACCTGTGCCTTCTATGGTAAGGACCTTCACTCATATTTCTGAGCGGCAACTGACTGTCAAGCAAAACACCTCTCACCTGCCTGCCACCAACATGTGCTGCCTCCTCTTTTTGCTTTGTAAACTGTAAGGGATCTATGTAATATTAATTACTATTTAAGTCTGACATTTCTTGGCCAGAGATATTTAATGCATTTGGAATCCTTTCTTTAAAAAACAAAAAAGTTTCTCAAATTTGACCTCTATTAAACTGATGTACAGAAAAGAGAAGAAAAAATCATGGGGGGCATCCTTATAAAAGCTGTCTATTAAATGTGTGCTGGGGGGGGGGCATATAATGCACAGAGGAAACTGCTTAGGTTTGATCAAGGTGATGAGCAATTTGACCATTTTGTCATTGGTGAATTTTTTTTTTAAGGATGTTTATATTTGAGGGTATCAGGAAGACTCAGATGCAATCATAATTCCACTAGGAACCAATGCTAAGTATAGCAACATTATTTCCTTTGACATATTCTATTTTACTTCCACAAAGCTCACAATGGCCCATGCTTATGTTGCTTCAAAGCTCAGAGCACATGGCTGAGGATGCAGCCCAGTGGTTCAGAATTTGTCTAGCAAGCGTGGTGCCCTGGCTTCAAACCTCACTGATGTGAACAACACAAAACAGTGACCTTGTGTCACATTCCAACAAAATGTAAAAGATTTTGTTTAAGTTAAAATTTAAAGTCTATTTTGACTTTGCCCCTTGTTATTTGCAAACTAAAGTCCTATTGGCTTGGAAGGTCAAGCCACTGGTGAACAAGGCCGGTCTATACCGGATGTTAAACATTCTCTATGAAAGGCCCTTCATACGCAGCTTCTTGGAGAAGCAGCAGGAAGACAAATTAACAACTTGCAAAATAAGGCAGTGTTTTCACAATCTGTCATAATCTCTTTGATCTTGTTATGAAAATCTTGTCAGATATCTCCTCCTCATCTAATTTATGGCTCACTAAGGATCCCTGACTCCGTGGTACTATCATTGCTAGGTGTTCTGAAAGAGCCTGCCATGACACTATCCTCAATGCCCAGTCTGTTTCCCATCTGTATTCCTGTGCTCTAGAAGTGATTGTAAATCCTGAGCACAGGGTAGCTACAGTAAGGCCTTGAACATAGTCTAGCTACTGTAAATCCTGAGCATAAGCTAGGTGTTATTTTTTTTTAATAACATGTAAAACACTTTAGAGGGGAAAATATAAATAGTCTAAACAAAAAAGAAAAAACTGAGAAAATAAGTATTTTCAGAAATTAAAAAGACACACAAAGTATGGAAAAACTCCATTGCATAACCTTGAACATATTCCCTGATCTCTTTGTGTCTACTTGTCCATGAAGTTAGGGTTAATGTAAGCAACTGTTTCATTGGATATTCACATCAACTCATAGTTAATAGATGTAAAGCAGTAAACAGTGCTTGACACAAAAGAGAGAGATTACTTCCAACCTAATGTCTTCCGAACTTGGTGCGGACAAACCACTAAAACCATGTGTATAACTGGAAACACAAATAAAGCCCATAATATCACTTGTTGCATGTGAAGCTAAGGATCATGGGATAAGGGCTCCGTTTGATTATTTGTATCTGTCCTGGTCTTAGCTTAGCACTTAGCATACAGTAGGCACTCGGTAAATGCAGGAATGGATGCATGTGCTAAGACATCTTGTCATTTATGTCCCCCCTTGTCTCCAGCCAACCTTAACATAGTGGTTGGCCCATATTGGATCTCAGCTGGATAAACAGACTTGTTCACCCTTAGTAGCAATAGTAGTATTTGATTGGCTAATACTTTACAAGTCATTGCTTTCCCATTTTTACCCATAAGGCAAATTTAGAATTCATCACCTTATTAATCTGAGTCCTAGATGGCTGGCTTGAGATTTGAACTCCGGGTACATGATAGTTTCCACTATTACTCAGCAGAGAAACCTGTTAGCTCTCTGAGGCTGGATGTGGCTTGAACCTAGGTTTCTCTCTTGATTTTCCAATTGCTTTTTATAAACTTCTGCATCGTCTCCACGATGCTTTGGTGACACAAAACATAATGTGAACAGGAAGAAATGCTGATGGATTTGATCTCTCTGTTGGGTGCTAAGAGTTATAACTCAAGCTACAGGGCTTCATGCTAGCATGCTTAGTTTGAGTGATTTGAACTTGATTTGCATGAAGAATCAAGTCAATTTGCTTGTTCCCTTTGTGAGGTTTTATTTTGTTTGATATGTGCAGTTCAGGGAATGCCAAGGAATTCTGGATTTGTGGAGGTGACTCAGTGACTGGTGGAGAAAGCTTAGAACATTTTGGTTTTCTGATTGTACCAAAGGAGGTGAATGCACACTTTCTATAACTCAAATTTATACTTCCATTTACAAAACTATTCTTTGCATATTGGCTGAAATAGGTATCACAGTTTGGCAAGGGCTCCGATCAATATTGTTCCCATTTCAAGTGTTATTGTCTCCTTTCAGAGCCAGCCAGGAAATTTAGTCCCAATTTCCTTTTTATATGAAGATATTTTATTCACATTGTATTTATTTCATTTTTGCTGAATTACTCTTTTAAGAATGATATGTTATTCACCAGTAGTCTGGAATGACCCTTCCTTTCTTTCCCCTCCTCTTTGAAGTTTTTGAGCCATCAAAGGCCTTTCTTCTCTATCTATGATAATAAGGACTTTCATCACTGATGGTCCAAAATACCTTTTAGAGAATAATTTTTTTTAAGTCATAAATATGGAGAGTACCAGGGAATGTTTGCTTTCCATTTTTAGGCAAAAGACATAGAAGCAAACAGAGTTTGAAATACGTCCAGTGGCAGAGTTCTGAAGCCATGCAGCATGCCTCTTAAATCACAATTTCACTTTTGCAAAGGCAGACTGGAAAATCTAAGCAGCGACTGGGACCACCCAGCTTGTTCATTTATGTACATAAGCTATCATGATAACGCAATACCTGAAAGAGCATTAGATTTTTTTTTTTTTAAGCTCTACCTAGAATCTTGAATTTGACTATGTTCTTTAAGATTCATGAACAGCCCTGGTTGTCAATAAGTAAGATCCAATGAAACAATGGTCGTAAAAGAGTTATGGACAGAGACTCCTGGGCAGTAGGTCATGAATCCTGTCCTGCTAGAGAACATGTTAAGTGATGGTTAGAATGAAACCTTGTCGTCTTTCAGTCATCAGCTAGACAATTGACAAGCATGCCTACCCAGATATCATAAAGACAGCTGAGTATTCTCCAAGTTCTGGGAAATTTTTTTTTTTTTTTTTTTTAAGATTTATTTATTTATTTATTTATTTATTTATTTATTTATTTATTTATTTATTTATTTATATGAGTACACCATTGCTCTCTTCGGATACACCAGAAGGGGCATCGGACTTCATTACAGATGGTTGTGAGCCACCATGTGGTTGCTGGGAATTGAATTCAGGACCTCTGGAAGAACAGTTGGTGTTCTTAACCTCTGAGCCATCTCTCCAGCCCCTGGGAAATCTTAAGAAAGGCTACTTTTGGATTTCATAAGATGATGTCTTCATTTAGCACCATTGTAGATAAATACTATTTCATTGGTTCATAGTTCTCTATTTATCTTGATCTAATTCTGATGACTTTTAAAATTCTTATGTCTCCAATGTCTTTAATCTGAATACAATAAGACAAACAATGTTTCATGTATGTTGAATGTTTCATTGGATGCAGCTTTCAGCAACGAAATTCTCACTTGGATACCAGACAAATGTCCCATGAGTCATTTTAGTCCTGATACTATGTGGCTATAGCCACCATCTCAGTATCACTTGACCCTACTTCAGATGACAGTCAACAGTCTTGTGTCTTTTGTACCTTTGGCCAACTGTCTATAAGTCATAGGTTCCCACATTCCCACTTACAAGGTTTGGTAACTTGCTAGATGGCTCAGGGAACTCACAAAATACTCACACAGGTACTACATCTTTTCAAAGGCTACAAGCAGTAGAAGATTCCTAAGAGAGTCTGTCACCTTTGACCAATGTATCCCAAGCATACCCATAGGCTTTGGCCCCAGTTCAGTCATCATCATTCTCTGAGGTCACCTTTAAACTCAATGTCTCTGAAATCCGTTGGTCCTTATGTTCTCTGCCTGGCTTATTTCATGTAATGTAAGGTTCTCTGGGTTTGTTCATGTGCTGCACATGACAGGGTTTCTGTCTCTTTCTCGTGGCTGACTAGTTTCCACTGTTTAGACACATCCCATATTCATTCTGCATCGATCTAGTAACATGTCCTGCCTTCTCTAGTCCAAAATGGTTCTTGATAAACAGGACAATGCAGACATCTCTTAAACATGCTGGTTTCACTTTCTTTTGATGCATATGCAGCAGTAGGGTTGTGGGATCATATGGTAATTCTATTTTTGAATATTTAAAGAACGCTTTGTGCTACACAATGGCTGTATTAATGTACATCTCCAACAAGGTTCCCCTTTCCCACAGATTTCTCAGCATTTACTTTATATTTTAGTAATGGCCAATCCAGCAGGAACAAGATGATGTGTCACTGTGGTTTTTATGTACACTTCCCAGATGATGCCTCAGTTGAGTCTATGTTTGTATATCCCCATATTCTATATTCTATATGTCTCTGGTTATATAGCTATTGCTGTGAACCTACCTTTGTTGATGTCTAAATCAGGTCATTTGTGTGTTTGTTATTGAGTTGTTCAGATTCCCCTTATGATTTGGATATTATCTCTTGATGAGCTATGTAATATACAACTTTATCTCTCTCCCATTGAGGGCCTCTTTATCTGTTGTTTGTTTTCTTTGTGGGTTCTCTTTGCCTTTGAGTGGTTTTACACCTGTGAGCTAGTTGCCACATCTGAAAATCCCAGATCAACGCAAGGGAGCTCTATCTATGCTTTTCCCCAATAGTTTTAGAGCTTGATTCTCACATTTTGGTATACATGTTGTGGGGGAAAGATACAGTTTCTACTTTGCAAGAGAGATCTGTTTCTTTAGTACATTAACTGGGAGGTTGATCCTTTTATATCACATGGATGTAAATCTGTGGATTTACTTCTCTGTTTTCTCTCTTGTTTCATTGGTTAGTAGTGGTTTCTTTTTCCTTTTCTTTCCTTTTTCCTTTCCTTTCCTTTTCTTTCCTTTTTCCTTTCCTTTCCTCTCCTTTCCTTTCCCTTCTTCCCTTCCCTTTTCCCTTTTCCCTTTTCCCTTTTCCCTTTTCCCTTCTTTTCCTTTTTCCCTTCCTTTCCCTTTTCCCTTTCCCTTCTTTTCCCTTTTCCCCTTTTCCCTTTTTCCCTTTTTCCCTTCCCCTCCCCTCCCCTGTCCTCCCCTCCCCTCCCCTCCTCTCTCTTCCCCTCCTCTCCTTTTATTTTCTTTTTTTTCCTTTTAATGTTAGTGGCATGCTGTTTGGCTTACTATATATTTGTAGTATATTTTAGAGCCAGACAGTATTACATTATCCTTTTGCTACAATTAATTTCATCATTAGTGATAATTTTTGTTTCCACACAGATTTTAGCATATATATTATATAATATATAATTGTATATATAATATATACATTTAGCATATATTATATATAGTATATTATATATAACATATATACATGTATGTGTATATGTGTGTGTATGTATGTATGTGTATGTATGTATGTGTGTGTGTGTATGTGCATTTGCAGGTAGAAGAGATGGGTCAGTGGGCAAGAACACTTGTTGTGCAAGCATAAGAATTAGAGTTCAGATCCTTAGCACCCAATTGAAACAATGAAAAAAAAATTGTATGTCCATAGTTCTAGTTCTGGTCAAATCATGAGCTCCAGGTTGAGTGAAAGACCATGTCTCAAGGGAAAAGAGCAGAGAACTATAGAGCCAGACATCTGATGTCTTCCTCTGCCTTTGAATGCAGGGGGTACATACTTAGACATACATGTGTATATCCACATATATCCCCTATACACACAAAGCCCACACACAGATTATATGTGGGTTTGGTGTGTGTGTTCTCAGTTTTTATCCTAGTTGATCTCTAAGATGGGCCACACTACAGTGCTAAGAGTGGCTTAGCAAAATATATTCTACGCCATCAAGCAACATCTAGAGGAGGCAGAAAGTTCATCAAGTCCGCAGCATCCCTAGTGAGCATCGTAAGTTGCTTCAGTCTAGTTCCTTATGACCTTTTGAAAGGGCAAAAGAATGTTCTTACCATCAGAGGACACATTCTCCGGGAATCTATATTAGTCGTACTGTGTCAGAGAACTATACCTTGAAACCCCCTGTGGTCAGGAATTAGCTTTCTTAGCCCAGGTTTTATTGATGAGGTCTTTCTTCTGACAGCAGCCTGAGTCATGCTGGAGAATGTACCTCAGAGTCTCTGGAATTGTCGAGAAAATGTGAAAGTTCATAAAGGGATGGTGCACAAAAATCTTTTATAGAAAATGCTGGTTGGGTGTTGTTGACATGCCACGTTCGGTTATTATTTTAAATAGTACTATTGCAATAAATGGGCTACCTGGAATGGAAAGAAACCTCAGTGTCAATAAGGAAAACAGGTTTTGCTGTTTGCCTTTCTCTAAGGTCTTGATGAAGCTCTGTGTGGTGCATACCTGCCATTCCAGCACTTGGGAGGTAAGGGTAGGAAGACTTCCCAGCCTGGGCTACAGAGCAAGACACTGTCTCAAAATGCAAGGAGAGAACAAATCAACAAACCTTTAGGAGGTACTAGATGACATTCAAAAAGTTAAAATAAAGACATGCATCCAGGATCCTGACTCCAGGGCTTCACTTTCACCCTCATCTCTGAAACTCTTTGCAGTGTGTAGAAGTCAATAGAGAGAATCACAGCTGGTTAAAGAGCCCAGAGTAGGTGGCTGTGGAGTGCCCACCCACCAGTGATACATCTATATCAAACCTGCTGCCCTCTTGGCTCAGTGAAGAGGGGACAGATGATTCTAAAAGCCAAAAGACCAGAAGGACTGCTGCAAGTTGTCTGGACATTACAGGGAAATTGCACCTGTGAACTATCACCCCAAGATCTGCATGAGATGAAACCTGTCAATGTTACACTATGAAGGAGGGAAGAGCCCACAAAGCCCCACTCTTGGCTGAAGAACTATAAGCAGTTTGGGATTGTTAGGGGAGGGAGGGAGGGAGGGAGGGAGAGGCCACCTACTGATGCTGTGTAGGTTGTTTCTTCTTCATTGGAAGTCCTACACCCATGCACATACATGAGACTCAGTTATAGTGAAGAATAACAAGAATAAAAAGAAGAGGAGGTGCAGAAGGAGGAGGAGAAAGAAGAGGAAGAAATGAAGTTGGGAGGAGGACCAAATGAGTATTGGGGAGGATCTCTGAGAGGAGGTCTAGGGGAGGAGTAAGGAGTTGATATAGTCAGGACACATTATATTCATGTATGAAATTCTTGAAAAGTGAATAAACTCATCTCCTAAAGCACCTCTAATATAAGAAAATGCACGAAGTTGCACACATCTTACCCAGCTCTCAACATTCTTTTCTGGGCTCCTGCTGTTTCTGTTTGCCTACTTGGCTTCTGTGAATGAAGTAAGGATTCTTCAATGAGTCCTCAAAGATGGAGCTTTCTTCCCGACCACAATCCTGAACACTTGGTAATACCTTGCTGCAACTGGGGTGTGGGAGTGGCATGGGGGATGGGATCAGGGTTTGAGGTGTTGGTGAACAGAGCTTAAATACTCAGGCAGCCAGGTTGATTGGTTCTGACTGTGGATCTTCCCATCAGGGAATGATTTTATAGAACAAAAGCGCTGGCCATCACAGTCTCTAAGAGGATTTAGGCAGATAGGCTGGAGAAAGTCAATAGTCCTATGAAGATTGTAACTTCAAAGATGCATTAGAGCCAGAAAGCCCCCTAACTCATGAATAATAAAGGGAGGGAGGAGTGGACCTTTTCAGATGTCGGAAAAACTGAACGCAAAATTCCTGGGTGTAATGTTTGCTGATGCTTGGTTTTCCTCACACATCCCTGTGCTAACACAACCCAAACCAGTTAAACCATTTTCAATGTGCAGTATTATGTTAATACATTTAGCTTTGGGGTAGAGGGAGTGATTTTTTTTTTCTTTGAATAAAAGATCATCTCGGTTCTGGCTAAAACTTGCATAGCTTTTTCTATTTATCACACACACACACACACACACACACACACACACACACACAACTGTTTATTATAATACTGTATGACTCAATGTAGAATCAGTATTTGTTTAACTCCCAGTCTTGTATATCTCCTGCTGAAAACCAGAAATGTCACTTCTGTGAAAAAAAAAATGCAGATCATGGGATCCTTCCTTTGCTCTACACAGTATTCTGTTATTTCTAGAAGAGCCTACATACCAAGAGGTATGATGTAGACCGTTGATAAATGGCAGTTTTCTCTGAACTGAAACATTCTCTCTTGAGACATGTTACTGGAAGTATGCAAACTTGTGTCTGGGAAGGGTAAAACTTGCAAGCTCCTGGAGCATAGCTGCTGGGAAAAGACTGACCAGCAGGAGAGCCAATCTCTCAGACCTGCCCTTAGAGTTGAGCAGTGAGCTCTGGGGACACAGCTTTGATGAGTTGTCCCCTTTGTAGGCATAGGTTTGGGGGTATTATAGCTACTATTGAGTCATGTCTGCTTCTTGTAAGAAATCCCTCACCCAAACTCCTGTCAGTTATTCCCCACCTAATCTCAAAGCATTGGTTCAACAACTTGGGAATTGCTGCAGTTGTCACCTTGATCTATCATGGGTTTTCTTTCTGGAGTGAGTGCATATGTGTGTGCTGTCTCTCCAGGAAAACTCTGCCCCACCACAATAAAATTTGGGCTCGTGTGTATAGATTGACCTGGTCCTCCCGAGATTCCTACATGCAGCCTTAACTCCCAGTGTGACTCTCTTTGGAGACCTTTTGCTACTGAAAGAAGGCATAAATACATCTTCAAGGTGAAGAATGAATTCAATAGGAGAAGTGTCTGTATAAAATGAGGACCAGACACCAAGAAGAGCTTGAAGGAATGCCAGGTGAGCATTCAGAAAGAATAGGAAAGAAGGCTTCATGGAGACCAGCCTTGTCAGAACTGAAAGTTGGCCTGATAGTCTCCAACACTGTGAGAAGTAAATATTGTTTAGATCACAGCCCACAGGGTGTGTGTGTGTGTGTGTGTGTGTGTGTGTGTGTGTGTGTGTGTGACAGCAGGATAACACAAGTTCTCTATCTTGAGTCTGGGACTAGTTCTTGTAGGGATGTGTCCATGGATGTCATGTTGTGTAACAAGAAGATCCATGTTTTAGAACCAACTCAGGCTGGCAAGGATCATAATTCCTTTCCTCCTTGCTTGGGATGGACAGCCCAGAGTGGGCAGAATAGAACATTCTTAGGAAAACAACACAACAATAACAATAACAACAACAAACAAACAAACAAACAAACAAACAAAAAACACTTGACCAGGACAGATAAGTTTGTTGGTCATATCCATCTTATGGATTTCTGCTTTCTAACACTGACTTATGAAAAATGAACTTACGATTTGTTTCTTAAAATAAACAGACAGACAAACAAGCCCTTTCTCTAAGTGTTCAGTAAGAGGAATCCAATTCTAATACTATAACATGGATTAGACAATTCTTTTTAAAAATTCCCTTTTAGCCAGGCAGTGATGACAATACCTTTTATCCCAGCACTTGGGAGGCAGAGACAGGTAGATCTCTGAGTTCAAGGCCAGACTGTTGTACAGAGTGAGTTCTAGTACAGACAAGAATACACAGAGAAATCCTTTTTCAAAAAAGTAAACAAATAAACAAATAAATAAACGACCCTTTTTGCTACATTTTAAAATTGGTAAGTTAAATGTAAAATACCTTCATGAGGAGATTATTGGATTAGGTGGTTATTATCCAACAATAGAATTTAGTATTGTGGAATCTAAGTTCAGAGGAGAAGAAATAAAAAAAAATCATTTTAAGAGTTCAAGATTGCCAATTTATGTTTTTAGACTATATAATCTTTTACCTGTAAAATTAACAGCAGCAGCAACAACAACAATAACAACAACAACAAAAGAGATTCACCTTTGTTCTGGATATGAAAAGCACATTAAAACATTTAAATATTCATTGAATGAAGTAGAATTAAAATATGTCATCAAAGGACAGAGAGATGGGTCAGTAGTTAAGAGTTCATGCTGATTTTACAGAGGACCCAGGTTTTGTTCCCGGTATCCACAACCATCTTTAACCAGGAGTCAACCATCTTTAACTCCAGTTTCAGAGGATCCAGACCATCTTCCGGCCCTCCTTGGACACTGCATGTCCACAATACAGACACAGCTGCAGGCAAAGCATATATATATATATATATATATATATATATATATATATATAAAATATTTTTAAAAGTTCATATATAAAATGAATGGAATATAATTACATATGACTAATATATAAATATAGCTATATAAAATTATATATGTCTAGAGATATGCTTGGTGGTATAGAGTTCCGATTGCTCTTCAGAGGACCCACGTTCAGGTTTTTGCACCCAGCTCAGGAGTCTCCTATCATTTCCTATTACCTATACTCCAGTTCTAACAGATCCTATGGCTTCTTCCAGCTTCCAGGAAAATCTGCGCTCATATGTCCTTCCCAACCTTAAGCAGGAGGAAGGGGGATGGGATAGGGGGTTTCCGGGAGGAAAACAAGGAAAGGGGATAACTTTGTGTTGAACTGTAAATAAATAAAATATCCAATAAATAAATAAATAAATCAAATTATATATTTATAATAGTCAATGACTTCATAGCTTTTCTTGCAAAACTTGGTTTAAAAATTATAATCCAAATCGTTGGGCTACTCCACAACCAATTTGTACAACTCTTTGGTTGTAAATTTTTTTTCTTTCAATATTCAATGTGTTTTTCCTTGTCCAAATTCTACTGCTGCTCCTTCTCTGAAGTCCTTGGGGGCTCCTCTGTGCTCATTTTTCTCTCTCTCTCTCATTTCTGGTTTCATGGTGGTTCTTTTGGAGTCCGCACTGTTTCCCTGTGCTGATCCATTCCTATTTCTCTATGGGAGGAGTCTCTGAGACCTCTGCCCTCCTCACTTCTCATGACCAGCTACAATAGGGAGATTTCTACTTGGATTTGCAGGTCAGAAAGGGGAATTACAACATGATATCACCTGGGCAGCAATAGAAAATACCAGCTGCAGTTGTCTCCAGGTGTGTTGATGCATCAAGCTGCCCGTGTCACCAGGAGAGTCCAGCTGGCCAGCATCTTATTCTCTGGTACTGTGGGACCTGGTGTTCAGATACCTCCTTGGCTTTGTCGCTGTGGTAGGCTTTGTGCTTCCTAGTTCACCGGAAGCTATTGCTGCTTTCCAAAAGCTGTTCTCCTCCAGACAGATACTCTTCCTCTCCAACCAGCTCTGGACATCAACTGTAAAACTGGTTGAAATACATTTTTATTTTAATAATCAATGAATAACTTTGTGCTTTTAGTGTTGCTTTTATGAGTATGATTTCACGGCTAAACCCTAATAAGGTGGCCCACCCGTGGGAGAGACTGATTCTATTTGTGTGTGTGTGTGTGTGTGTGATGTGTGTATGTGTGTGTGTGTGTGTGTGTGTATGTATGTATGTTCAGCACACATGTGGGTCCCTATGGAGTCCAGAGGAGGGTATTAGATCCTGTGGAACTGTAATTACAGGTAATTGTCAAATGCCTCATGTGGATTAGGAGCCAAACCCAGGTCTTCTGGAAGAACAGCACATGCTCTTAACCACTGAGTTGTCATTCCAGCCTTCTTTGAAACATTTCTTTGAAGCAAATATTTAATGTGAATTTTTATCTTTAGTGTCATATACAAAATAACCCCAAAACGTGCACAAGTATATACATATATATGCATATATATATACATATATATGCACACAACATGCATGTGGTTACAATGACTATATATATATATATATATAATTTCATATATATATGAAAAGATAAATGTCAGAGGAGGAGGACGATGAAATCAAAACAATAATAACAATGCAACATAAAGGGTAATTTAAAAATTACACTCACACAAAGTCCCAAATCTCGATATCTCTTATGCCCATTTGCTAAAATTACAGGTGCCCACTTAAAGGAAAGTACCCAGCAAGCTATTCTTGGTGGTGAGAGTTTAAGATTTGAAAGAAGTTGGTACCTTCTGATACCAATACATTTTGTTAATTATTCACAAAGGTGCTTTCCTATTTGCAAAAATCAAAGAGTCTAGAGACATTGTTTTTATTGAGATCTATAATTTATGTTTTCGTGAAGAGAGTACAATTTAGATGAACCCCTTCTGTCTTGCCCCAGTGATTAAGTAGGCAGACAGCATTATATGGATGTGTACTTTCCCTCTGCAGGAGAGGTCCTGGGACTTGGACCTGGTCCCTGTTTTTTATGGTCTTTGTGCTAGGATGGGAACACAAATATCTGTATATTTAAGTGTATCCTTCAGGCTTGCTATGTGACCCAGGGCGGCAGTTGCTCTGTGTATAAAGGCTGCCTCTGGTCTAATGGGCATGAGAGTTTCAGGACTCATGAAAATAATGATCTACACATATGGTTACATGGTGCTGACTTGAGTAAAACAGCTGCCTGCCAGATCTATGATTTTTGGATGGAAACCTAAGCAGTTAGGAAATATCAAACAGGGTGTAGCAAGGGTGAGACTTGGCATGGGTGTCCCTGCCTGGCAATGCTTGCAGGTGGAAAGCACAGAGGAAGAGAAGGAGCAGAGGGGACGGGAGTGTCCTGTAGCACATGACAAGCCCAAGTGTACACATTGGGTAGTGTGGTCACCATCAGCCTCCCACATGTCTGCTGAGGCAGTCCCTCGTATGAGCTGCCCTGCCCACGGGTAATGTTACTTTGAGTCATCATTTGGAACCGAGTTTTCACAATAACTCAGCCCTAGCTTTAGGGCTTTGTAATATATGGAAAATGAGCAAAGTATACAGGTCAGAACTGTGGTTCATCTTTGCTCACCAACTGATTGATGTGTTTTAGAAGTCTTTTTTTTTATCGTAAAGAAGACACAATTCACCATTTACAATGGAAATCGAATCAAGTGCTAGGCTTGGTAAGAACTACACCTACAACATTTTAAAGGCACTCATAATAGTCTCATTATGCTGGGAGATAAAGAATACCCAAGAATGGCAAGTCCTGTGAAAGGGAAGACTATCTTTTTAATTTAACTAAAGAATTGAGTATTTAGGAAGGAATAAAATGCAAATGTCACAATAATTTTGCAGCATAATCTCTCTATGTCAAGGTCTTTAACTTATGTAGCTATGAATGCCCATGTGTATCATGTGCACCTTGCTCATAGGGTCTAGAGCTTTAGGCATGCAAATCTCTAGAAATTAGTGCATGCCACCCTGACAGTAAGTGTGAACATATAGGACACAAGAGTGTCAAAAAAATTGCATCAAATTTGATGGTATTTTGTTCCTCTGTGCGTGTGCATGTGCGTGTGCATGTGCTTGTGTGTGTGTGTGGTATTGTATGTGTATATCTGATTACATGTGTAATCTCATATGGGGGTATGAATACACACATGGGATGATTGGGGGCAAGGAATGATATCAGGCATCTTCCCAGATTGTTCTCCACTTCCATATTGAGGCAGGATTTCCCACTTGAGCCCCAAGCTCACTGACATAGCTAGTCCAGTCAGCCAGCTTGCTCTACAAATTTCCTATCTCTACCTCTGAGTGCTTGTATTATAGGCAGGCCACCATAATTCCCTGGGAATTATACAGGAACTGGTGTTCATGGTTATACGGCCATCACTTTACTCATTGAGCCATCTCTCCAGTCATCATTCCTATGTTCAATGCCTGTATGTTTTGATTCTAGATTTGAAAAGCAATCCATTTTTATTGAATGATGACGTCAAAGACATTATTATAGTAAATATTTAATCCCAGTCTGGGGTTTCTACCCTCCCTTTGATCATTTAGTTCTCAGATAAAAGGCACACAACCTTTATACTTGTAATAAGTCTTTAAAGCCCTAGAGCTGTTCAGATATCTACCCTCTATGCTATTATGTCTACTTCTCTGCCAATAAGCCTGAGATATGACTTGTCATATTCTGCCTGGCCTCCTCTTAATGTGACTGTCCAGTCCTCATGGCCAGTTCTCACAATCCCTTACCCCATAGCATCTTTCTATCCTCTACCTTCTCTCTCTCCTCTTCCTTCATGGTCTTACCTCTGACCCTAAGCAAAAGAACTGGAAACTCTGCCTACCTCTCTTCTCTCCAGCTATAGGCTATAGGCATCTTTATTCAACCAATAGTTTTAAATTAAGGAGCAAGGTCACATAGCATCATTTGGTGTATGTGAGGATTCTCATGTGTTCCCGAGGCAACCAGGGCCAGTATTTACAATACATAGCAACAGACAAAACCTCCACAAGCTGTAGGAATGAATCTTGACTGCAGCCACTCCAGATGGACAAGCTTGCCACAGAGAGATGGCTGTATTAATGACTTGAAGATGGGCCATGGCCTTCCAAAGAGATGGCATTTGAGAATCTGGTTGTTTAAGCATAGGGTAGCAACTGGTCAAAGATTTCAGGCAGATAGTAGCTTGTAGGGAACCGAATAATTGGAAATAACTTTCCACAGGAGAAATTACCCCTAGTTTGAACTCGAAGTGTGTTCTGTACTTGGTTTTCCATTCCATTTGCAGACTTGTTTTCTCATTCGAAACTCATCTCGAGGGCTAATGAATTGTCTCCTTAAACACTGTGCACTTCATTTTATGGTTTAAAAAATTAGCATTATTAAGGCATGTGAATTAAGAGGTTTCTGGAATCCCATTGCATTTGGCTAGTGGAAGTGAATTGCATAATTATCACTTTGCTGGCTGGTAGTTCTGATGTGCGGATCCACTTTCCCAGAATTTAAATGAAAGCAAGTGTGAGCTTGGAATCAGGATGATATGATGTCAGGGACAAAGAGCCTCTTAAGATGAAGAATGCTTGATGCCTATTGCTGTGTTTTGGATGTAGAGTGTGCCCCACAGCCTGGAATGTTTGAACTTGTCATTCTTAGCTAGTTGTGCTCATTTGAGAGCTTGTGGGGCCAGGTTGGTGGAAGTGGGTCCCCTTGGGTTGGCTCTTTGAGGCTTATAGGCTGATCTTATGTCCACTTTCATTCTCTCTCTTTCCAGGCCTGACATATGAGCTAGCAGAGCCTCAAACTCATGGCTCGATAGTCCAAGTTGCTTCACCCATCCTGATGGCCAGTATCTTCCCAAACTGCGAGCCAAAATAAATATCTCCTGTAAGTTAATTTTGTCGAGCATATTGTCAGAGGGATGAGACAAGTAGCTAATATATATTTAAAAAAAGTCTGCCATATTTTAATTGTGGTAATTCTTTAATTGACACGTGTATATATTCATATGGGTATAAGTGCATATGTATATAGGTATGTGCATGTTTGTCTGTGTAGAGATGTAAGTTTATGTGGATTGTGTGTGTGTTTCAACTCCAGGCATCAGTCACACAGGGTCTTCCACTAGCCTGGAGCTCACTAAGAAGGCCAAGTTGGCTGTCAAAGAGCTCCAGGGATTCAGCTGTCTTTCCAAGTGCTGAGATTACAAATGTATGCTACTGCATCTGGTATTTTATGTGTGGGTTAAGGGCTGAGACCCAGGTCCTTATGCACGTACAGTAAACCTTTACTGACTCAGCCATCTACCTAGTTCCTATGATATTTTAAATTATGACTGATGACTAGTTAATTTCCCATGAAGTGGAGAAGGTATTCGGCTGCTTTTCTAGTATACCTTCCTCTCCCCTCCTCCTTGTTCACACCCTATTCAAAGTTATTCTGCCTCTCTGACCCTTGATGCTGGCAAATCAGCTCCATAGATCAAAATAACTTGCTTGAATTTGTTCAAGGATTGGCAAAGGCTCCCCCAGTCTCTGTGGACTCTTACCTGGCTGGGCTTTGAGTCGATTGTTTGATGATCCTCTATAGGATCATATCCCTGTGCTTCTAGAAACCATTGAAAAGAACCTTCAAGGATAAGGCAAGCCAGGCAAAAGGGGAAGGGTGAGGAAAGATTGGCAGAGATATGGAGGCGGGACACAGATGAAAGCTCTAAGTTGAACAATGGGATTCTCAGATTGGGGGGAATGTGGTACCCATTGCTTGCATTTCAAAACTTCTCTGGTACTCCAGGCAGTTTGTGAGTACACTCCATCTTCAGTCAGCACTGTTGTACCTTAACTGATGACCTGGCTGCATCCTAGGAATCACACAAGTCAACCTGAAGGGCGGAGGTCTGAAGGCTGCACTGGGAAATGAACTAATGTGTGTGTTCTTAATATAGGTAGTTCTGCAGAATTGGGTTAGCCCAATCCTTGATTCACAACCGCTAGCCTTCGGTAGCTTTCTTGTTTATATAATTTTTTATAATATGGAATATAGTATTTGTAACTAAGAACTAACGTATCAGCAATATCTACTGTGAACTCAGCTACTGTTTCTCTACCTCTCTGCACAATAACTAGTACCCAATGTTATATTGTTATGCCCTTCTTGCCCCAGTTCAGTTTGGTTACATGGTTTCTACATAACTGCATTTTATTCTCTGTTTTTAAACTTCTTTAAAGAGCCTCATGTTTTATGTTGTCTTTTAAAAGACTTGCATTTTCTGTCAAACTCAGGTGATCAAGCTTGCAGCAAGCCCTTTCATTCACTGAGCCATCTTTCTGGCCCTGGACATCCTTTGCTTGAAAGGACCATCTCAGATCATGTAATAAACCTGCAGCGCTAAGACACACAGCACCTCGAATCTTCACACTTCACGTTATTTGCTAATGGAATACAGGCTCCAGAGTTAATTGTGATGCACACTTTCTAGGCTCCCGGGGAGAGTGAGGGTTTCCCCAGTGCTCAATCAGAATTTGTTCTAGTTCTCAGTTTAGCTTTTTGTTCATGTTTTTAAAAATTGAATATATTAGCTATGCTTATAAGAGTTCTTCTGAAATTCACATCCTTTATTAATGAGGACTGGAGTTTTCTTTAATGAATGAAATAGAGATATTTAAAAAGGATTCCCCTCGTATTTCTACATAGCAACATCTCTTGGTTTTTACCTAGTTATCTAGAACATCACCTCATGTACATATCCGTATTCTATTCATTTCTGGATTCTGTTTTTCTTTTTTGTACACTACCTTTTTTTCATTCTACATCTCAATTGATCCAGTTTATTATCTATGTATGTGTGCAAGGAGCCGGTTTCCCCTCCATACTCATTTTTGCTTTGTCCGCATTCAGTCTTTGCCCTCTCATAAATAATTCATAATAAGTCAGGCATGCACACACCTGTAATCCCAGTGTTGACAAAGTGGGAGCAGGACGATTAGGAATTCAAGGTCACTCTTAGTTATGTGGCAAATTTGAGTCCAGTCTTGCACCAGACTCTGTCTCAAAGCAAAGCAAAGCAAAGCAAAGCAAAGCAAAGCAAAGCAAAGCAAAGCAAAGCAAAGCAAAGCAAAGCAAAGCAAAGCAAAGCAAAGCAAAACAAAACAAAACAAAACAAAACAAAAACCAAACAAAAACCAAACAAAAGCCTTAGAATTAATGCTCTTGGCAAGAAGTGTCAACATTGAATTACAGAAGCCAGGTAGCCTCTTCTTGGGGGTATACTCTGTTGTGTTTGCTGTAGTTGAGTAATGTTGTCATCAGAAGCTGTTTACAGTCTCCAAATTCAGCGATGACATCACCCCTAGGCAACTAGGCAACAAGGGCCCTCTTGCGTCTGTTGCCAAAGCAACTGCGACACATTCCCGGCATGCACCTTACCTGTGCACCTTATCTGATCGCCTTACCTGCGCTGTGGTGTGGGTGAATAGGTCATGGCCCGAATAAAAGGCAGAGAGCCTAACCCCTTGCCCCTTCTTCGCCCAACTTCATCCCTCCTTCTTCTCTTCCCTGCTTCCCCCAATAAACCTCTTCTCGTGGAGCTGTGCTGGCCTGGTGTGATCTGACACAACAGGTTGGGCTCACGATGGCTGTTCAGTGTTTTCTACTTGTCCAAATAAGGCTAAGGAAATGAAGTTTAAGGAAAACTACAAAGTTTGGTAATTCTGGTGATCTGAACTCATTAAAAATTGACTTTAAAAAATTTCATACAGGTATATAATATACACTGACCCTTGTATCTTCCCCCTTCTGTTTTCTCTCCATTCCTGTGTATCTCCTTTCTTCCCCTAGACAATTTGATTGTATTTCCATGTTATTTATGCATATACGATTCTATGAACCAATATAAAGCACAAGAAGCACAAATGGCAAAATATGTATTCATTCTTCTGAGACTATTCTAATTCTTTCAATATTATCGCCCTTGGTTGTATCTATTTTCATGCAGCCTAATTGCATTCTTCTTTATAGCTGAAAAATCCCCCTGTGTATATAGACCACATTTTCTCCATTAGTTCCTCTGCTGTTGAATACAAGGCTGGTTCTGTAGCTCAGCCCTTGCGAGTAGTGCTGCCATTGACACGAATGTGCATGTGTGTCTGTGGCGTGTCAATTTGGAGTCCATTAGGTAAAGAATTTGGTATAGGATTGCTAAAGCTGGGTTCTATGGTAGGTCTATTTTTAGTTTTTTTTGAGATGTTGATTTTGATAGCGGCATATAGTTTCATGAAAAGTGTACAAGGGCTTTCTTTTGTCCGTATCCTTGCCACCACTGTGGTTTCCTTTAAAAATGTTTATCTTTATGTGTATATGTAGCATATAGTTTTTGCTACCCTGCTATAAGCTCTGGGCAGACCATGCTACCAGCCTCTGCCCAGAGAATATTGGATCTGCGGATGAAAAACACAGACACAGACACAGACACACACACACACACACACACACACACACACACACACACACACACACACACACACACATTGCTCAGTTTCAACCTGCCTTATTGTTACCGCATCTAGTATGTCCTTCCCAATACTCTCACTCAGCACCGCTCAACCTGCCATCAGCTTCAGTTGCTCAGTTAGCTTTAGTCCCAGCTCAACACTTTAATCTCCCACCTGGAGAAGTGGCATGTGGCCACACCACCTAAGATTTCACATGGCTGGTTGGCTTTTTTCTCTCTGAAGCGGGACAGAAAAACTCTCTTCCTCCTCTGCATCTCCTGCCACCTCCTCTGGGGACCCCAAAGTCTTGCCTCTTTCCTTCTGCCCAGCAATTGGCTGCTGACATCTTTACAGATAGATCAAGAACCAATTGGAGAACAGGACCTTAGCATCAGAACCACCCCCTACATGTATGTATATATATGTATGTATATATACATGTATGTATATATGTGTATATATATGTATATATATACATACATATATACATATATATATATGTATGTGTGTGTTTATGTATGTATGTATGTATGTATGTACGTACATATACATGTGAGTCCCCATGGAAGCCAGAAGAGGAGACTGAATTCCCCTCGAGTTGGAATTTCAGGTGTTTAGGAGCTACCAAGCCTATGTTCCAGGAACCAAACTTGGGTCCTCTGCAAGAACATCAGGTGCTCTTAGCCACTTGAGCCATCTCTCCAGACTCTTGAATTGGTTGTCTTAGTAACTAACCTTCTCACTGGGCTGAGGTGAAATCTCAGTTTGGATTTACATGGCTGAGATGGTTAGTGAGGTTGGACACTGTTTTCTGTTTATTGGCCGACCTTATTTCATCTTTTGTGAATAGTTTACTTTATCAGCCCATTTGTTGCAGCGGTTGCTTAGTCTTCCGTGGCTTTGTTTTCAGGATCGTTTGTCTAGTCTAGATACAGATATCTTGTCAGCTGGATTGTTAGCACAGATTCTCTCTCATTCTCTAGTCTGTCCTTTTATTTAATTTTAATTATTCACTTGTTAACTATTTTCCTTATTTATTGAACAACTGGGGTCTTATTCAGAAAATCCTTTTCTACACACCTGTGAATTCGGGTGTATTTTAACTACCATTTCCTATAGCAGTTTTTAAAATTCTGGTTCTTATGTTAATGTTTGTTTGCGTTTTATTTAAAGCTTTTTTTTTTTTTTTTTTTTTTTTTTTTTTTTTTTTAGAGAGAGAGAAGGTATGTGATGCATGGGTTTATATCTGAATCTTTTGTTCTATTCCATTGGTCTATGATGCTTCAGGGCACTCCCCTCTGGAACCCAGATTAGGCACAGACAGCATCCAAACACTAATTCTCAAACACAAAGAGATTATTTATTTATTTATTTATTTATTTATAATTATTTAACTTTTTATTGATTCTTTGTGAATTTCACATCATGCACCCCAAGCCCATTCATCTCTTTATCCCTTCATTCCCACACTTCTTTCTTGCAACCTGCTCCCATTCAAAAAACAAAAAACAAAACAAAACAAAAAACTCACTGATGGAAGCTGTAATGTGTCCCACTGTGTCCTGTAGTAGCCATATACCCCTTTGTCCACACTTCTTTGCTTGAAGGTGTTTCTTGCAATGAATCATTGGTTTGGTTCAAAGCCTCTGGCTTCTGCAACTCTGTCAGTTCTGGATTCTCACTGGTAAGCTACTCAGATATCCTGTTGTTTCCCTGTGTCCTCGAAATCCTGTTACTTTGGATTTTCAGTCTCCTCCTCTTTTTATTGTACACACATCCTTCTGCTTCTCTTTCTCTCCTATCTCTCCACCACTTATTTATTCATCTTAGTGGTGCCTGGAGTCTCTCTCTCTGTTTGTGTGTGTGTGTCCTCTCAGGAGTAGTCTCAGGGGTCAGGGGTGGTATGTCCCACTCATGCCAAGTGGCACCAGGCAGGGGTCATCTTAAACTTGATCTGCTTGCCTTGGCCTGTGTGACATCAGGCAGGGGTCATCTCAAGCTTGCTCCTCACCTGGTATCCTGTGGTGTAAGACTTGAGATCCTTTATTAAGCAAGGTAAAGAGACAAGGTGGCTGAATCTGAATGGGCAGAAACAGCAGCAAATAGCTTTGCAAGTGTTAATTTTAAGAAGAAAAGTGGAGTTCTGTTTTTGAATGAGCAAGGATGGGTTGGTAATATCTGATTGGGCATGTTAATTAGGGTAACCAAATGGGGATTTTTGATTGCTGGACTTTGATGTTTTTGATAGTTGGATCTTGGAGATCAGCTTCAGAAATAAGTCAGGCAGAAGAAGTAGCCAAATAAGGAAATAGACTTTGGTGGCTAGCTTTAGGAATATAATCTAAAGATTTAGCAAGGGAGAGGGAGGGGGGAAAGGCAAGACCTGCTAGTACCATGCTTGCCATGCTGGGACTTGCTACAGCCCTTCAGTCTATGTGTCTGTTTCTGTGCCAGTGCGGTGATACTTTTGTTACTGTGGCTGTATAGTAGAATTTGAAATCATGTGTGGTGCTGCCTTAACAATTTTCTTTTCACCCAGGGTTGCTTTGGGTTCCTCAATAAGTGAGGGACTAAAGCCACATTTCACCAATGAAAGAGTTTCTTGTGAGAGCACAGACAGAAGGCATAGAATTCTTTTTCCAAACAGCTAGGGAATACAAGATCAGTTAGGGAAAGGTAATAGATGGGCGAGTTTGTGAAAGAAAAGAAAAGTCTTCGATTTTTATAATAGAGCTGACTTGTGCATGTAAGGAGGGTGGTTGGGGACATAAGTGCAGTGGACATGACAAGGCTTCAAGATAGGTAGATTAACACTGGGAATGAAGACACACATGTTGCTGGTTTGCAGGGGTAACACATGTTCCACTGTACAGAAGGGTAGCAAGAAAGGCTTCTGCCCACAGGGCCAGGTATGAATGTCATAAAACAATGGAATATGTATTATGGACCTGGGGTGGCCTGTGTTAGAAGGAAATAGCATGATGGCTAAGTAGAAGACAGTGTCTTAGTCAGGGTTTTTCTTACTGTGAAAAGACACCCTGACTATGGCAACTCTTATAAAGGAAAACATTTAATTGGGCTTGCAATCTCAGAGATTCAATCCATTATCACCATGACAGCACACAGACAGATGTGGTGATGGAGTAGGAGCTGAGAGTTTTACATCTGATCTGCAGGGAGCAGAAATGACCATGTACCTAATACATTGGGTGTTGCTTAAGTATATATGACCTCAAAGCCCATCTCCACAGTGACACACATCCTCCAGCAAGACCACACCCACTCAAACCTCTTAATAGTGACACTTCCTATGGGCCAAGCATTCAAACACATGAGTCTAGGGGGACCACACCTATTCAAACCACCACAATGGCTAAGGTCAAAGATCTACAGATATCCTAGCCAAGCAATCAAATTCCTTGATCTCACACACAAGTGTGTTCTCCCTTCCCTGCCTCCCTATCTCTCCATTTCTGTTTCCCCCCTTTCCCCTCAACTCTTGTTCTGGAATTTTCTAAGTATCAGGGAGTCTGCTTACAATTTATAAGATCATACCAGTCACCATTAGAAGGCCATAGGAACAAGTCCTCTCTCACTTATGCTGGTGCTGTGGGCTGGCAGAGAAACTCAATGCCGAGATCATGAGACAAGCGCAGGGCCCAATGACAGGTGCCCTTTTTACTTATCACATTATAGTTCGTATTGTTTCTGAGTAATTGTCCCTGTAAATGTTTGCTCACAAATAGAGATATGGATTCCACATGGGTGTTAATACCCTCTAAACACTGGAGTCTCCCAGGTGGCACTGTTCATGCAGGGGGCGGCAGCTATTTTTCCTACCCACACAACACAAGAATACATACAAATAACATTTTGGGAGAAGAGAGACGTGGGTGTTATGCAGCTGAATGGCAGTGTTTTCCATTTTATGACTTCCCTTAGCCTGGAGGTTGTTATTTTGCAAGGTATATTTAAGAATAATAGTGGTTTTTTGTTGTTGTTTTCTCTCCCTCTCTTCCATTCTTTTTGGGAGCCACTAACCTTATCCATAACTAGGACTCCTACCAGTTTGAGCAGAATACTTAAACTAACTTTTTCTAGGCCAAGAAGAGGCCAAAAATCTCCAACTAGAAGTGATTGTATAACCCACTACAATTGCCACAGCATGAGCCAGATTTTAAAGGAAAGAAGAATGCTGGCTGCCACCTTCAGGCTCCAGTGGGCTGGCGTTCACACACAAGACACTTCTCATTTTTTTTTCTTCTAAAGCCTTATCTTATTTTTTTTTGTCATATCAACTTAAAATAAATATGTATTAATAATTTGAAAAGCATATAGATTTATTTTTTCTACCACACACGGATATTTTAAAATTATTCTGTCTCTCTCTGTGTCTCTCTCTCTCTCTCTCTCTCTCTCTCTCTGTATGCATGCATATGTATGTAGTGTGTGTGTGTGCACACCACAAAGGACAACTGTGACAGTCAGTGTTTTTCTGCCACTACATGTGTCCTGGGAATGGTCAGGCTTGGTGGCAAGCACCTTTACCAGATGCACCTTCTCTCTGGCTCTAGAAAGCATATTTTAATGTTGGTATTCAGCTTTTAATATAAATGCAAGAATATTTCTCTGCCATAGAGTTATTTATTTTTAGAAATAGGAGTGTATTAAAAGGGTTTTAATCTCAATAGCCATCAACAAGTATACTTTATACAAGTAAGTAAGATGGCCTTCGCATTTGAGAAAAGAAATGTAGATATAACTTAATATTGAGTTTGATTCTCATTAATTCTCAAGTTCTATCCTATTAGTACTATCCCTGAAGGAGAAAGCCCCCCCTCTCTCCCTGTCTCTCTCTCTTTCTGTCTCTCTCTTTATCTCTCTCTGTCTCTCCCTGTCTCTCTCTTTCTGTCTCTCTCTTTATCTCTCTCTGTCTCTCTCTGTCTCTCTCTCTGTCTCTCTCTCTGTCTCTCTCTCTCTCTCTCTCTCTCTCTCTCTCTCTCTCTGTGTGTGTGTGTATGTGTGTATGGAAGACTGAATTTACTAAAATGGATCCAATTTCCATAAGCAATAAATAATTCTAAAATACCACAACTTAATGAAATCACCACAAGTTGGTTTATTACATTTTACTTCTTGTATATCTGATTTTTTTTAAGCTAGAGGGAAAAAAATACCAAATGTTTATAGACAGATGGTTTAAACTTAATCAGATTAAATATCAACATGGAAATCAACTCAAGGTCTGAAAATTTCAAGAATGCTTGAAAAACTCTGTAACACGGCAACTTCATAAGACAGAGTCAAGCGGAGCGCTCATATTTCATCTGTCGGATTTATTCTGCAATTGACTTGTTAAGTGTCCCTCAAATAAGCTGTCTTGGTAAATGGTTGCCAAAGTGTATTTCTACAGTTAGTATAAATGTATTGTTTGACAGTTGGGATTTGAGAAGTTTAACAATTCTTTTGCTTAAAAATCTAGCCTTTTGGCATGAGATTGTCAAACTCTAAATCATAAAATGTGTTCCAGGCTGGTAGCTTCCATGTTCAAGTTCAGGAAACTGTGAGATATTCTTGTCAATGATGGATACTTATTTGTTGTTATGTAGAATTATGTATTAGTTTTCTTCTACACCAGAATAGAACTTCTTTTATTTTTATCTGTGGAAGTGAACAGAGATCAGTTCAGGCAGGGAAACCTTTGAACTTTCCCTTCATCTAATGAGGCACAATGGCTGGACAGGCTCTGGTGAACAGTCCCAATCAAGTGATCACACCAATGGTCCTGGTTAAACTAAATAGGTCACAAAATAAACCCAAAACTCATGGATGTGGAAAGAGAACTGGTAGAGAGCAGGAGAGACTGATGGGAGAGGTAGGGTGGGACATAAAAGAGTATGGGAAGGAGAAAGTAATCAGAAGGTATTGTATACATATATACATACGTTATATGTTCATTGAAGAACTTAAAATTTTTTTATAAAGTTTACAGCCAAGTCTATCTCAGTACCAAAGTTTACTGATATATGATATACTGCTCTAAAAATTACACACAACACCACTTTTTCTGATCTTCACTCAAAGCTCTCTCTCTGGTGCCTGACAGTCCACAGCTTTACTCACAGTTCTCTGTGTAAGTTCTCTACTTCTCTTCCCCACCCTATGAACCTGTGCTCATAGACACTTCAGGAGCTACTCAGCAACTTTGTAGGGATGGGAAGCCATCACGGGATGGACCCAAGCATGAATGTAGATGGATGACTTCCAATAAATACATATGCTTGCTCCCAAAGAAAAATTACCCAGAAAAGATGACTACAAACTTGGTACCACATTTAAAAAAATCAAACAAAATAAAACAAAAACAAAACCCTAGGAATTATCTAGATTCATGTTTACCCACTGAAAGGCAGTCAGGTCTAGTCATCATGATTTAAACCTAGATACTTTCCAAATTCATCATATTACTGACTGTATCTTACTTTAATTAGCTGTTGAAAATGATTCAAAGTCTTGTCTCTGGATTGGGGAAAGGTATGAAGAAAAGCTTTATACACTTACGACTAAGCTTGTTGGATTTTTTTTTCCCCTTTTCAGTCCTATATGACTTTAAGAAGCATTTACTTTCTTCCATCTAGGTATTAACCTGGGCCAACCCTGCTTAGCTTTTAAGATCAGACAAGAGTGGGTGTGTTCAAGGTGGTATGACAAGAGTACTTGCTTATTTTTAAGATTGTCTATATTTGTATTTATGTGTATATGTGTACATGTGGCCAAGTGTGGGGGTGTGAGAGTGGATGTGTAGAGTCCAGAAGAAGGCTTCAGATCCTTTGACACTGGAGTTACAGGTAGTTGCCTGGTATGAGTGCTGGGAATTCAGGTCCTCTATAAGGGCAGTAAAGCGATCTTAGCCTATGAACAGTCTATTGAGTTTTTGTGCTTCATTTATTTATTTATTAGCTGTAAAATCTCTTAGAGACTGCTGGATCATTGTATAACTACATGTATCTCTTTATACTTCTTATACCATATTTTCAATAAGACATAACATTTTTGTCTTGTCTTTGTATCCTTTTCTCCCTGAAGGTAAAGAAAATGATTAAAACAGTTGGATAGCTCCCATTTCCTCCTGTTGCCTATTTCATTGAAAGGTATTGGATTTCTGAGCTTCCAAAATACCAAACTCAGTGGGTTGTGCTCCTGTTCCCCATCTAGGAACTAAACAACTACAAAGATTATATTTTGTTTTTTTATCCTTTAAAACCTGGGGCACCAATCTGTCATACAATCATTGTGAACAACAGAAGCTGCTGTGTAAAAAAAGACAGCTCCTGCCACAGAGAAATGCCACTTCTTCCTGTTTAAATTTAAAAATTATATATGTGTGTGTGTGTGTCTGTCTGTCTGTGTGTGTGTGTGTGTGTGTGTGTGTATCTTCTAAATATTTTAAGGTGACAATCTATTTCTATCTTGCAAAATGAAACTTTTGGCTTAAGCAATAGCTTTTTAAAAGTCATTTTTGGTCCCTTAACCTCAAAATAATACTTCTGAAGGAAAGAAGCTACCAGTCAATAGTAGTTTTTTGTTTTGTCTATAATGCTTTATTATTATTATTATTATTATTATTATTATTATTATTATTATCTCAGTATTCTGTTGCATTCAAACAAAATAAAAATAGCCAGATAGTCAGCCTGGTCATATGAGCATGACAAAATAAATTAAATTAATTAACAAAAACAAAACGTAAGCTCTCGGTTTCTGTATTAGTCAGCTTGTTGTTACTATATGGAAATACCTGAGGCCAAATAAGTGGTAAAGAAGTTGTTTTAGCTTGCTGTGTTGGCAGCTGGAAGTCTGAATGTGCCACTAGCCACAGTGAGGGCCCATGCTAATCACATCATGTCACAAATGAGAGCACCTGTGTGTCTGTGTGTGTGGCCTCTCTCCTTCTTCTCATAAAGATATTGTGGCTCAGTCATGAGAGTTTAAGTCCAATGTCCTAATGCAATCTAACCATTTGCCCATCCCTCATGGATGGGCAAATTAACACCATAGTTAATTAAGCTTCATTGCATCTACATCACCTCAGCTCCTCTTGTCCTCCCTCTCCCACTTTCAAAATCCATAATCTCTCCTTTAGTTATTATTCTTACAAACCCCACAGACATGTGTATGCAACCTTCTGAATTCACTTAGCATTGCTCATACATACACGTATCCAGACTAGCCACGTGGGATTGGACGTCCTATGCAAGCACTCATCCCTCGAGGAGACTGCTTCTCCTCCTGGCAGCAGCCACTGACCACCTGTAGCTCTTCATCTAAGGGTGGGAATGTGTGACGTTTCCCTTGTCTACAATGGCAGGCTAGCTGTAGTCATTGTGCTGGTCTTGTTCAGGCAGCCATATTATTGAGAGTTCAGTAGTGCATATTCCTGTCATGACTAGGGGACACTATCTAGAAGCAGGTGCACTGGGACTCCGGCTCTTTCCATCATTCTACTTACTTTCAAGATCTTACCTGAACCTTCAGTATTTTTATTATATTGAACCAGGCCTATCTGTTGGTGTTGGGTAGCCCATAGGCACTTTTCTTTTTATTTTTTCTCTGTCACGGGAAGAAGTTTCTTTCATGAGAAGTAAGAGCTGTACTTATATGTGGGTACAAGGAAAAATAATTTAGAATTTGAATAAAGTTGTAAAAACACAGGGTTGGGAGAATGGTAGTAGTAGGCTCTCCTCTAGGGTCTATGACCCCTCTGGCTGCAGGTGGTTGGCTAGGCATCAGTTCCCTCCTTGTTTTCATGCCTTAAGTCCAATTAGACTACAAGAGGCAACTGGTTACCCCTAAGATAAAAATGCCGCTATTGCTACTTGAGGGATATGTTCCTGTGTTGGTTATTGTTGTGGTTTATCAGCTGTTTAAGGACAACTGAGTGTTCCACTCCCTTGGCAGTTTGCACGCCATCTGATATTGAAGCATTCTTAATAGGTCTAGCCTTCCCCCATTTTCCCCAAACTTCCCCTCTCTCCAAAGAGCAAAAAGTACACAATAGTATGTGTTGGGGATAGGGGGTCAAGTGCTACAGAGTCATATGGAAAGATAATCAATGTCCTTTTTTTTAAAACATTGTTTTTATCATAGAACTTTGAGAACAAATGACTCTCACAAGTGCTACTTCAGTCAAAATTTAGAATTCACCAATTTCTTTCCAATACCACATGTATTCACTTCCATAACAGTGGTAAATCTGAGATTCTACAAGGGAAGACTGACTGGTCTTGTTTGAGAGAGTATAGCATCCAGATGAAACCAAATGGAACTCGGTCTTTATTTACAAGACCAGGAGTAGAAGTGCAGCTTGGTAATACAATCTGTTATGGTATTGAAAACCAGGAGCTAATACTGAGATATTTGCAAGGCAAAATTTGTATTTTTATTGCTGGGCCAAGTTTACAGTCCCTCTTAGTAGAAGGATGAAGCAGCATCTAAGCTGAAGAGAAGATTTCTTGAAATAGGTCCTTTATAACTTTTGCAAGCAGGCAAAGTTTTACCAAAGCAGAACTTTTGTGATTAGCGTTTAGCATAAACACATTGGTACAAGTTTTTAACGTCATTGGGGTCCGCCAGTTTTGGAAAGCCTCATTTTCATGGAGGCTGAAC
The DNA here is from genome assembly GCF_011762505.2 of Arvicanthis niloticus. Classification (NCBI taxonomy): domain Eukaryota; kingdom Metazoa; phylum Chordata; class Mammalia; order Rodentia; family Muridae; genus Arvicanthis; species Arvicanthis niloticus. Next base: position 106,880,887 of record NC_047660.1, read on the forward strand.
AATAGTGAGATTAGAGGCCTTGTTATTATTTAACCCATATTAAAATCAATAGTGAAGGCAGAAATGGAAGAGTCAGCTTCTAACACAGTCTAGAATTTACTTCTTGCATTTACCATACAACTATACACATTTTTAGTTGCCTGCTTTGGTAGCCATGAGATGACAGCTGCTATTGAGGAAGGTTAGAGGAAGGGGGAAACCAGTCCAGCAGAATCCACCATCCACCATCTATCCACCATCTATCTGAAATAGAGGTGCCGATTGCCTTTGAGCTGAAACTGCTTTTGAGCCAAGTACTAGTGACCTTGAAGTGGTATGGGAAACCTAGAGTGGGCTCCCAATTAGGCCAATGAAAAATGAGGCTCTATTTTTTTTATTGAAAGCATAGAGATCATCTTCAATTTGAATTTCAGTATTGTAATACTGACATATAACTTACACATATATGATTCCTGTTGGGGTGAAAGGTTAGCCAGTCAATCCATTGCGTCACCCACTTACCTATATGTGCCAGCTGTTTGGGAGAACTTGAAAAGAGGATGGAAAATTCTTAATATTCTTTGACAGCCCAATATTTGTACTTGGATTCTGGCTATTCCAGAATGATGCTTCCCTGTTAGAATGGCCAGTCAATCTCACTCCATGATGGAAAACAGATGGAAGATTAGGATGGAAAGTAGTTTTCCAGATCCTTGGTCCCAGCATGCTGCAGAGCAGAGCCCTAGAGTTAACCAGCCAAGTGCTGACACATGTCTTACAGCAAAATATCCCTCACAGCCACAGTTCAAAGGCCTCGCTACCCTCCAGGGCAATTAATACAGCATCGCGTTCAACAGTGCTTGAACCGAATCCACTGAATCCCCAGGAGAGAAATAATGAAGCAATCGCAGAGCTCCGACAAGAGTAGTGTGCAGGAGTGGCTAAAGTTTCAGTCCCTGAAAAATCTAACTCTTTGTGAAAGCTTGGATAAGGTTGCAGGCTTCCTGGAAAAGAACTGGACTAATGGTGTCCTCCTTCTAGGTCAGTGTCTGCCAGGCAACAGAGAAACAGAAAACGTGAGGGAAACGGTTTATATATGCCCACTTTGCCCTCCTGGAGACTCCTGTTTGCCCAATGGACACAGAAGCAGAAAGCTACTTGCCATGGCTTTAAGTTGGAAGGCAGTGTCAGCTGGTTCTACCAGCAGGCATGAGAAGGTCCCTTCCAGAGACCTGAAGTGACTGGGTCTTCATTCCATCCCTGGCAGATGCCTTAAAGGATTATGCTTTTTCAGGTGTCTCCAGCAGTCCTTTTAAAAGGCTCATTGGATGTAAATAACAGTGAGTAATCTACCTTGGTTAACCGTGAAGCAAAATAAAAGAGACATGGTGGCAAGCTGTGCTTTGCAATCTCTTATATATATATAAATTTTAAGCAATGAAATTTTACTTTCAAGTAGAGTTAGAAACAAACTGTAGGACTTGTAGCAGATTAACAAGTTAAGCTGAATCTGCTTGTGCTAGACTCAGATTATTTATCTATCTATCTATCTATCTATCTATCTGTATATATAGTCTATAATATATTACATATAGTCTGTAATATATTACACATGTATACATAGTATATAATATATTTATATAGTCTGTATATATTATATATTATATATTATATATTATATATTATATATTATATATTATATATTATATATTATATATTATATATTATATATTATATATTATATATTATATATTAATTATATATTATATATTATATATTATATATTATATATTATATATTATATATTATATTATATTTTATATTATATATTATATATTATATATTATATATTATATATTATATATTATATATTATATATTATATATTATATATTATATATTATATATTATATTATATTTTATATTTTATATTTTATATTTTATATTTTTAATTAATTCTTTGAGAATCTCATATATGCATGGCATATACTTTGATTGTATTTACTCCCTACTCCTTCCCTTACTTTCTCCCTACTCCCTGTCTACTCTTAACTCATGCCCTCTGTGGTTTTTTTTTTATAACCACCAAGTCCAATTTATGCTGCCTATATATTCACACTTGTGGGGCTACCCACAGGAACCTGTTAGATCTAACAGGAACCAATTCCTTAAAGAAAAACCACAGAGTCCCATACAGAATACATGTATGCAGCATACATTCGTTCAAACAGCTATGGGGTAAAAAGGCACACAGGCGTGGTGGCACAAGCCTTTAATTCCAGCATGTGAGAGGCAGAGGTAGGTGGATCTCTGCGAGGTCGAGGCCAGCCTGATCTACAAAGGGAGTTCCAGGACACTAGGACTAGGACTATTGCACAGATAGACCCTCTTTTGAAAAACCAGAAAGAGAGGGAGAGACCGAGACTGAGAGACAGAGAGAGACAGAGAAAGAGGGAGGGAGGGAAAGAAGAGGAGGAGAAGGAGGAGGAGGAGGAGGAGAGGAAGAAGAAGAGGAAGAGGAAGACACACACAAGCAATAATCTATTGGCCAGAAGGGTCACTCTTAACCTTCTAGCGAGCCGTGAGAATCATGCTGTTCAAGGAGCAGTGGTCACGTATAGCACATCATCCTTAGCCCTTACAACTCCTTCACAGATACATCCACGAGCTGGTAGGAAGACAACACTACTGCCCCATCCCCTTAGCATGTGCTTGGGTTACATGAGGCAGAATATATTTGTAGTTCTTTCCCCCTCTTAAAAATGGATACACACAATATACTGTTCACCACAGACTGCACGGCTGAATAAAAATTAAAGTTAGAATCTAGTCACTCAAGGATAACCCCATGAAGTCTTGATGAATGTCAGTCTATATTTTGTTTTCTGTATGTCTGCATACAGAAGTGAATTTATGAGCAAGTCCTCACATGTGTCTAGACAGTGACAGGTCTTATGCCGGAGAGAGAAAGTGGTCTCTATAGCCAGACTGCCTGCCTGTAAGGTCCACATTTGTCATTTACTAGTTGTTTTACTCTTGGCAAATTATTTCAGATCTCTGGGCTTTGTTTCTTGATTGATAAACCAGGGACAGTATCAATGAGGTAAAAACCAACTACTGTGTCTTCAGTGCAAGGACACACACCCCTCTTTCAAGAGCACTATATAATAGCACGTCCCATTACCTCTTACAAATCCTTTATTCAGTTAACAATGAACAACTTTCCATGCCAATAAATACAGGCTTGTGTCATAATTTTAACTGATTTATGGAATTAAGTGGTTTCTATAGCTATCACAGTGTACTTTATCACACGTTGAAATGGTCTGCTTTTTATTTTAACAGACCAAATTATAAAAATTAGCCATGAAAATACCTGACTGTACATTGATGCCTTATAAATCCCAAGAAGTGAAATTAATGGCTTGATGCTTTTCTAGCATATGTTTTTTTTAAAAAAAACATTTACTTTGTATTGTCAAATTATTCTCTAAAAACTGTTTACCAATTTTACTTCAGCCAACAATCGATGGAAGAGTCTATTCATAACCTTGCTAATATTATTAAATATGGTCTCCATACTTAATACTCCATCATTAAAGGAATTAAGGCCACAACATTTGACTTAAAAAGAGAGCGACCTAGATGCTGAAGAGATGGGTCAGGGGGTCACAGCACTTACTGCTCTTACAGAGGAGCCATGTTTGATTTCTAGGACACAGATGGTGGCTCACATCCATCACTAACTCAAGAGAATCCTATGTTCTCTTCTGAACTCTGCGTGGGCATCAGGCATGCATGTGTTGCATGTACATCTATGCAGGCAAAGAATTCATGCATATAAAATAAATAAATAAGTAAATAAATAAATTTAAAATAAAGAAATCTTTAAAAAATTAAAAAGAAAATGTCCTAACATTACTATACTTAGAGCTTTTTATTTATTTATTTTTTGAACATGGCACCAGCCATGTGTTGTAACTATATACAACTTTGTGTAGTTATGCATGTACACACATGCATATGTGTGCAAACTTTCACACATATTTATATACTTTATGAATTTTGCCTTATTTGAAGAATTCCATTAATTTTATCTATTAAAGTTTTCGGTGACTTTAGAATGACCTTTGTTTGAAAGAATGAACCAATAAAGTTGTAATATAAAAGTTTCTGTTTCAGCACCTTTCAGAATGGGAAAAGATTTTTACCAATTGTACAACCAATAAAGGCCTAATATTCAAAATACATAAACTTAAAAAACTAAATATAAAGAAAACAAATAACTCAATTAAATTGGGTATAGATCCAAACAGAGCATTCTCAAAAAGGTGAAACTCAAATAGCTGAGAAACATTTAGGGAAATGTTCACCATTCTTAGTTATTAGAGAAATATAAATCAAAACTTCTTTGAGATTTCATCTTATACCCATCAGAGTGGCTAAGATCAATAAAATTAATAGCTCATGCTGATGAACTCACAGAATCAGGGGAACATCCCATTGCTGGTGGGAGTGAGAACTTATACAGCCACCATGGAAATCAGTGTGGCAGTTCCTCAGGAAGATGGAAATAGATCTAGCTCAAGACCCAGCTAAGCCACTCTTGGGTATATAAAATAAAAGTAAAACAAAATAAAAGCTCTGATTCAGGGAATATACTGCTACTCACATACAGAAAGCATCAGTATATTTCATAACATTAATTTCTTTATTATTTTGCCAAAATATCCTATTCATTTTGTTAGGGGGTGTTTTATATAAACAGTAGAAGAATGAGGTAGATATAGGAAATAGTGTCTGAGGAATCAATTAATAGATAGTACTAAAATAAATGATAGGATATAGCACAATCAAATTTTTCTTCTTTACTAGATAAGGTTTTGTGTCCTGTGGTGGGCAGATCTGGAATTACTAATGGCTTCTGCTTTATAAGCACCCGCCGTCCTATGATATGTTAGCTACTCTTACCAAAGATCCAAATTAAAGCTGCACATCTTACCCTTCATTATGTCTTTGGAAATGCACAAATGCATTCAGTAGTTTCTTCTTTCTCTGTGTTGAAAGGTTTGAAAATGTCCTTTTCCTTCACTGGCTCACCATACAATTAGAATCCAGTCTGTCCTACGGAGAAACCCGAATGACCCTTTTCAAAGCGGCCTCTTGTTAGTTCATGAAATGGGGCGTGCACTTCAGGAACAGGCAGGCCACATACCCCACCTCACTGTGGGAGGCTTCAGATCACTAGGATGTCTGTTTTCAGTCCTGACCTCTTTTTGAATCTCGTTCCTCTTAATAATCCCAACAGCTTCTCTGCTATTCTTCAAAGAAAGGCCATGGAGCACATGTCAAAGACCCTGGGGGACCATTTCTCTCATTTTGTTTTTGTTTCTTAATTTTTCCCCATTGTCCTCCAGAGTAATTAAAAGGCCACTATGTAAATTATTTGTGAGAGCTGGGGTTTCTGTTTGCTTTTTTCTATCACACTGTACTTTTTCCTTTCTCCATCCCTATAACATGGTGGCTTATCAGACTAGGTAGAATCTGAGCTTTGGGGCAAATCCATGAGTTTTATCAGAGAAGAGATCACCCTTACAAACAAAACCTCACCTAACAATCTACCTTTATTAAATGTATAGTCTTGTTCATACCTTTTGTGCTTGTATCTTGCTTTTTTTAAGTATATACTTACCTAAAGTAGATGAAAAGACACTACTCTACATTAGAAAAATTAGGAACTTGAGAGTAATATTTCTCCAGGCATAAGCAGATAGTTGAGGTTGGCTCTAGGTCTCAAATCAGGAGCAGCTTCATACTGAGAGAGAGAAGGAAAACCCAGGAGAGTGGTTGTAAAAGGTATCCTAAACCTACTCCCCTGGGAAACACTTATACTCTTATTTCAGTGGGAATTAAAATTGTTGCCAATTTTGGGATTTGTGTGTAGGTGTAAATGCAGCTGCATCAAAGGCCCCAACATGATCTGTGGAAAGACTGTGTTCATCTCTTGACTATTGGTTCCATGGGAAATGAGTACAAAAATCTTGCTAAAAGGATAGAAAGAAAGTGTTTTCCCATATGAGTGTATTTAAAATTTAAATATGACAGCGTCTGTACCGCACTTCACAGCCAATGCTTATGGGGTAAAGGGACGGGAAGGTTTGAGAACTTCATGACATCTTAACTTCCTAGTCAGTGGGAGCACATGCCCCCAGGCTACGCTGTCAGCCAGAATCTATTGCTTTTGTCAGATGTTTTATTAGATTTTTCTAAGCTGTGCCATGCTTAACAAAAATGTAGCTCCAAAACCAAATTATGATACCATTCATATTTTTTATCACAGTCCTTTGGGCTACTTCTCACAGCAAACTGTGAATTTCAGTTCTGGAAAGCAAATTTCTGCATTTTTTTTCAGATACCAGATGAAATGGACCATGAAAGGTGTATCAAGACTCTTGTGGTCACCGTATCTGACAACGGTGCTTTCCAGAAGTGGCTGTCTGGGCTCGTGATGGAAACATCTTTTCGTTAGCTATCACACCTTAAGGTCTAGAAAACTAGAAGTGGTTCAAGCATTTCTCCTCTTTCCTTTTCCTTCCTCTCAGAGGAAGCCTTTTTTTTTTTTTTTTTTTTTTTTTCAGATAACTTGACGTTTGACCATTTGGGATGATAACTGTTATCAGCTGAATGACAACTCTGAGTGTCAATTGGCTTTTCAGTTCTGTAACTGGGATTTTTTTTTTCTTCATATCACCCAAGGGGATACTCACTTGGGCCTGTAGTTTGAGAAATTGTTTGGAGGTCACATGGCTGAAAGGAGAGCTGCTCTATCCCACTAGCCCATGATCTAGGGAGCAGAGGGAGCTCTCCTCAGTGTTTGTTGGTGTCTAGCCCAGTGACTGGCTTGTACCATTCATCTGAGAAGGGAAAGCTATCAGAGCAAATGGGCCATGTCTATAGGTCCATTCACTTGCCAGGTTCACAGATGCCAGGTAAAGAATAGACATAATTCCATAGCAAGCTTTCACTTGCTGAGCAATTATAAGCAGTTTTTGATAGTTTTCTGGCCTTTAGAATATTTTAAAGTAATAATTTTGGAAGGCTATAACATCAATGACTTTAATGCCTAACATGATAAATTAACTTTATAGGTTAGCACAATTACAAATCCAAGCTGGGTGCATTTTTTTTTTTTTAATCTTAGTACTCGGGAGGCAGAGGCAGACAGACCTCTGAAGTCAAGGCTAGCCTAGTCTACAGAGCTAGTTCCACTGGAGCCAGGGCTACATACTGAGACTCTGACTTGAATAAAACAAAACAAAATAAAACAAAACACAAAACAAAACAAAACCAAAAACTCCAGCCTTCTACATCTTAATGTTGATTGACCCAATGTAACTTCCTTGGAAAATCTTTTCTTATGGATTTGCATCTGTGGCCAATTTGGACATGCTATGACTTTACTGTTGACTTTGAAAGTCGTATTCTTTACCTGACTGACTTGGAAATTCTTAGTCTTCAAGAATAGCTTTATATTGAAAGCTGCAGTTTCAATGCTGATTCAAAATCATGAGCACAGTTAATATATGAGGAGGCTCCTCGGTTCCCAGGCTAGGGGTGCCTACACCTTACCCCATAGTTTAGAGCCGATTCTTACAATGGCATTGTTGAAAGTGGAAGGTCCTGCGTTTTTCGTCTCCCATAAATTTATTCTTGTGTTGGTAGATTGATCCAATGTAGATGTTAGTTAAGAAATTAACTCTACAGATTCTTTACTGGGTATGTGCACATACTCAATGTTTCAAGAATAAAATATGAGGCATGGTATCTGTTGTGCATTATGATCACTTCCTGTGAGTTGCTTAGAGAAGTAAATCTGTTGTCAGTAGGAATTTGCATTAGGTTTTGGGACTGAAGAACTGGGTGGTTAGATTATGTTATTATTTTCACAGTACACTAGTATATCCATCTTCACCAGCTACAGAGAGAGGTCCCAACCATTTTGAAATTTGGATAAATAATACCATATGCTCAGTACTGAAGTAGTTTGGTCTAAATGCAGTCCCATGGGTTGTGATCACGGTAAAGGCAGGCCTTGTGTTTGTAGACTTAAGAAAGAGAAAGGACCAGGACAATAGCTGGGTTGATAAGGTGCTTGCCTTGCAGACACAGGGACCTGAGTTCCAATTCAAAACCTGTATAGAAAAATGGTCAGGTTTGGTATTACGTGCTTGTAATCCCAATGACAGGTAGTGAAGGCAGTTAGACATCTGGAATTCACTGTCCAGCCAACCTTCCATATTGGCAAATTCCATCTCAGAAAACTGAATGATTCTTGAGTGGGAGACATTGTGCTGAAGGTTGTCCTCTGGCATCTCCATACACGAACACACCCACATATGAATATGTGCACAAACACATTCATGCACACACACACACACACATACACTCGATAACACATGAAGTGTTTTTTTCAAAGATATATATTTCTAAAATAAACAAAAGGTGAAAGAGCATTTTGGTGTTTGTTCAAAAAAAATATAGGATGGCAAGAAGGATACGCTGCTTATAATTTGGGGAAAGGAATGCTTAATTTTGTGGGTGGGTGTCAGTACCAAGGATTAGGCTGCACAGTGAGGGAGCTTAGAGAACCCACGGTGTAGGAAAAATAAGTGATTTTCATTCTTTCCTAAACCTCCGCACACTTTCAGAAGTCTTTGGCCATTTTACACAGTCTTGTCTTATGAACTCTGAAATAATTCCACACTGAAAACACACACACACACACACACACACACACACACACACACACACACACACACAAAACCTGAATAATTCCACATTGAAATTAGTTTAAGTGTGATCATAGACTCATCTGTAGACAAAACACATCATAAACACTTTTGTATTCTAGAAATTTCCAAATGAATGAGAGGTGATCCCCTTACTTGAAGATAGCCTGTGGTCACATTCAGTGTCTCATTAACTGAATTTCCAGCTAAGAGCTGCTCACTCTGGAGCTCAGAACATGCTTCCTGAACACCTTTGCTGGCTTCCTGAGTCTTCTACAATAGAACTATTATAGCACATGCATAAAGCCACCCACAAGCCTTTTCTGCACTTCTCAAGGGCTATAGAATGGCATTCTTTAGATAATTTCCAAGACCACCTTCAATGCACTTTTAAAAGAACACTAAGAAGAACCAAGTCCAATTGAGTTTCCTCTGCCACAGTGGTTCTTAACCTGTGAGTCTTGACCCCTTTGGGGGTTGCCTATCAGATATCCTGCATACCAGAAACTTATATTATGATTGATAACAGTAACAAAAATTGAAGTTCTGAAGTAGCAACGGAAATAATTTTATGGTTGGGGGTAGCACAACACGAGGAACTGCATTAGAAGATCATGGCATTAGGAAGCTTGAGAACCGCTGCTCTAATATTTCCTTCATTTTTTTCTGCCAGGTTTCTAGAGACTGGAAATAGGCCAATATGACTATGATATTGCAAAGCCTTACTGTATGGACTCCTGCCTTTATGCACAACATGTAGAGGATGGGTCTTTAGAGAAATGGTCAGTAGTTACCGTCCCATGCTCGTGCAGTCATGGTACTCAGCTGCGTTCTGTGGGCTGATTGAACTGATCTTCAGAGAATTTGGCAACAGTACCATTTAATGAACTATTTCTCTAGGAGGATCACAGGATAGCATGAGCATAAATTATTTATCTGTGCTGCATTTTTTTAAGTGGCTGTTAGGAGAAAACACTAGCTTTGACTATAAGGGCATTTGAAAGTCAGGGTTGTATAACAAATGTTGCTGGCTGTAGTCTCTGCCTAGAAATAATTATACTTACAGGAACAACAGGAATGACCACCATATATATATATATGTGTGTGTGTGTATACACATATATATGTATATATATACACATATATATGAAAATATATACATATACAAATATACACATACAAATACACACACATACATGTACATATATATTGGGGTTTCCTGGTTATCTTGCCACTTAAAAAAATCCACACAAACTCCTGTATTTAGCATACAGGTTAAGAGTTGATTTAAATTTTTAAGAGCTAGCCCTCCACAGTCTTTTCAGAGTCAGAGACTGGCTTGTCTTCTAGCTGTATCAGGTACTTTACATGGAATATCCTGCCATCTAGATGTTGCTACATTATGAAGACACTCTCTTTGCTTTGTTTTACATCTTTGCCTGGCTCTAAGGGCAGAAATCAGCATTTTTAACTATCCAGAGGATTTGAGATTGTTGGTGTCACAATGATTTGTGGTCCTATTAAAATGGCATTTGCTGATGACATGATACCAATGTGCTTTATCAGTTCATCTCAGCGTGAAGACATGCCGGTCTTTTCATCATGGCCACACAGGTAATCTAGTAACCTGTGGCTCTAATGTGATCAGCTGCACAACTGTAACCAGCATTTGCATAACTGCTGTGCAGAGATGGACTGACTTCCTAATTCAAAGTCATGTCAAGGAAAAATAGCTCCTGCAGGATAATTTATCCCTTTATTGACTAAATGAAATTATTCAAATCCTGAAGACTGCTCTTTTTCCTTTAGCATTAGAATTTCAAGTGGCTGCTCCTGATTCTACTTTTTTGTGTTAATCATCAAATGCACACGCGTGCGCATGCACGCACACACACATACTCACACACAGTACTACATTTACATTCATCCTTCATGTATACACACAAGTGCACACCCACAACGGACTTTTTGCAAACACGGTACAGAATGTCTCTTAATGTTATTCACAATTCCTTAGCAGTCTCTTTTCAAATGTTCAATTGCTTAGCATGGAATTATTAAGATAACTATTCATGGTAAGGTACTGTGGATCTCACACATACTTTTGTTTGTACACTGAACCAGCAAAAAGCAACTTTCCTTTTCACCAACTAGTCACAGTGTCAGAGGCAACAAAGAAGTAAGCACATATTTTGTTGAGGCACACATGAGTCTAGCTACTGTCACTTGTCACAAAAGGAGACATGGCCATATTGACAGGAGGCTTCTCCCTGAAATAGGGAGTATAGGTCATGTTCCCTCTTGAGCACTGTGGAAGGAGAAACATATTTTAAAAAAGGCATCAAAGAAAACAAAAACGAATAATAAAAAAATGTCAATTTTTTACAGTGCTGAGTCCATTTGATTAAATTCACTGGTTTTATACTGAGATGTAGTGGCAGTTCTGAATGGGGGCTCTAAACTGGGAAGCTGACACTTTCAAGATGGCCATGTGTTAAAGTAGCAACAGGGCACTTTTCTCCCCAGATATTTTATTTTATCACATGTGAAAAGAGCAGTCTGGGGACATTTCATAATACAGCTTGTTTTCATGTTTCATGTTGTAGACTGGCAGGGTTTGGCTATCTTGGACCAGGCCCAAGGTCCTAAATCTTCTTGCCTTTGCCTATCAATATTTGAAACCTGTCAGTTCCCAATGTTAAGTCCTTGTGATGACAGACAGCAAACTGGGTGAAAAGCTATAAAATAATGTCCACCTGGCTCAGCAAAGCCCATCTCCAGCCCCTGGCTAGCCATGTGGTTAGTCCTGAGGATTACCTGAGACAAATAAAAGGCTACATTTTAAGAAGAAATAACCACTGTGTTTTTAAAGAATAGACATCTCTAGCTGGGTGGTGGTGGCACACACCTTTAATCCCAGCTTTCAGGAGGCAGAGATAGACAGATATCTATGAGTTTGAGGCCAGCCTGGTCTACAGAGTGGGTTCCAGGACATATAGGAGTATACAAAGAAGCTCTTTCTTGAATAACCAAAGGGCAAAAAACCAGAATAGACACCCCAAGCCACTCTCCAAGAATGAACTTCTGCGCGCTCTCTCTTCTTCATAAACTGTAGTTTATGGGAGTCTTGCATATCGTTTTATACTTTTAAAATAACTGTATTATTATAGCTTTGGATATTGATGTTTCAAATATATACTGTTGCCCCAAATTGTAATTTCTAGAATCAAATTTATATGGCATTGTAGGTCTATGTTTTCATACTAAGTTTTAATAATGTGACGTAAAGAAAAATAGGGCTTTCAAATCATAGGCCAATAGAATTTAATTTAGACCTCTAGTTTCTGCTTGCAAACTACTCACATCTGTAAGTTATATTGAGCTTTTTCCCACTTATTCATAAATGCTCCACTATTTCAAATAATGGAGGTGTGTATGTGTGTGTGCAAGATAAATAATATAGCAAAACTAATTATTAAGCTGTTTTTATTGACTGAATTAATAGTCAAAAACATTATAGGAGTAAAAAACTAATGAACAGAGAGGCACAGACACAGGCATGCAGATAGAAACATCTTTACAATGCTTTAGAATATAATTGAGGACAAACTTCTGCCATTCATCATTTGTAGAATTTGAAACATTTTTTTTTTAATTCCAGGATCTTAGGGATTATTTATTATATAAATATACAAACTTTTATTTCTCTGAGCTGGTTTATGGATTTCACAGACCTTGAGGATCCAGAAAACAGAGTTTAATAATACTTTAAAACAATGGCCTGCTTCAGTTTGATATTTTAGCTGTTTTATAAATAATAAAAGAACAGTTGAGCTAAAGCAGCTTTCTGCTGCTTCCCCAAGCACGTGAAAGTGACTTTCAAACTGGAGACAAGTCTTGTAATACTTGGCATTTGCAGTTTGCTCTGGGTTAGTGGATGCTTGAAGCCATCCATCCCAGTCTTCAGTTGAGTCAGGCAGAGCCCGGATCATCACTGTTTTAAGTGTTAACAATTCTAGTATTTAAGAAAAAAATTAAATATGATAATTTCAGCGCTTTTTAGTTTTGTGAAACTCTATCTTGGGGTTTAATGTTCCTGAATAATCAAAAAGTTTTCACAATGGACTTACATTTCATGTTCACATTACTAAATTGTGAACATTACATTTCAGCCTTAGCATCTTTGTCTTTTATTTCTTCTTCTGTAACACTTCTCTGGCGAAGGGAAATGGTGGCAGCTTATAGAAAAAGCCATCATTTAAAGCTGGAGTCTTCCAGTTTGTGAGTTGACAACTAGTGGAGTTCTCCCACTAGTGTGACAAGTGCTCCCTATACAGTCAAGCACAGTAGACACACTCAAGGTCGCCCTGCATGAAGGACCTCATTAATGTCTCCCATCTCTAAGGCCAGGTGCCACTTTAATTAAAATAAAGTCACTCTCATCTAGTTGCCCCGGTCTTGATAGGAGATCAATTTGGAATTATCCACATAATTTTTTCAGCTCTCCACCAACAATGCAGTTATAGACAAAGGAGATGTATCTTTAGTATAACTGTCTCCTTTGTCTTCCTTTGGCCATTTTGTTAATGAGATGGGGTGGGTGGGATTTGTATCCAGAATATATAAAGAATTCAAAAATATTAAATAGCAATCAAATAAAGAATTCAATAAATAAATCTATAAATGAATGGAACACATGATCCTCTAAAGAGAAAATACAAACTGCCAATATATATAAAAGTTCTTCAGCTCTTCGAGATTTTTAGCTGTCACAAGAGTGCAGATGGGAAACTACCATGAGATTCCAATTCCACTTCAGTGAAAGAGGCTGTCACCGGAAAAATGAAAAACAAACAAACAAACAAAAAACCCAACAGATCAACATTTGAAGGAAAAAGAAACATAAATATACTGTCACTAGGAATGCAAATTAGGACATCTGCTGTGGAAATCACTCTGGAATCTCCTCAAAAAAAAAAAAAAAAAAAAAAAAAAAAAAAAAAGCAAAGCTAAACATAGAACTAGCAGATGACCCATCTGTACCACTCCTCCACTCCTGGGTATAAACCTGAAGAAATCCAAGTCACACCACACTGCTACTGTACATCCACATTACTGAAGCAGTCCTCACAACAGCCAAGATGTGGAGCCAGGGTAGGTGTCCATCAACAGATGAACGGAAAAAGAAAATGTGCTGTACATACACAAGGCAGTATTATTCAGCCTAACAAAAGAACAAGATTGTGTTGTTTTTGAGAGAAAAAAACCGGAGGTAACGTGTAGCAAAAGCCATCGTCTAATGGAGCCTAGTCCTTTGTGAAGCTGCTTCCCATAAAATCATCAAGAAAGCCAAATTCTGAGAACAAAGCATCATGGGACTTCTCTCATAGATGTAGTGGAAGGAAAGCACCAGGAAAAAGAGGGCTGTGGTATGTGGAAGAGGAGAAACGGGAGATAAGGGCTAAGAAAGAATCACAGAAGGGATGGATCTGATCAAAGTACATCACATGTGTGTATGGAAATGCCATAATGAAATCCTTTACTCAGTGCAGTTAATACACACTAATAAAATGCTGCAAAACGCTGACATTGAAGAGAGAGGACTTGGAAATGTGGAATCCTATCTAATTTCAGTGTTTTATTCAAAGGCTGAATTCGCTTTTAGGAGAGGTTGAATGTTAACGGGGCAACAGCCCAGGATCTACTTAGATAAAAGGAAGCATTATTGAGCTGCCTGGCTCAAACCCAAAGGAGAAAGAGCTTTCTCTAGTGCAAATTGCCTCTCACTTCGACACAGTGCCAGCACTGCAAAGGGGACATATTTCTTCTCTAACTAAAGTGAAAGTATCATATTTACTTTCTCTGAATGCAATAATTAAGCCATCAAGAAGGAGGCTTCTAAATTGGACTGTGTTTGAAGGAAAGTATCAGGAAAGGCCTGGAGAAAGCACTTTGTTTTTGAAGTATCACCATCCATTCAGGGAACTCCAACAGGCGAGACAGTCAGGCAGTGCCCATCTCTGGTGAGGAAGCTGAATATGTGTAGCTTCTGGGTTCAGAAAGCACAATCCTCCCTGTTGTCTAGACACAATGCAGCTTCTGCTAGCAGACTTCATGGACTCTCACAAACCAAGCTTCAAGCTTGTGTACCTTAACTAGGAGGTAGAGGAATCTCAGATAGAAAAACATTATCTATGTTTGCATCACTCTGAATGAAATTTAGCATCTCCTTCTGCTACTAATCAAAACAACACACCCTTACAGTACTAGCTTTGACCTTGGCTTTGGCAACAGGGCCAGTGGTGATTTTCCCGGCATGCTTTTATTGTTCTACATCTCTCTCAGTATTGTTTAAACTCATTGTTCCTCTGAAATGACTGGAGCTGGATCTTCTTCTAGATTTTGTTATTGAATCAGAAACACAATATTATTGTGCCACAAATTTATTTTCACGTATTCCTGATGGCATTATTTCAATATAATTGGATTTTTTTGTAACACAAGACACATTTCCTTGTGTATATTTAAAACCATTGTTTTGAGAATGAATCTGTGGACTTTTTATTCTGTCAACGAGGACCAGGGCACAAAACAAAGTGCTTAAAAGCTTTGAAAAGTGTTCTTTTTATGTGTGGTTTAGTTCATGTGCGTGTCTGTTTATGTGTATGTGTGTGTGTCTGTCTCATTCTGTGTCTCTGTCTGTCTCTCTGTCTCTGTCTCTGTCTCTGTCTCTCTCTCTCTCTCTCTCTCTCTCTCTCTCTCTCTCTGTGTGTGTATTTGTCTTGACAGATTCTGTGTTAGGTACTAGGAATACAAATATGAACTGGTATATTATTACTGAGTTTAAAAGGTCTGACAAAGACTTAATTACATGCCAACAACAATGACTGTGCCAGCTATTCATGCTAAGCAGTTTATATGCATCATAACTTTTTATCTCTTCTTTGTAGACAAGGAAACTTTGGTACAAAGAAGTAAATGGCTCGACCAAGTAATTGGTGCCACTTGGATTTGTGCCTAGAAGGTGGCACTCCAGGGTCTGTGCTGAACCACAGGACTCACCCATGTTTCAGTTTGCAGTAAGCACATACACGTCTGTAGATGTTCTCCAGGGGTGGAGAGGAGCTGTAGCCAGCCTGGCAATGGTGGTAGTGAAGTGGTCTTTGCGGTGTCATTTCCTTGGGTTATTTCAGATAAGGTTGGCTGACTGGCTGCTTCCCTGTCATGTGAAGAGGGGGAGTTAGAGTTCTCTACAGGGAAGGGCAGAGACATGCAATAAACAACAATGTTGTTCCAACAAATATTACTGACTGAATTGTAGGAGTAGGCATAGGAGCAGTTGGGTCTAGAAGGTAAGCTGGTGTAGACAGAGGGCATAACAATGAGGGCAAGTGTGTGTGGTTTTATCAGAGCATCCCCTAGAACTTGTGCTGCCACCATCTTGGACTTCTAGCCTTCTGAACTTTCCATCTTGTTCTGTTATGGAAACTCAAGCTAAGACAGATGTTCTCTGGGAACCACCTTGTGCTCAGTAGGTCCTTTGTGCCATCTTACTTAATTCTCTTTACCAGTCCTCCCTAATTTATAAGACAAAACTGGGATGTGGTAAAGTTTAGGATCAAAGCACAGGTAAAAGACTTAGTAGCCAAATGAACCTAAAGAATGTGTCTTCAAAGATTGCACTCTTAATCCATACAACATGGTTTGTGGATTCCTGGAGTTGAGTCTGTGTGTATCTTCCCTTCCACAAAGGCTCTGCCTTGTAGGCCAGTTATGAACTTCCGTTCCATCCATGCTTATGTCTGATGATGGCCATGTCTTATCCTTTACTTTCTTGTATAGTTCCACATATTGTGAGTAGTCACAATGAACAGAGTCTTTCCCCCAAAGCATTCTACAGAACATTCTGTTTATGATAATGTACACTCTGTAATATTGAAATAATCCCACTTGTTTACATCTTTCTTTCATGTATGAAGGTTCTTGGAGAAACTAATTTTTTGAGTTTTCTACCCTACCCAGCTCAGAGCAGAATGGACAAAGGTGCCAACAGAGCCTTGTCTCCATGCAGGGCTATTCTGTATGTCCATAGCCCAGCTCAGCATATAGAATTGCATGGAAATATCTTCAGAAGTTGTGTCAAATACATCCAAGTGGAAATGTGTTCTCTTAATAGTTTCTCTGAGATATCACTGATTCATGAATTGGACTTACTTGATTTCTATGCAGATCTTTCTGCTTTACTCAAACTGCTTCTAAAACACTCAAAAGGCAACTGAACACTCCTGAAATAAACTAGATTCTTTTAAAATGTATTTACTTTTATGTATATGAATGTTTCATTAGCATGCATGTATCAGGGCTGTGCCTTGTCCCCCCCCCCCCCAGAGCCAAAATATCACCCAGTGTTGTGAGACAACATGTGGGTGCTGGGAACTGAACCCAGGTCTTCAGGAAGATCAGCCAGTGCTCTCACCCATTGAGCCACCTCACTAATCCTCATGGAGAGCTAAGATGTCAGATTGCCTCCCCCTGCCTGCAGAGACTGTTGCTGTCAAAGCACCTGTCACATTTTAGAGGCACTGTAAGATTCTTTAAGCATCACTCACTATGTCATTAAAACAGGGCGAGGGAGATACATTTAATTCCCACCTTACAGGCGAGGGAGACCTGTCTCAGAGATGTTGAGTAACTTGCCTAAGGCTGCTAGGAAGTAAAGGTGGCATTCAAACTCGATCCATCTCAGTAAAAAAAAATACATCTGAACTTGACCACAGTTCTATGTGGTCAACAATTCCAGAGCAATTGCTCCATTTAAGGACAACGGTGTTCAGGTATGCACAGTATATGACAAATAGCTACATACACAATTCTCGTTAAAACCATGGTTTTCTTTCATTTATAAAGAAAAGTCATGAATACAGCTCAAGAAGATGAAACATTGAAGCTTAATAATTGAGTAGAAATGCATTTCAATTGTGAAATTTGAACAAGTCTTAAGCATTCTTATAAAGAGATGACAGGTTCACTATGAGTTCAGAAATCCTCTTGTTCACTTGAAGGCTTCGTTTCTTTGTCTCTGAAGACCCCATCAGTTCCTTTCTTTGTCAAGAAAGTATTCGTGAATATCCCACCCCAAACTGTTCCCATTACTTTATCTAAGGAAATTACCACTGGAGGAGAAATAAATCAAAAAAAGAGGGAAAATGCATCGCTCACAGGCACCTAATTAAAGTAGCTTGGAAAGCATGTTATTTTAAGTTTATTACTCCTAGTTGCCTTCTCAAAGTGTTCCGTGATGAATGTAATCCCCCCTCCGAGATCTACAAACCTATTGATCAGTCATCTTAAATTACACATGAACATAACATATAGGAATGCTCTTGCTGATTGATACTGACAGGCTTTTGTGATGTTACTCTGCAAATGTGCTAAAAATGAACATGATTTCTAAGATTTGTATAATGTGAATGTCCTCTATAAGTGCTAGAAGACATTATCTTCCAGCCTTTATACATCAGAGTATGTAGTTTTGGATGAAATAGTTTTGTCTTGGACCTAATGCAATATGGCATATATAAAACCATACGAATAGCTTTAGCTAAAACTGGTTGCCAGTAATCAGGGACATGTTGAGAAGGCAGGTGTTGAAGTATAAGTATGTATAAATCACCTTTTTGCATATATACAAAAAGTTTTCTTTATCCTGACCAGGAAAGAAAAGTAAGAGCTGGGAGTAAAGAGGTAGAAGGAACATACATGCTATGTGAGGACTTGGCAGTATAGATAAATTCAATCATAGTAAACCTTACCCTGGACCAAGTTATCTTCTAATTCCTAAGTTAGCTCAATCTGGTCAATAACTATAAAATGTACACACATGTATTATTTGAGTTATATAGGTGAGGAACAGAGATAGGGAGCCTTTAAAAGGTCTCATCACTAATAGGTCCCAACAAGCCAGGAATGGAGTCCACAAACTGGGCTTCTAAGCACTAAGCATTCCCCTGCCTTTATCAAGCGTACAATAGAACTGAGTACCTGTAGAAAAGTTTGAGATATGTAAGTTTGCTGAAGCTTCACGTGAAATATTATATAGTTAAAGGATTTGCCAACTCATTTCAAGGAAGAAAAGAGATGTCTTTCTAAATTAAGATGAGAACACACAATGACCTAAGAAGAGATTGTTACAAAAGTCTACATCAAAAGACCTTTGATCAAAGTTATCCATGCAATATTCAGGCAAGAAAATAGGAGAGTCCCATATTATTGCTGATGAGGAAGGAAAAGTGAGAGCTGGGAACTAAGATGAAACAGAATATACCTATTGTGTGAGGGCTTGGGAGTTGAAATTCCTTTTATTCTGACACGGCAGGGAAAGCCCTGTGAGTAGTCAATGTCTGAGTATTAGTTTTGGTTTTTTTGTTTGTTTGTTTGTTTTTGTTTTTTTAAGAGTCCACTAACCTGGTCCCTTGGGGATTGCCGGAGTCTGAACCACCAACCAAAGAACATACACAGGTTGGACCTTGGCCTTCCTGCACATATGTAGCAGATATGCAGCTTGGCCTTCATGTGGGTTCAGAAAAACTGGAACCGGGGCTATCCCAAAAGCTGTGGCCTGTACATGGGACATGTTATACTAGCTGGTCTGCCTTGTCTGGCCTCACTGGAAGGGAACTGCCATTCTTACAGAGACTTGAAGTGTCAGGGTTGGAGGAAATACCCAGGGGGGGACTCACCCACAGAAGAAGAGGGAGATGAGGAAA
This sequence comes from Arvicanthis niloticus, assembly GCF_011762505.2. Classification (NCBI taxonomy): domain Eukaryota; kingdom Metazoa; phylum Chordata; class Mammalia; order Rodentia; family Muridae; genus Arvicanthis; species Arvicanthis niloticus. The sequence continues at coordinate 106,900,420 of NC_047660.1, forward strand.
GAATTGTGGGTGGAGGTGACCAGGAGGGAGACAGTAAGTGGGATGTAAAATGAATAAGTAAATTAATTAATTAATTAATTAATTTTTAAAAGGAGTGCTTACAACACAAACAAACCAACACACATAAAAAAGTCTTGAAAGACTCACTAAAGGATTAAATTCTTGGCTTCAGATGCCTAGCTATGTCCTCAGGTATCCTCTTCTTTTCTTTTTAACATTTATTTATTTATTTATATATTTATATTTATTGCATGTGAGTGTATTATCTGCACGTATGTCCCTGTACCATGTTTGTGTCTGGTGCTCACAGAGGCCAGATTAGGGCTTTAGATCGCCTGGGACTGGAGTTACAGATGGTTGTGAGTTACCAAGGAGGTGCTGGGAATCGAATGTGAGTTCTTGACAAGAGCAATAAGCATTAAGAACCACTGAGCCAACTTCCCAACCCCACATGGACTTTTCTTGATTCCGGTGTATCCCTGGCATCTCTTTTTGTAACAATTCTTTCTTCATAAAGGTAGCAACCAAACAGCATTGCAAACTAGCCACACATCACCCCTTAATCCACACTACTCATTTAAAAGTCTCATTTCCTAATACATCCCACTCTGACCTATTTTGTGGTAGCACCATTCATGCAATAAGGGAAAATTCCTAGTTTTATCTCAGATAGCTCAGTGGTCCAGTAAAGTTTTAAGAATCATGATTTTGTTCTTTTGTATCACATTTCTTACAAATTTGTACCAAGTAGCATTTTACCATGTTGTACATAAATATAAGTAGCCGACATATGATGCTATTGAGTTAGAAGATAATTTATATTATTATAAATTATGCTGAGTGCTTTCTAAGACAGCACCAGCTCCTCAGATGTGCCCTGCACCATGTCACTGTTGTTATCTTTGGTTCTACAACAAATTTCATTTTTATTTCTTTTCCCTCCCTCCTTCCATTCTTTCATTTGCTTTTGATTTTTGAGGAATGGATCTCTTGGACTTCTTACTGGTTTTCAGCTTGCTGCATGGCTAAGGATGACCTTGAACTTTTGATTCTCCACTCCCACATTTCTCATAGTGTATTTATAATCTAAGACACTATTCTTGGCTTATGTGGTTCACAGGATTCAAATAAGGGCCTTGTACTTACTAGATATATATCCGCAGCCCCTTGCAGACATGTTTTGTAGTATCAGGGAAAACAACTTTAACTTGGAAAAAGCGGATAGTAGAGAGATACTTTTTACTTCCTATGGCTCATGGTCTTTGTCACAAATAGTCAGCTCATTGTAGCATGAGAGCAACAGACAATATATAAATGAATAGGTGTGCCTGTGGATCATAAGATCTTTATTTATTGACACTGATAGTTGACTCTTACATGACTTTGTCACAATGTATTATTTGTCCTTTGGGCTTTCTCCTTAGCCCTTTCAAAATATGTAAAAACATCCTTATTTCTTACACTGTACAAAAAGACAGAGTGTGTCAAACTTTGTCTATAGCAAACCTACCTGATTCATATCTAGGAGAAAAAAAAATCATGTGTTCCATAGAATGATGATAGGGACTTTAGACCTGTTTATGTGGCAAAAATCATGGCAATGTAGCAGGAGCTCCCATTCTGATGTCCTGCTTACAAAGTTTTGCTCTAGTTACTGGGGCAATGGAATAAACAAGTAGAAGACTGTTTGCCCCTGGGAGAATATATGTATTTGTTGGTAGTTAAGGGAAGAAAATGTAATAATAACTTGATGAGCAGCCACTCAGAGCAAATGCCATGCACATGTGTGCTCCTTCCTCATCCTTGCTTGTAGAGGTGCCAGCAGTGACCAATCAGAGGCAGACCTGTCCCTGAGTCTGATAGGAATGATGCTATGCTGTTTGTGAATGTGGAGATTTCCCCTAAGAAGACATATGGTGCTTAATAGGAAGCCCCTAGTAGAGTATCTGATGGAGCATGGCTATGCATGGTATTCTCGGCAGTTCTTTTGCTAGGAAAGCACTTACGGGAGCCATAGTAGATCATGTACAAAAGCTGGTTATATGGATTGTGTCCCAGATGTACGAGAAATTTCATGGATAGCTAGGTGTACAGAGAGCGGCTTGGGAAGTGTTCAGTTAGGATTTCACTACTGTGCAGAGACACCATGATGAAGGCAACTCTTATAAATGTAAAAATCTAACTGGGGCTGGCTTACCATATCAGAGGTTCATTGAGTTCATTATCATCATGGTGAGAGCAATGACATCATACAGGCAGGCTTACTGCTGGAGGAACCAAGAGTTCTACATCTTGATCTGAAGGCAGCTAGGAGAAAACTTTCTTCTGCAGGCAGCTAGAAGGAGGGTCTCTCGTGCACTGAGCAGAGTTTGAGCATAGAGATCGCAAAGCCCACCCCTATAGTGACACACATCCTCCAACAAGGCCACACCTCCTAATAGTCCCACTCTCTAGGCCAACCATATTCAAACCACCACAGAAAGTCTGGAGGTACAATTATAGGTAACTGGCTTACGTTATAGTTATAAGGTACATACAGCTGTTCAGCATGGCTGTTCCCACAGTAAAGGCAGGACTTCTGGACTGGCCTGACTTCCAGTTGATCTTCATTTTACTCATCTGGTCTGTTTTTAAACCTGCCTTCTTTTTTGTTTTTCTTGAGGTAAAATAAATAAGATGTCTTCTTGCCCCTTAATACTCATGATATAGTCTTTTCCCAGAACCTATTAATATTTTATTTGGCATGGCAAAGAAACTATGCAGATGCCATTGAGTGACGGACTTTAAAATTGGAAGTGTACTTGTGCTCATTAGCTTTTTGTTACTGTGACAAAACGACAAAACACCGGAGGAAAAAAACTAAAAAAAAAAAAAAAAAAAAAAACAGGAAAAATTTATTTCTGGCTCACTAACTTAGAAGTTTCAGTCTAAGACCAGCTGGTTCCATTGTTTTGGGCTTAAATGAATGAAGAACATCTTAGAAACATTAGAAACAGGATCCTGTCACAGAGAAGTGCAGAGAGTGGGGCAGTCCTTCAAAGGTATAATCCCAATGACCTCAACCCAGCCTTCGGCCCATAAACCTTCAGAGAACATTCTGGATCAAAACGATAACATTCTGTTATCATTCACGTGAGAGGAATCTACTCACAGGGACCCTTCAGAAAGAGCAGGTAGCCTCTAGTGAAGAAGAGGATGTGCTAGCAGGAATGGAGGCAGGGGAGATAAAGGTAGTGGTAGAGGTTACAGAGAGTCTCTTGCTGGATATAGACCATAAGCCAAGTCACACGGGCAGCTTTTCAAAGTCAGGGGAGAAGAGGAAGTAAGATTTTGCCTAGAGCCTTGAGGAGTGCATTTCTGCAGACCATTTACATTTCTGAACTCTAGAACTAACTGGATATAATTTTATAATTTGGGGTAATTTAGTTCAGTAAAACTAGGCAATGAATGCACCCTTTGACTAAGAGTTTCCTTTCTTACAGATGCTTTCTATCACTAGATGCCTCTATCTAATGAAGGAATATAATTAAGGTATAAATTGGGTTTAAATAGGATACTTTGTGTATTATGTAAATATTTAAGTCTTTATACTTTAATGAGTATATGATACATATATTACAGGTGCTTTATTAAAACAAGATAAAAACAGGGTTACATGCCAAGGAATTATTTATTATTTCAGGTAACCTTTTGAATATCCATTAGGGCTAAACGGTGAATTTTATAATCAGTTCTCCATGTCTGCGAGTCCATAGTCACCTTTAAGAACCAAATATCCATTACTTCAATCAGTTAATCTTCCAAGTAATAGAAATTCAGGCTTGCCTGCAATGCAACGGACCTCTTGTACTTTGGAGTCATACTTAAAGGAATACTTCCTGTGAGCCCAAAGTGGGATCATTAGGAAGCTTACACCTGTGCTTGTTCACCCCCTAACCATACTCCTCAGGAAATTTCTCACTCCTGTGATCTAGGTGACTCAGACTTTGATAGATGCCGCCAATGCTTCCTATGTGTTAGGTACTCTGGTATCACAGTGTGAGAGCAGGGTTCAAAGTGACCTTTGCTCTACTCCACTCTGAACAAAGGCCCTACAGAAGCTCACCTGATACCTGGCTCGGCAGGAAATCTCTGAAAAACAGTCAACTTTGGCCTCTGCTTCTCCCTCTCTGTACTTGGTCATAATGGTTCAGTAGGACCCCTAGGACTCTGGGTATGATAGAACCCAAACTTCTTCTCATCCTTCTTAAAGTCTTACCACCAAATCTGCCTTTATCCCCCAAGAAACACAGCAAGGTCTTATGCATAGGATTGGATTTAGATGCACAACTTTACCGTTTGAGAAGAAGAAATGTTTCTTAAGACTGGAATGTAGGTAGAGAGGGAAAAGTGTTATTTTTGAACAGTGGGTATTGACCTATAAGTATCCTCACTGTTTAGTTCTAGGACAAGGCTTCAGAATATATTACTCACGGAGCTTCCAAGATACCTCTGGGCTTGTATGCAGTGCTGTTGATACCTGACCCCCATGTTATTAGGAAACAGAACAACTCCTGTTTAATAATTAACAGACCCTCCCTTCCCTCTTGGAGATATCTGAAAAAAGTCCTCAAATTTAAACATGCCTCTGATCTGGGATTCCTCTTTTGATTTTAGTAATGGGGAAACCTCTTGTCATGTTACTATTTGTTGAGGCCAGTGCTGGTTTCTGTCATGTTCCAACTGTTCTGAAGACAAGCCACCCTGCCTTTGTACCTATATTTTTATTTGTCCCCAGTATGGTATCAAGCAACTTAGGAACTGTGAATCTAATTTCTAGACAGGGACTGTGGCTGGCATACAGAATTAGCTTGAGAATTGTCAAAGTCTTGGTAAAGGTGAGATGGGATTTCATGGCTAGGGAGACATGTTATTACAATTAGAACCCACCACCAACTGTGGTGACACATGCAGCAGTATATTCTGAAGAAGCAGAGGCAGGGGCAGGGAGGCAGAGAGGCAGAGAGGCAGAGAGGCAGAGAGGCAGAGAGGCAGAGAGGCAGAGAGGCAGAGAGGCAGAGAGGCAGAGAGGCAGAGAGGCAGAGAGAGAGGCAGAGAGGCAGAGAGGCAGAGAGGCAGAGAGAGAGGCAGAGAGGCAGAGAGAGAGGCAGAGAGGCAGAGAGGCAGAGAGGCAGAGAGGCAGAGAGGCAGAGAGGCAGAGAGGCAGAGAGGCAGAGAGGCAGAGAGAGAGGCAGAGAGGCAAAGAAGTGGAGAGAGTCAGAGAGTCAGAGAGTCAGAGAGGCAGAGAGAGAGGCAGAGAGGCAGAGTGGCAGAGAGACAGAGAGAGAGAGAGGCAGAGAGGCAGAGACACAGGCAGAGGCTCACAAGTATGATACACCAAACATGTGCATTATGTAGATCGGTTTAAGGTCTTGGAGTTATTTATTATGGCAAGAAGGAAATATTTCCTTGTATTGTGTGTGTGTATGTGTGTGTGTGTGTGTGTATGTGTGTGTGTGTGTGTGTATGTGTGTGTGTGTGTGTGTTCTGTTTTTGAAACTTTTCAGAATTCTCCTCCCTTGTTACTCTGCCTTTTTGGAATGGTGATATTTGGAAGAAACAAAGAAATAAAAAAAGCAAGTTTTAGAATGGGATTCTCAAGTGTGACAGATAGTGAAGATAGATGTTTGTCTTTTGAGACTTACTTTCTATATGTTTTAATTTGTTTGTCAATGTTTATTTTAATTCTAATCATGTTTCTTTCCTTGTGTGTCTGTGCTTGTACGTGTCCAGTGAGTATAGGGATGGTGGAGTCCAGAAGAGGATGTCGTTACCTGGAGCTGGAATTACAGAAAGTTGTGAACTGCCTGATGTGGGTGCCGGAAACTGAACACTGGTCTTTCTGTAAGATCAGTGGATGCTCTTAATTTCTAACTATCTCTCTAATCCTTGGTTTCTGTTCTTCATATCTGATATTAAAAAGAAGTCATTATCTTGTTCCACACAAAGTAGTATCCATATAAAGAAAAACAGTTGCCATATAGAAATGGAAGAGCAGGTACGGGGTGCAGCTCAAGACATTTTAAATTTATTGCATTTATTGCTTAGCCATATTTACACACTTTAAAATCTTTAAACATATTGTATAAAAAGATACTTATTATGATTTATTAACTAACCATTGGTTTTGTTAAAATTTATTCTTGCTTTATTGTGTGTATGTACATGAATGTGGGTGAGACACATGTACCATGGAGCATATGTGGAGGTCAGAGGACAACATGCAGGACTTGGTTTTCTCTTCCCATCATGTAGTTCCCAGAGATTAATATTAGATTGTCAGTCTTGGAAGTAGGAATCTTTTTCTCCTGAGCCATCTCACTGACCCATCTCCATCGTTTTTGCCAGGAAGAGCTTTGAGTCCATCCAGCAAAGTGGGCAAGAATTCTTCCCAGCGGTACTGGATCCTAAATGGTTTCAGATAAATGAATGGATGTTCTGTTGCTGCTAAGTTTCTCCTTCTTAGAAAGCTGCTTGGCTCTTTTCTCTTCATCTTGAGGAATTTTTTTCTTCTTCCTTTTCCTCTGTAGAAACGTGATACTATGTCTTTGCTATCAACAGTAACATATTCTCGTAATGGGCATCTTATCAGCAAATTGAAAAATCATCCTTTTCTAGTAATAAGTCATTTTAACATCTGTACTTCATTTTATTTTTATCCTTTCTCAGTCAAAATAAGTAATAAAATAGAAAAGTTCAGACTTCTAAAGAGCAACTGCTCATCAGCATGATGCTCTGGTTTACAGAAACATTGAGTGTACCTGTGACCACTGGTAGCTCAGGCTCCCCAGAAAATCAGCCTCTAAGGTCACTGTGGATCTGCAATCTATAGACCTTAATTTTTCTCATTGAAACTCCTCTGACTGAATAGTTACTGTGGTATTGAAAAGGACAGATCATAGCAGATATCAAGACTTAAGCATGTTTGATAGAGATTCCTACAGACAAGCAGAGAAGCTCAAGACTGAGGAGGTGAAGATTGGGCTGTTTAACTTCTTCAAGACTTGTATCAAAAGAAGAGTGATATCATTACTCTCACCCTGGACATTCCCAGGAATAGAATGGAAGGTGTTTTTTTTTTTTTTTTAATTTAAATTCAGCTGTGTGGAAAGTCAGCAACCAAATGTATGAAAGGCATTCATGTGTAATCGCATCCTAGCAGTTACAAGAGCATGTCATTCTGCTCTTCAAAAGATCTTTCCATCAAATTCTTAGAAGACTCTAACTCAGAAACTTTCGATCTATGGGTTATGACCCCTTTGGCAAACCTTTATCTCCCAGTGTATTTGCATTATGATTCATAACAGTAGTAAAATTACATTTATGAAATAGGAACAAAAATAATTTTATGGTTGGGGGGGTCAACATAACATGAGGAATTGTATTAAAGGTGTTGCAGCATTAGGAAGGCTGAGAAGCACTGCTCTAATTCACTGCCAAGAACGTTAAGATTCTGCCAGTCCACAACTTTTTCCTCTTGAATTTTGTGCCCCAAGCACGTTATCCACACTTATCCCCTTTCATGTCTCCCTTTACAGATTTATCTCCCCATAGATCAGCTTCTAAACTTGTTAAGATGTCTCCATACAGAGAACTGCCTTCGTCAGTTACCTCAAGGATTTGAACTCATCCCACTAGCATGGGAGGGCCACCAGGAGCTTCTATTTGTTCTCCTGTCATTACATGTAAAAGTGAACTGTCAGTAATCAGAAAGGTGACCATCCAATATGAGTCTAATGACCTCTGAATCATGCTTTTTGTTTATCCTTCAACTTCATAAATTAGTCTGACCTCACCAGTTCCACTGAGGTTAGTCAGCAGCTGAGAAAAGATCTGCCTTTGTCAAGCCTACATCCTGCCAACATTTTTTGGTTCTGTCTTTAAATCAACAGTTTATACATAAATCATTGCCTTCATAGCATCTTTTGATTTTTTTTTTTTACCATTTTGATCTTCTCTTAGTAACTTCCTTCTTCTTTCTGTGATAATAAGGCAAGAATGTTTTTGTTGTTTAGAGAGGGATAACTGGAGAACATTTTTAGAATTTATAGGTAATATTCATCATTTTTACTTCATATAGATAGAGAAAGAGACCATAAGGAATTGGTAGAATCTGTGATGGTATCAAACATGCAGCAATGAGTTTTACATTTGTGTGTGTACAAAGGAAATTTAGATATTCAAACAAGAGGTAGATGACCATAAACTTCTGAGAGATGGAGAAAAAGGTTAGAAAAAGGGATAAGACTGTACAACCTTTTCATCTTTTGTGTGGCACTGCGGCTCAAACACAGAGCCATGTGCAAATCAGGAGAGTGTTCCATCCTGAGACCCATCCCTAGCCCTTATTCTGCAACCTAAATATAATTTTGAAAAATTGTATTCATTTTATGTGTGGTGTTCAATAAATAATTGGAATTCACTGAGTGAAATTTGAAAATAATATATTCACATGTAAACAGGTTATGCAAGATCACTTTTGCTTGTAAAAACATACAGGAAATGTGGTGGTATCCACACGAGGCCATGAAGTTAAACAGATTGACTTGAAGCTATGAACAATGTGCTCCTGTACAAAACCCAGAATATTTCAGGAGTTCTAGATGCTATCACAGAAATTTTTTTATTATAGAAGCTAAAGAAAAACACATTATGAAACCTTCCAAAAAGGCCAATATAACTTAAAAATGAATCTAAATTCCCTTACTAATAATTGAAGCTGCTTTAATTCATTGTTTTTCCTGACTTTTGTGCACAATATCTGTGTATCACTTTCCTAATGATTATAAAACTCTGGACGCTCAATGAGTAGGAAACATGAACTTAGACTGAAGATTCCATTGAAGTGGCAAATAGTGATTTTGTATGTCATCATACATAATTAAGGTTTTTTTAAACAGTTGATTGACAGTTATGAATTAGCATGGGTAGGTAAAAAATATGAGCAGTATATCCATGCATATAGTTAAAGATGAATGAACTATTTTTTCTTGACTTCTAGGCCCATGGACCTTCAGCTTTTGCAATGAACAAAAAGATCCTCTATGTAAGGCTCAAAACATTTCTCTGTATTTTTCTCCTTGCATATTTTTTCCAGGTTGGCTGATTTAATTAAATATTTTCTAAAACACTGGATGTTAAGAAATGCATCAAATCTAAGACTCTGAGATCTCCCACTTTAGCGTTGATTAAAATCGATGAGTTTGGAGTTTTTTTCTGTTAAATCAAAAGCTTCTGGCTTTCAGCAACTCTTTATTTTAGGAGAAACAGCTTTTTCTTTGTGTAACAAAAAAAGGCTTAGGGAAGCTTCTTTAAAAAAAAGGCTTAAAGGCTGCTGAATCTTAAAATAGCCTTTAAGAACTGTAGCAGAGGAGCGGTGTGTGCAAAGGCACTAGGCACAGAAGCGGAGGCACATGGGCTTCCTAGTTCAGTACTTGCCGTTTGCTGTGTTACAAAGTCCAGCTCAGTACTCCTGCTGTGCCCTGCCTTCCCCAGAACTCATTACTGAGAGAAGAGGCCATTTCTTTTGTTTCTTTCCTATTAATCCCATTCTTTGAGTAGTTCACAGTATAGCTCTGCAAACATTTTAGGCACCTTGTATGCCATTAGTATAAAATGTACTTCCCGACTATGTGTCTTTACTCACAAGGAACTTGACACTTATTCAATGCCTTCCCTGTTCACTTGTGCATGCTAGGTATTCAGGAATAAGTGACATTGGCTCTGCTCTGCAGCAATTCTTCCTATGGCATGAAGAATATGCAGGTTCTTGCCATGTGCTGCATACAAGAATGTTTAAGCAATCTCTCTTTTTCTCACTGATGATAGAAATGTAGTAACAAAAGAATGAGTGAGTATTACTTTTGTCTATGCTAGCTAAAGTAGTTGTTCAGGACAAGGTGCACAGGATGTGAGAAACCAAAGACTAATAGAAATGTAAGTAGGGAATAATAGGGAAGATAATTTAGGAATTCTGCATCTGTCGAACGTTCACAGTGATGTTGGCTGAGTCCTCCATCCTTTCACTTCTGTGTGGGATGATTCATACAGAAAGACTGCTTCTTAGCAATGTGTTGGAAGAGCTGGGTAATTTTGTCACAAATGGGCCACCATCTGTATCAGGACTCAATACAAAAGCAGTTTAGTTTATATACACACACTGTAGGGCACATAAACACGTTGGTGGAATTGATGGTTCTCAAGGTCATCAAAAGACTGAGTTTTAAAGATGTGCAGCCATCTTCAGATAGAAGGTTCTAGGGCCACTTTGAGGTTGTCTCCATTTCTGAAGCCCAAGGCAAGGGAACTTGGAAGAGAAGAATGTGAAGTGTCAGTAGACCACACCTCAAGGTGAGAGACTTTATTTCTCTTCTCTATTGACTATTGACTATTGACTAGCCCTTGACTATTGACTATTGACTATCCCTTGATTGATAGCTACACCCAACTCCAAAGGAAGATGGGAAATGTAGTCCATCTCTATATAGACTAAAGGAGAGAATTTGGGATTGGAGGCTTGACCATATGTCTCCACCATAAACAATGTGGCTGAGAGGAGTGACTGCTAGGTCAGTACAGTGATCAGTTTTGCCTGTTCAGTTTTAAGACGTTTTCTTGTAGTATCAAACACCTCAAAATAAAATAAAATAAAATAAAAAAATAAAATAAAGATGGGCCTTGGTATATATATTAATTGGAATTTCACTTTCCTTTAATTATCAATGAAATTTTATTAGTATTGCTTTTCTTTCTGAAATAGTCACCTGCTAGGAAGTTAGATTTTCCAACTGGTATGAGATTTTGGCTAGCAGAATCAAATAAAGATCTATTATCCAGCTTCTTTTTATATATTTGTTTTCTTTGATTCCTTCTATAAAGATTCATCTCTATAATCTTTTGGATGATGCTCATTATCAACTGAGAAGGCATGATGTGATTTTAATTCAATCACACTGGTAAATCCTTGCTGGGATTCTTATGGAAGTTAGGAGATAGAGTGAGTTGGGACTAAGTAGCAAGAAGAAGGCATGGGCAATTCAGATTTCACATGGATTTGTTTGCTCCTTAGTTCTGTAAATATTTATCATATGCCTTGTAGGTGCCAGGCCAACACAATAGTCATAGTCTAATCAATGGGCATTGACTTTGTGTCAGACTCCATGCTAGGTGGCAAACATCTGTTTCCCCATTTAATCTTCCCCAAATCCTACTGAGACAGAAGTTAAACCTCAGAGAAATTGAAAGGCCACTGAGATTATGTCACTTAACCAAGGTCATTTGTTAGTCATGCACAATAGTAAATCTAGGGTTAGAAACCAAGTCTGTGTAGTTCTAAATTTATTTTTTTTCCCAGCATGACACTTTGGTTCCTTGGATGATCGTGTAGCATCCTGCTTATGACCATAATAGCATATGAGAGCTTGGCAATTTTTTTTTTTTTTAATAAAATGAAGCAAGGGGCAGGAAGGAGGTAAAGCACCAGGTCTCTGGGATTAAGCCCCATCATGTTTCCTAGAAGCAAGGACTTAGAATAATAAGCACAGATGTTTTATCTTCTTTTTACTGATGCAGGGGACATTTTCAAAAGAGAATAGAGAAGGGTCATAGACAAAGCAATCTTTTTTATTTACCTAAGGCAGTTTCTGGCATTGCTATGCTTTTTACTGTAACTGTCTCTGTCTATTTCAAATTATGGAGGCAAAAAAACCCAAACTTTACAGAATGTCAGGGACAGGCTGAGAGAAGTTGGTACCTTAATGAAACCCATGGAATGGTTGGCCACCTATGGCCAGTTCTGTCAAGCCAAGGTCAGGATGACCAGTGTGGGATGCTGCTCCTGACCAGAATGGGTCTGTGGCCATAGGATATCAAGGGTTCCTTCATTTGAGGTTAATTGTGAATGTGTTTCTGGGAACAGTGAGCTCTCACAGGACACCTGTGAGCACAATTCATACATTTATAGCTCATGAGTCAAAAAGTCTACGATAGCTATAAAAGCTGCTTTGCTGAGTAAGGCATTGTCTAAGCTCGAAAATATTAATTATGGAAGATATCCACATGTCTTCATCATAAACTGTTTATCAAAGAGTTGACTGAGTGCTGTTATTCACTGGCATAAAGACAAGTTACATCTAAAATTTTATAAGCATATTCTATTGTCATATTTACTATTTCTGGTAAGCACTAAATGTTGATTTATTTCATACAGATTAGTTAAGCATCTACTGTGTGCCTAGGCTAAGGATAAAGTTTTCAACAAATCTCTGCTCCCACTTTAAGTCCCTTCTTTTAGGAAGTCAGTCTAGCTTGGAAATACATATGAAGCAATATCTCCAGCAGTAGTTGAGAGCTAAAGTATCTGAAGCTAAGGGGCAGCTTTTTCCCAAATGGTTTAGATTAGGGAGCTAATAATACTCTGGTAGCAAAGGAAAGACAGTTTAAATGAATCAGGGAGTCTTGGAGGCAATATCTGAATGAGTTTATAAGTGAATGGAGGAGATCGTAAGGAAAAAATCCATAGTGCAGGGGATAGCCAGTTAAGTGACCCGGATCCAGAAAATGAGAGAGAAGCAGAAGAAAATGTGAGTGAATGCAAGGGGCTTTGTAAGCCATGGGGAAGATCTTGAATGGTATCCTCTCAGTCTGAGAGAGTCAGTTGGCTTGTTAAAGGGAATTTGGGTGGCACCTGTAAGTGATGCTGTCGATGCTTTTGGTAAGGTAACTGTCCTTGTGCAAGAATGAAAGAGGAAAATGCATCTAGAAGGAGACAGATTTTTGCTGTTTAGGGTGTTTGGTTGACTTAACTCAGAACAGCAATGCTAAATGGAGTGAGACAGTTAATGATGTTTTGAATCATAAATGGAGACCTTTAGCTATGATTCTTACCCAAAATAAGAAAAACAAGCACTTTCTTCTCTGGGAACTAGTCTAGTGGGGAAGGTAAGAACCACACAGATAAACTAATTATAAAAAAATGTCAGACATCAGAGAAATAATGGCCAGTGAAATACACAGGAATTAAATAGAATATGAAAGATATGGCCAAGGAGGAATTAATTATTCCTCCCTCCCTCCATCTCTTTCTTCCTTCCATCTATCTTTTCTTCCTCCCTCCCTCCCTTCACTCTCTTTCTCTCCATTTCTCTTCCTTCCTTTCTTCCTTCCTTTCTTTCTTTCTTTCTTTCTTTCTTTCTTTCTTTCTTTCTTTCTTTCTTTCTTTCTTTTTGTTGTCAAGGGCTCCCCTTCATGGCATCTAGGCTGGCCTTGAACAACTCGATATCCTTCTATCACTAGACTATGGTCTCCCTGAGCAACATGACCATTTTGGGAACAGGCAATCACAAAACGTGAGTCTATGAGGAACACCGCACATCCACACAATAGCAATGTGTGTGCATGTATGTGTGTGTATATGTGTGTATGAGTGTGTATGCATACACATGTGTGTGTACCATGAAGACAACCATAAGCATCATGTCAGGATGCACATGAGATTAATTGGTCCTCATTTCTGATGAGGTGAGTTTGAATCATTCGGGTAAAGTTAATGTTTCTTTATCATAATATTACTGTTTTCCCCTTTGTAATTAGTAAGAACCTTTTGAGGTGATGCTTTGCAGAGAGCTCCCATTACTTCTCAAACTTTGAAAGTTTCACAATCACAGCTCCTCTAATTATTGCCCAAATTATTAACTATAATGATAGTTTCCAAATGCTGTTTTCTGATTCTATTCTTCGTTTACCTTGAGATGACTTTCTTTTTTTTCTTACTGTTTTTTTTTTATAAGTTCTCTTGGATTCCCATTTTATTCACTAGCTTGAATCATCTAGTAACACACACACACACACACACACACACACACACACACACACACACACACACTGTTGATCTGAATGTCTTAGATTTGTCTGCTTGAGAGCTCTGTCATGTCAGATGCCCATATACATATCTCTGTCTTGACTAAACACACCCTTCTCCTTGCGTTTCTGGTACCAAGGCCTTTTCAAGGCTCATACCTTATATCCCCTAACACAGTCCCTGCAGGGAAGTTATCTTTTGTAAGGTCTTTTGAGCTACGATTTTTAAAGGAGTAGAAAACTTGGTAGAAAGCTGAGGCTGGAGGGAGAGGGAGAAAATAATAAGCCATGCATAGTTCATAGATAGAGCTACCTGGCCAAGTTCACGATTGGAAAGAAAACCATTGTGGTTTAAGGTTTGTTTAAGATACAGCATATTAGACAAAATAAGAAAGAATCAGGGTTGCTGCCATAGCGTTATGAGCAAACGGTGTTATATATATTTCAAGTGTAGCTGTACAAGTATAGCGTCCTGCCTCCATTTGTAGTGAGGAATATCCTCTCAGGGGGTCAAGAGCCAGGAGACAGGCAAGCAAAGAAAAAGCATAGTGTTACAAAGTAGAAAAGAAGTGACCCCCTGCCCTGGACCCCTGGAGGAGGTAAGTCAGCAGCAGATGAGAGGAAAGATCAATGAGTCCAGTGCTGATTTTTCAACAGATTCAAAACAAAAACCCACTGGTAATAAGACCAGTTTGGGCTATCTCACAATCCAAAGGGGTGTGTGTGTGTGTGTGTGTGTGTGTGTGTGTGTGTTTCAGCAGAATTATAGAAAGCAGGGGGATGATGGCTACAAGGCAGAGAGAGACAGGTCACTGGGGGCACACAGCAGCAGGAGAAGATGGCAGATAATAGCCACTTTCTTTGGGTATGGAAGCCACACTTCAGAAACAGCAAGTAAAGGTAGCAGGGCTTTTTCAGGCTTCAGAGGTCCAGAACATTTTTGATAATAATTACTTTTTTAGTCTAGCAGAAATAAACATGAACCTCAAGGAAAAGGTACTTAAGACACAACAGCCCAATGAATACCACTGCAACTGAGATCCTAACACTAACTCAGCACAGAAAGAAGCAGCAAGCAGCCTCTGCCACTGCAGGACTGGTGATGGGCTCATTGCTCCTGTACTCACAATGCAGATGTCTTAGCAATCTGTATAAAAGGCTGCAGATAGAGCCTAGTAAAATGCTTGCCTCATGTACAGGAGGCTCTGAGTTCTACAGCCAACACTGATTGTCAGCACAGGCCTGTATTCCCAGCATTTGGGAAGTGGGGGCAGGAGAATTAGAAGTTCAAGGTCATCTTTGGCTGCATAGCAAGTCTGGGCTTCATGGGACCTTGTGTCACAAAAACAAAAGAAGTAAAGTAAACAAAAGCTTTATGCAGCCCTTCTATGTTGTTGAGCTGAACTCCATTTTTTCCCTAGATTTCTGGTACATGGAAAGAACTCCATTTGGACCCTATTGAGGTGGAATCATGGGAAACGGTTGGTTGAAACGAGAGACAAGAGATCCTCACCCTTTCTGCGTTGTTTGCTGATTGGAAGCTGCACTAGCCATTCCCAGCTCTTTGGATTTTCTTTTACCCTTTGTTCCCTCCAGCTCAAGCTTGCTTACCTCATATTTTTGTTTTCCCTGTCCCTTTATTCATATGCTAGCATCTGCTCTTGAACTCAGTGGCTTTCTATTAATAATAAAAACTGCTAGTCACTGTTCATATCTTCTCCCTCCTATTATTTAGTTTGTCCTGTGCAAGTACTTCTTGACTGTAATTATTTAGCCGAGAACTTCTTGGAGGTGGGGTAAGGGTGGGGAGGCCCAAATACTGCCTGGCTCAAAAGGCAAGCTCAATGAATGTTGGTTGAACAAAGTAACACACAAATTGCCAAGGTTCAAAGGACACCTATAGGAACTAAATGCCAGTCACCAGAATGGCAGTGGAGTAGATTTAACTGGCATTGGTTAGTGTCTGTTGTTTAGAAATGAGGATATGCATTTGTTTCTGTTGTATGGCTTGTAGCCAGCTATTATCACAAACAAACAAACAGTCCCTAACCATATTTTATAAATATCCCCCATAATAAAAAAAAAAACTGTTGAATTGTGCCATACTTTCTGTGTGGTTTTCAGGAAGTTTCCCAGGATGATTTAAGACAAGTTCCTATGATCAGGATCTTTCCTTTTCTTTGCTATTTAAATTGCATATGGATCCAGTGTGAGTCTCTGTAGAATTTAAAGATGCCAGGAGATCCACACGAATCACCCCAGACACTTCCTTCTCACTTGAAGACAACCAGACCTGTACACAAGTTAATCTCCAGGCTGTGCACCTAAGCACTGCCTTAGGTCTCACAACCCACAGCAAATATGGTCCATGAGCTTAAGCACTCTCTGGACCACGGTGTAATTTGGGGGAATTCCTCAAAACAAGATAGAGGCACTGCAGAGGAGTTCATTATTAATGTTGTGCTCGAGCGCGCACGCGCGCACACACACACACACACACACACACACACACACACACACACACACACACCATGTGTAGGGTTAAGGGACTGTGGAACTCAAAAATATAAATTGATGTGTTTTGTTTGTAAATTATTTTCCCAAGAGAAAGTATAAGGCACTGTCTGAAGTGTGTGCACAGAGCTGTCAGCCCAAGGATGAGTGTCTTTCTGCAAACTAGCTAAAGGGATTTCATTTGCAGCAGCTTCAGTCTTTAAAAGGGCACGGGTGCATTATGATCTGAGACCGCAAATACTCAAGCGTATTTATTCAAATGCAAAAGTCAATGATATAAAAGAACAAATGAGTGAATGGTTCCGATGAAAACGAAGAGCTGCCTTTTGAGTTGGTAGCATGCTTTCCTTTTGAATCTAGTTTAAATATAAAGAATACGCGGAGGCAACAAAATACAGCAAAACACAGAATACACACACACACACACACACACACACACACACACACACACACACACACACACACACAGAGTGAGAAATGCCTCTTTCACTTCTAGGAGAGTCTGAGTAACCGTATCCTTAGGTATGCTATGAGGATAGTAACTTAAGCTGGCTTGGCGGATCCTGAGTGGGTGGCAGAGACAGGGCAACTCTGAATGAGCCTTTTGCTGTGGCCAAACCTGTCCCATCTCCCACTGCTCGGGTCTCATTAGCACCTGCCCCTTGGGGTAGACCTCTGCCAAAGGAAAAGACAACCCAGGAGTATGCCCCATGCTGGGTATAAGCTCAGTCCCACCAGGCTTTCCTGTCTGGCTTTGTTGCAGGCCAGCACATGATCGCGGGGTGCTTGGCTGTCTCCCCATTCCCACACTGAGCCATCTTTTGCACACTCAGCCTGTCTTTCCCAGGTTGCAGATTTGAAGCCACGCATGCGCACCGCTGCTTCTATGGGGAGTTCACCGCCCACAACAGCTGGCGTTCCTCCATTGTGATCTAGTAAATGCTCAAAACTTTTGCTCCACTCCCAGGGGACCCCCTCCCCCCATTAAAATGATCTGGCATTCACTACCTGCCAACAGGACCTGTAAGCAAGCCAGGAGGAGCAGCAGATTAAGCATAATTATGAATTCTAAGTGGAAGGGAGTAGTTTGAGACTGTTTTTCATGAAAGGCCCATTTTTTTCCCCTACTGAAAATTCACATAGGGAAGTACTGAAGGCTCCCTGGAGCCTTTATATTTAAATGTGCTTTGCAGTGAATGCGACCTATGCGTTCACCAAAACAGACAGAAATCCTCCCCAACTCGAACGTCGTTCTTAGAATTGGATTTTGGTCTGCTCAGGATTTGTATTCATTTTCTAGAGAAGTATTTTAACATTTATTAACAAGAAATGGTACCAAATGTAACCCTCAAGACATTTCCCAGGCTTAGCTGTCAATGAGTGCTTAATCCCTAAGGATCTCAAAACCAGCCCAGCCAGGAAAGGATTCAAAGGCTCCCGCAGGCTGTTCTAAGTGCTTAGTGCGCGTGGGCATCAGCAACAAGTCAATTGTACTAGTTCTTGTTCTAGTTTTTGCAAACGAGGGGGAACATCCAGGATGCTGGGCAGAGAAACCCTTGCATTGTCTGTATACGCTAGCTACACTAACATTAAGAAGTCTCAGCATGGCACAGCTTTTCCTAATTCATTCTGAACTTAGGAACACCTCTCTTTTCCGTGCTTTCTGGATCTTTGCTCTCTTCCTAACAAGTTATCTGCAAGCAGCTATAGCATTGAGGGTTGTTCACAAGTTGTCCGAATGGTCTGTTTACCCATCGTGCATTATCCTGACTGGATTTAAATATAGGATCAGAGGAGGCCTGACAGTAAGTGAAATGCTGGCTTTTTAACAAGCCCAGTAAATTCCCGAAAAGCAATCATGATAATAATAATATGATAATGAGAGCAGCCAGAAGGGACCATGAACTTGGAGTGAGGAAGACTTGATGCCAACTTTTCAAGTTCATTCTCTTCGAATCTTTATGAATCTATGGGACAGATGCCATTCTTATCATTACAGATGAGTTTGCAGCCCCTTAGCAGCCTAGAGTGTTTAAATCAGTTTCCTAAGACTTGGAGGCTTTTTTTTTTTTTTTAGGGGGAGGGGGAGCTAGGGAATACATGAAATGTGAACCCTGACGTCCATATGTTTTCATGAATGCTAAAAATATTTTGAAAAATCTTTTCTTTAATTGCTTTCAGAGTTGGCATATAGAACACACAAGAAAAACCAGTCTCATTTCTTTCTAATTGTCTTTCTATAAGATCCTTCTGTTTTCCATATTCCTGAAAATTATTTAAATATATTCATTGTATGTGGTTTAAAAACCAACTAATGCATTTAGTTCAGAGAAAATCCAGATGTTTATTTAAAGCTGCAGTGTCCCCAAATCCCAGTTGAATTAAATCTTCACTTTTTATCCAATTGTGTATTTGTATTAAAAAAACCCCTTTTATGTGTAATTTTAAAGCAGCATATGGTATATTAATATTTAATACAACCTGGTTTATTTTTTTTCTTGTTTATAAAATTATGTTTAGCCATTGATATTGTTATGTTTATCAAATTATTTAAAGATGAACCAAATGTAAGACAGGAATAAAACACAGAAAGACATGCATGCCTTTATGTAATCGGTACCTCTTCGTAAGTGCACATCCCCTGGATTAGTGGTTTATGGCTTTAATCACGGTAACAAGGCTTTTATTTTGGAAGATGGATTACATTCTTTCCCTGCTTGCTGTTAGGTTGTTTACATACCTCACAACAGTGTCCAATGAATTCTCAGATTTACATTGAATAGCTATCAATATGAGATACCTTGCTAGTCTGAATTTTATTGTTTTTTAAGCTAAAAAGCCACGCTCTTTATGTGTTAGTCAGGGAACTATGATCTGCCCAGGAACTATTTGATCAGCACGAGTATTTTTCCATAAATGCCTGTGTATAACACAAAGGTGTTTTTTGACAGACATGAAATGCCTAAAGAGTTTTGAAACATTTTCATGCCCAAATGAACCATGGGAAAGGTGGGTGCTTCTATAACATAGATACACCCCTGAATATGCTCACATTTTTGTTGTTCAAATATAATAGTGGTCATGCAGAATGACCCAGAGAAAGAGTAAATAAATGTTTGTAGCGTTTGTTTGTTTGTCTGATTGTTTTAAATGTGTGTGCTTTGATCTTGAAATACCCAAAAGGCTTTTGGGAAGGTTAATCAAGAGACCTTCCATGCAAATCTCATGAAACCAGTTGCTGGGCAATGAATGGCAACTCCAAGGAACAACAAGGAGCAGGAGCAGAGCAGTGGAGTGACTTGTACTCTGTATCCTAAAAACACAAAGGGAAGTGACTGTGCTTTTCCTAGTTATAAAACATCCAAGTTCAGACAAACACTGAAGAACCTACCCAGAGGTTTTCTTGAAGAACATTTGACAAGTCTGATTAAGAATCCGGCCTCTGGAGAAACTTTCATTCAGTGCTCCTGAACTCCGATTTTCCTTTACTTTGTGGAGTCTGTTATCTTTGCACATCTCTCTGTATAGCTACAGCATCTCTGTCTTCATCCCAGTAACCCTTACACCTCATGCTCTCACCCTGTCTGTCTTTGGCCAGAGACCCAGCATGGTGAGTGCCTGGATTCGGAAATTTGGGGATAAAACTCAAGGGTGGCACCTTACCCCTTATCAAGAGCCTCAGGGAAGCATAGGAGGTAAACCCCAGGACATCCCCTTATGACCTCATTGGTTCTTTGAACCCTGTGTAGTTAGGTGTTTGGATCCATGCTGGGGGTAAAATAGTGTGCAAAGCACTGGAGTGAGAAAGACTTTAGGGTAGCCCACAGGTACAAAGTAGAGAGACAGGAAGGCATGGCTTCTTTAGGTGCTACGTGGGACTTGTGCATAGGTTTGTCTGACCAGTCTATGCCTGAATAGTCTTATCAACCTATTAAACCAAGCTAATGACACCATCCTCAGGGAGGACGTAAAAAGATTAAGTGAGGTGCTGTCCACTCCAAATACGTCAGTCATGGGAGCCCCCCTCTTCAAGGTCCTTCTAGTACAGGCAATTTTTCTAACAGAATTAAAGACATATGAATCTTCTTGAGAGTTTAACCTGCTGGAAATGTAAAACTGTTGCTTATCTTTACAAAAAGGATTTATTCATAAACTAGATCAAGTTTATTGGATTGAAAATGAACCCAGACCAACCTAGTGTGATGACAGTTTAGAAGTACCAGATTTGTTATTTTTCAGTTGTATTTCCCCTCCCAACCCCCCCTCCAATGTAGTCAGTTTCAGAGACAAATACTCAGCCATGCATCTGAACATTAGCAGGGGAATTAATTTTAAAATCAAACCCACCATGATGAGTTATAAGCAAATGAATGATTGGCAAGGGAGAAGAACAGAACAGGAAAGCTGGGCGCCTGGTGTGGAGTCATCTGAGTGGTCTGGGCACGTCAGTATTTGGGTAAGGAAGGAGGAGGAGAGGGACCTGCAATTTCTTAACTTTGTGTTTTGACTTTACCTGTCATGTAGCTCATGCTTGAGAAAGCATTTCAGAACTGCAGCTCAATCTGCCATCAGGAGGATTTTACAGTGTTCACTGATCCCAAGAAGGTTTAAGGAACGATTGCCTCAGAATCTGAAAATGCAGAGATTAGAAAAAAAATGGTCAGAAGTGCAGTGTGTTGATGTTTCAATGACTGGGCGCGCTTCCGAATGGCGCTTACTCATCCATGGCCACTTGTTCTTGTCCTCTTCTCCCAAGTTCTAGCTACTTGCCTGCCTCAAATGCAAACCATTCTGTTTTTTTTTTTTTCTTTCTGTGAAGATTGACCATTTGTTTCATGCAGAATGCTGTAGAATTAAGTAAAACCAGTATTCTCATGGTTCAGATATCTATGTGTTCCACTGTAGGGACCAATCAGCCAACACTGGCAAAAGGTGGTTTGTTCTCCAAGTACTAGCAGAACTGGAACAGTACTGGATATAGCCCAGCCTAGTCCTCATTCATAAGGGTTTTTAGGCAGACAAGATGGCTCAGCATTTTGTGTGTATATGTGTGTGTTTGTGTGTGTGTGTTTATAAACTCTTTAACCCCCCAAAATAAATTATATATAAGTATATAATAATAAATAATATAGGAAATATATACTTATTAATATATTTATATTATATAATATATAATGTATATTAATATCTTGTTATGCATAAAACATATTAATATACATTATATTATAAGTTATGTATGAATAATAAAATATATTATGGTGGGAGGGTCCATCAGAGCAAATCTCAGACATCTTAGCCTGAGGCCATAGACTCTTGTTAAAAATTTTATTATATTTACTTTTTTATTTATTCATTTACTTTGTGTACGCAAGTGTTTGGTTGTGCCACAGTAGATGTGTGGAGGTCAGGTAACATCTCTCAAGAGTCTTTTCTACCCTTCCACCATGGTCCAGGAAACCAAACGGGTTGTCAAGCTTGGCAGGAAGTACCCTTATCTTGAACCAGCCAGCCAGGGGGGAAGTTGTGTGCTCTTGAGGAAAATCCATTTTTCTTTTTTCACTTCTGTTATGTAGAGTTCAACTTGACACTGGACTTTAGGTTATATAAAACATGCTTACTTAGTCTATGTATACCATTTTTGTGCCCTTCTAAATATTGCTTGAATCCTTTTCTCCTTAATTTTTATTATTTTTGGAAGGGAATATAACTATTATTTCCAATGCCTACTTTTAATGAAGGTTTTTAAATACTTTAACCTCCCTTCTAGCCCACTACCCACTCGAGGTAGTGGAAAAGAAAGGATACTGGGGAAGTGGACCTGTTTAGAAATGGTTCTTTGGAGCAAATCTCATCTGTGGTGTCAGGAAATAAGCAGTTCAGTTCACAGGTCAGAAACGACAGCTCAAGCCACTCCCAAACACTTCACAGATATACCAGCAGCCCAGTATGGTAGAGTTGGGGTAACAAACACAAATCAGTAGTGTTGGCACTACTTTCAGAGATAGCTAAGCCTCAGCCAAAGTCAGCAGGAGGGACCAGGAGGGATGCCAGGCAAAGTTCTTGGCTGTTCCTCTCAATGAATCGAAGAACAGTGAACATGAGAAACCAACAAACATGGCCCAGATAGCTTTATGAGCAACCCAAGCCCATCCTCTGTCACTGTTCATAGAGTCCTTTTTATACTCCCTCCAAACATCACTAAGGGAGGGTCTTGCCTCAGCACATGAGTCTGTCTCAGCTGATGTCACTCTGCCAATCAGCTCCAGTCAGTGGAAGCAGCAAAAAAGCTGCAGCACACTACCAGAAGTATTTTTGGTGCATTTCTATCTATTGAGTCCTGACAAATGGTGCTCAACTACGAAACGCAAGGCAGACCAATACGTGCATATCATTAGAAAAGAATCCTTTACCACGTGTCCTTTCATGTGCTTGCTTTAGCAGAACATCTTTCACCTGTATCTGCTTCAACGAAACATTCCTTCATGAATCTGCCTTAGCTTTTCACCTGTGTGAAACATGCTTTCATGTGTCTGCTTTAGTAAAACACCCTTTCACCTGTGTCCATTACAGAGAAACACCCCTTTACCTTTTTGCCCCAGGAACACACCATCCAACACAACTGACTTTCCAAAGAACCCCTAAGTTTCCACGTCAGGGGAAGCTGTTTTTTTCTATTTCCTGATGTTACTGACAGATTCTGGTTGGTCACTTTTGCCAGGAATTAGGCAATTACTACATGGTTCCCCAAAGCTGAGAGATGCTGAGCCCAGTGCCGTGAATGCTCAACCTGCTTTGCAAGTCCCCACTGTTGAGACAGTCACTGGAGGAAGTAAGTTGGAGCTGGATCTGTCCTATGTCACCCGATGAAGCTAAACAGTTATCAGGAAGCTAAAAATGACTCCTTGCAGAGCTAACTAACTATGACTTAAAACATGAACCTAAGTACCTACTTGTCTATGTTTCTACTTATGTATGTATATAATACATCTGTGTCTTTCTATCATCTAAGTAATTAAATAAGCATTTCTGTCATTGATAAAAGCAGTGTGAGAGGTTTATTTTTATATAGATTCTAGGGTGCTATGAGGGATGCTATAGTTGGAGGGATCAAGGCCATTCCTTCTTTGAGACTCTTAATACTTCATAGGAGATCCCCATCCACACTCCTGCACACACAATTCTGATTGGTGTTTACATTCATGTTGAGAAACAGAGCTGGATTATTTACATGATTTTAAAGATGGGAGAAAGTCTTATCTCCATTGAGAAACAAAAACGCCTTTCACTGCTTCCACCCAAGACAGATTTCTCCTAACTCATATAAAATTCGGTGGAGCTTGGCAGAGGAAATACTGTGTGCAGTTGATGAGAGGGAGTAATTGAGTAGTAGATGTGATTCCCGTCTTCCCACCAGCATTTCGTTATTAGTGTGTTTGGAACTGAAATGTAGAGTTTCCACACTGTCTCAGAGACCTTTGTTCAAATACATCAGTGTATGTAGTGTTGGTTCCTAGTTAGGTTTACAGTGGCAGGACTGCGGCAGTTATCTCCTGTAGAGAGCTCAGTCCTGGCTCTTGGTCTTTACCCTCCTGTCTGTTATTTGCTAGTTGTGTGATGCTATGAGATTTATTCATTTTTCAGAGCATCTCTTCCTCAGACCTTGCTGTGTCAAATGAAGTCAAATGTGGTGATAGTAAAAGTACTTTTGATTCTCCTGATGTAATAGTCATCTTGGAGGCTTACTGTCTCTGTTTGCTAACCTAGGCCTAGTTCTGAAAGCTTCTAGCCTCCATACAATCTTATCTAAGCCTAGAATTGTTGCTGAATAAGATCACCTTTTCTAACTTGGAACTCTGGTTGGATGGTTAACTTAGCTGTTCTGGCTCAAAACTCCTCTCCAAGCTGACTGATTCAAATTACCTTCTTTTAGATTCTGACTGAAATGTTCTGCTTGGCCTCATACTAACTTTGGCAACATGTTCTGATCTCCTGGCTCCTTCTCATTCTCTGGCTCATTGTGTTTTTAACTGTGTCAAGCTTGTTCTTTTTCTGCAACCTGTCTCTGTATGTCCAACTGTCCTGGTAAAATTGCCTTCTTCTTCTCTCTTCTCTCTTCTCTCTTCTTCTCTCTTCTCTCTTCTCTCTTCTCTCTTCTCTCTTCTCTCTCCTTCTTCTTCTTCTTCTTCTTCTTCTTCTCTCTTCTCTCTTCTTCTTCTTCTTCTTCTTCTTCTTCTTCTTCTTCTTCTTCTTCTTCTTCTTCTTCTTCTTCTTCCTTCTTCTTCTTCTTCTTCTTCTTCTTCTTCTTCTTCTTCTTCTTCTTCTTCTTCTTCTTCTTCTTCTTTTTCTTCTTCTTCTTCTTCTTTCTCTCTCTCTCTCTCTCTCTCTCTCTCTCTCTCTCTCTCTCTCTCTCTCTCTCTCTCTGCATTGCCCCTTAAGTAGCTTCTCTTTCCTCTCTCTTCTAGTGAGAGTTGGGCATATCATATTCTGTCAAGTATTTCTCTGTTTCATCACTTTGCCACTCAATTAGACATCACTTTCAAACATGGCTGCTTCCTTCTATAAACTAATGTTATTTTCATTGTTTGAGATTAAAAGTATGTACTAAGGTTGTATCTGTATTTCAGCCAGAGGGATTAAAGGTATATGCTAAGGGCTGAGCCACACCACAACTAGAAACAGATTTTCTTTTTCAGTAAATAACACAATCTCAGTGTTTACAGTATGATCAAATATCTGACAACAGTTGATCTAGGGAAAAGCTTGGCATTAGAGCTAGAGCATAGCTCACACTTAAATGTTAGCTATCACTAGTATGTTGTTACAGCAAACTGGAAGAATGAGCTGTTTGGAAAGGCAGATTTTGGAAAGAGAAGGAGGAGTTATCGTATGAGATTTAGAGACTGGGGTGGAGCCTGGACTTGCCTTTGAGGGGGTTAAAGGTGGCTTCTAGGACTACTGTGATCACCTTGGCTCTTGAAGAGAAGCCAAGTCAAGAAGCCCAAGCTATTAGTCATCAATACTCATAGGTTTTACTCTTAAGAAATATTCTGGACATTTTTATGTTTATCAAACAATGCGTCCTCATTTTAAACCTGTGAAATAGACACTACCCTCATTTAGAGATGAAAAACTAACCTAAAGGGAGGAAAGCAAGACAGCTTACCTAGGTGTTGTGGTTTGATCTAGAATGGCACAATAGGCTCATAAATGCATGCTTAGCTACCAAAGAGAGTTTGAGAAAGATTAGAAGGACTAGGGGGTATGGCCTGGTTGGAAGAAGTGTGTCACTTGGGATGAATTTGAGGTTTCAACCCATGCCAGGCACAACTCCCACCCCTCTCTCTGCCTTCTGCCTTCTGGCTGCAGATTAGGATGTAGCTCCAGCTACTTCTGCAGCACCATGCTGCCTAGCTGCCATGATGAGCGTGGGCTAACCCTCTAAAACTGGGTCACTTGCTGATGGTGTCTCTTCACAAGAAACAGAACAGCAACTGAGACTCCAAGACACACAGAGAGTAACAAAGCTTCAGTTTGCTGAGTCCATACTCCTGATTCTATGAGTTTACACTAAACCCTGCTTTTACAATAGTTCTTACAAGGCCTACCCCTGATCAACTGCTGTCCCATCCAAGTACCAACCAGGCCTGACCCTGCTTAGCTTCTGAGATTAAATCTGTTGAGTGCATCCAGGGTCCTGTGATCACATATTCTAGTTGTCATTTTATTTTGTTTTATTTGAGATAGAGCCTTATACAGTTCAAACTGGTCTTGAACTCACTCCTTGCCTCTACCTCCTGAATGCTGGGATTATGGAGCCATGCTGGGGATCAAGTCTACGGCTTTGTGCATACCAAGCATGCACTTCACAAATTGAACAACATCTCTCGTCCCTCCATTTGTTCTTAAACTTCAGAATGTCTTCCAAATTATGTGTTTTCTTTGTTTTGTTTTCTTAGAGAACTGATGACTAAACATACTTTACTGTTTATAAACATACAGATTTATTAAAAATTAGTTTGTGTTTGCTCTGGAATTGACAATATTTTCCCATTTGACTGCATACCAAGTGGATGGTATGGGCCATACCTTTAAGTTAGTAGCAATGATCGAACCTGCAATTCATTCTGCAGAGACAATATTCTTTTATTGTAACTTCGTACTGCCAAATATGATTTACAAAATGCTAGTAATTCACCTAGCTTGACAACTGTCACAGTGCAGGCATCTTTCTTCTACTGTCTTTCGTGATTGTGTCATGAAATATTTTTCCCCCACAAGCAGTGAATTTGTTACCTTTAAGGGACATAGACATTTAAATAATATCATGCCATTATTTATTGACTTTAGTAAATGTCGCCAGCTTTGATGCCGCAAGCCTATTAAAAGATATTGAAAATCACAAAACTATCCCCATAAATCTGGGAGAAAGCTGCACTAGGGAAGCCCCAGCTTGTTTTTGCTGTGCTGAATGAAATGAACCAGTCATTCCTATTTAGTTACAAATATCTATGCATATTCATTTGTATTGCTTCCTCCCTCAAGTGTATTGACAACATCAGAAGCCAAAGCCATCTCTTTTTCTCCTAGACAACATTAGATAAACATTTAGGCTGCCATCCCTGTGAGTCACTCTCTGAGCTGGAAGCATCAGTTTTAAAACAATCATCCCATTCACAGGACCTTCCCATCTCTGAATGGTGCTTTGAGATTCTGGCTTGTTTACACAGGGGTCAAAGTAGCCATTTGATGGACATCTGAATTCACAGGGAAGAAATCCGAACAGTTGCATGAAAAGCTCAGAAGAAGAGTACCTACATTTCAGCCTTTACAGGAACAACTCAACTGCTAACTAACCTCAGTTGTGAGTCTGACTGTTCTAATGGCCTTATGTTCTTAACTGTTCATCAGTAGCCTAGCAACTCAGAAGCACATGGAAATACCAATGCCCGCCAGCTGTCCAACATGCAGAGAGGAAGCAGGTAGGACTTGAACACCTAAAAGGAAGGTTTTAAGGTTGTAGAATTGTTTTTTTCTGTGGTGCAAAGATAGGAGATTTGGCTGGCAGTGCCATTTTCTTAGTTGTTTTCCTTTTATAAGGTAACTTGATAAAAGAGTGGAGAGTAAATAGAGAATTTGCTGGCCTGTTATTCCCCTTGTTCATGATTTTGAGGAAATCCACCTGATTATTTGGAAGTAACAGTAGCTGATTAACAGAAGGCCCCTGGAGATTTTATTTGATAAGGGCATACTTCTGTGTTCAGGGCCCTCATCTTTGCTTTCATACATTTCTATTGACTGTGTTATGGCTGAAAGACTTTCTCTCTATTCACAGGTTTTAATGTCCCATTTAGGATCTAAAGTTGTTTAGCCCAATAATGTAAATGGTGTGACTAAAGATAAAATCAAATACTTCTGAGCCTCTTAGTTTAGGAAATCCACCTCCCTGTTGATTGTTTTAAGCACTTGGAGCTAAAGATGTTTTAAATATTTAAATGAGTAAAATGCTAAAAGACAAGCCATTTGTACAGCCTATGAAGTGATAGGATATCTATACTGTGTCTATAAATAAAGTTTTATTGGACTACTGCCACACCCACTTGGTCCTTTTTCATTGTTCTTTTCCCACAGCTATAGAAGCCTTGAATGGTTAACACAGAAAGGAGATGGCTGCAAGTGTTAACCTTTTAACCCTAATGAAATGGTTTTCTGGACTGAGGAGATAGCTCAATTGATAAAGTCCCTGATGCACAATTGTGAAGACCTGAGTTCTGATTTCCATAACTCATGTAAAATATGACAGTGTGCCCTGCCCAAACCAAACAAATAAAACCAAACCAAAATAACAACAAAAAACTCAACAAAAAATTAAAAAGAAAGCTCAGACATACCTAAAAATAAGAAAACCAATAAGATGAAAAAATACCCCTCTAAAAGCAAACAAAAAACTGTATGCAAGCTTCCACGATTGTGCATGTGTGTACACATGTGTGTGTGTAGCTCCAACTGCCCTTTAGAAACAGCAGTGTAAGATAACAAGTATACATATGTGTCTGGTACACACACACACACACACACACACACACACACACGCACGCACGCACGCACGCACGCACGCATGCATGCACGCGTGCGCGCGCGCGCGGCAGGGCAGGGCAGGGGAGGGAATGTGGGCAATGTACATTTTTAACCCAGATGAGTGCCTTCGAGGCATGATGCTGAAATTTTGTAAACAGGGAGTTGTAGATCTTCTCAACCTACACACACTAGAAAAAACTGAGGAGTAGGGTTTCAGTGTATTATTGTGGACCAAGCAACATTCAAAAGAATTAAGAAAGAAGATGTCATAGCTTCTTGAATTTCTGTAGATGTTTATGTCAGCTGTTCTATATACCTTAAAAAACAGGGTCACATAAAAGGGTCAGATATTTAGTATACATAGGTAGCTTGTGGAAGATTTGACATCAACATCATTATTGCAAGAAGTTATCTTGGTTAGTTTGACTTATCTGGGCAGGTTACATTCAGAGAGTGGTGATCCTGGGAAGGCACTGTAACCGTGGTTACCACGGGGGCAGGGGCTATCTTTCTTCCTTTCTCTAATATATCAGATGATCTAAGAGTGATCAAGCAGCATTGGTCTAAGAACTTGACTAAAGACATTAAGTCCTTTGTGAGTACAGTCGTTCCTGACATTCAGACTTCCCCATCTTATCTTTGAAAGCCTGTCTCTGACTCATCTCCAAATGTTACAAGCACCTCGAACCCCAGCCTCCCTCGTGTTCCAGTCGGCTGTTTATAGTTTTCAAGTCTTATCATGTTACCACCTTAGTCATCACCCTGGCAAGCTATCCTCATGGATGCATCGTCTGGAGCTTCAATCTGCCACATAAGCCATGTCTTCTAATTCCTTTATCATTCTCCATGCTTGTCTCTGAACTCTTTCCAATTTATCTCCTGCCTTCGCTCTGGAGCTGTGATGCCCCAACTTGACTCTGGTATTCTCAGGGTGATTTCACCAACCCACAACTCCATACCTTTTCAAAGTCATAAATCAAGACAGAACTAGTCTTCCTCTTTTTATGCCACAGCATAATGTAAAATGAATATATAAATTACTACTATGTCTCCTCTCTGCCCTTAGTGGACCTCATACATGGCCAGTGGTCCCATTATTTCAGTGTAGGAAAGAATCATGAAAACTCATTTATTTATTTATTTATTTTGGTACATTAAAGTTTAAAGACGATCTTGGAGTTCTATTACACCTTTCCGAAAGACCTGTAACAATGTGGGTGGTGCTTTTATTTTTAACTCTCAATAAGTCTTTTAAAAACAAATACTTCTTCAACATGGATCTCTCTTTCTGACCTTCATTTTTCTTCACTCTTTATTTCGGTGACTGTATATGATTGTTATTTAATATTTTTAAACTTGTTATAATTAAGGTGGGATGATCTTGAAAGATGTCTCAAGTATTTTCCTCTCATGGGAAAGTGCCCGGAGAGGTGTTAGGTAGTGGAACCAGATTCTACTATCATTTCTAAGTATACAAGAGGAGAAGCATATTAGTCTAATGAAGGGAGTGGAAAAATATCCCTGCACATAATAATTTGAGCAACAAAATGATCTGGAGAAGTTGGAGATCTTGATAAATGGGACCAAGTAATTGACAGAGTGTTTTAATTAGGGCAGGGCATCTGCCAGCTAATTACCTTTTGTAGAATAAATAATTATGATTTTTCACGTTCCCATAGCTTATAATTTCTAGCTGTGGTTATCTTCTGCATTATGATCTTCCTAAGTTTTGAAATAGGACAAAAATGGTTTAGCTCTGAGAACTGAACACATTTAGAGTAAAGCATATTTGATTGAGTAGCCTGTGGTGAGTTGTTATTGTGGTTTGTACTCATGTGAAATTCAGACCCACTGACTAGGCTTCCATTGATCATTGGTAAGGATTTCTTGAAACTAAAGCAGGGCAGACATTTCTGCCATCAGCTGAATTTCTAAAATGAAAGTTTGAAGCATGAAATTCTGTCACTGTGGTGTTTATACTTTGTGATTTGCATGGCCTTAAAGATGCATGTGTTCTGTTTAACCTTATGTGTTCAGGGACAATATTTTTGTTTAATTTTTATTCAATAATAATAATAACTAATGTTTCACAGATATTAGATTTGAAAAAAAAAGAAAAAGAAAAAAAAAACAGGACAATACCTGAAATTGATTTCTGGTCTTTTGAAAGAATAACAATGTAACTCCATTAAATTTTTCTTCAAGAGGCATTTCTTCTTTAACTCATATTATTTTCACAAAACATTAGTGAACAATTTACTCCTCCATACCTTTGATTTAATTAGTCCTTTAAAAGCACTTTTTACAGGCCAGTTGTCTGTGGAAGCAAAATAAGTAATCATTTAGTTGTTTGCAAAGGCCTATGCACTTGAACTTAAATTATGGGGGTATTTTATGTACTGGGAAGAAAATATTTGGAGAAATAAAATTATTCTCTTAGTGCTTTGGTGCATTTGGCTTTCAGATTTGGAGAAGTATTTCCACAATGGTTTTACTCTTCCAAAGATGACCTAACACATGCAAGTTAACTTTTATGCAACAATATGGAATTGCAGTGATTATCACTAATCACTTTACTCTGATGGATGAAACCACGATACACTTGAGAGTTCTTCCCGACTGCAGAAGATTGTTTTTCCCTGTGCATTACCTGACCCTAAATTCTCATTTTTGAAGTATCAGCATCTGTTTATTTTATAATGTCAAGCCACTTGTATATCATTTTGTCAGAGTAGGTGCAAAAATTTGCCATCAACTGAGTGTACACGTACGGAATAAAACTCACACACTATCACACAGAAGCTCAAAGTCAAGGTGTTTGGCAGGACCATTCTCAGCCTGAAAGTGGTAAAGAACGAGGATTCTTCCTTGTGACACTCACCTTCTGGCAACAGTCTTTGGTACTGACTTATAGAGTGTAACTCCAATAGTTACTGGCATGTCGCATGACCTTCTTGTGTATGACATTCTGTGTCTGAATGTTCCTCTTCTTACAAGAGTCCTTGTGTTTCTATAGAGCCTACCCTTCCATTGTGTGACTTCATCTTAGCTCCATAATATCTCTGTGCTAGCCTCTTCTCGATTAGAATAACAAATATTTGTGATAAGTCAACTTATAGAGATGTTTATTTTGGCCCATAGTTTTGGAATATTCGGTTCTTTGTTGATTATACTGATTGGTGGTTCTACTGCTTTTGGCTTGTGACAGGGAGCATGTCATAGCCGGAGAATGTGGCAGATCAAGAAACTCACCTCAGATCCAGGAAAGAATAAGAAAGAGAGGAAATAGTTAGGGTCAAAATATCCCCTTTGGGTTCACACTTCCAATGATCAGTAGACTTTCCGTAGACCCTATCGCTTAAAGCTTTTCCTACCACAAAATAACACCATGTAGGGAACTTAATCTTTAACACATGTGCTTTGGGGGAACACTTTAGAGCCAAACCATAGCAATGTACGAAGGCAATGTTTATAATGAAGTCATATTCAAAAGTATTGCTCCAGGACAAAGAATGTTTCTCAGAAAACATAACTTATGAGAATTATCCATCAATAAAGACTAGAATATAAGACAATTATTATGAACCTGTAGAACTTGGGAGTCCCAGCATTGGATCTGTAGATATTGGGGCATAAGTGAAACATATCTGATGAGACAAAAGGCAACATAGAAATTGGGGACAATAATTGAGATATCTGATAGAGACCTTTAAGCTCACCAGAACCAAAAACCTCTAAATAGTAATGCCAACAGGGTAGAACTGGCATGTAGCCCACTTTGTAAATGGAGAAATAGAAACAAAGATGTTAGGTAGGTCATGTAAAGTCATAGACTTAACATGTGAACTAATTGGTTGCAAGTGCAGGCCATCTGATCTTGAAATTCAGGTTCTTAACAATTTCCTAGGTTAACTTTTAGAAGATGAGGTAGAGGGGAAGGCGGGGAAAAAAAAAAAAAGAAAAGAAATGGATACTAAGGCCACTGAACACTAAGGCCACTGAAACTTTCCTCTTGGCTTGCCTTGTCTTGATTTTGCTTGCTGGTTCTGCTGATGTGGTTTAGGTGAAGCAAGTATCAGTTACCTGGAGAACCATTTCAAGCATGGTAGACTAGGTCAGGTCCCTAGAGTTGTATGAACCTCAAGGAGTCCCCAGAATCTGCATTCTTCATAATGTCACATGAATGCACTAATGTTATTGAATGGGGTCCCCACTCAGGGGCCACAGAGAAAGCTGAGATGAGGTTAGAGTAGATGCTGGAGTAAATCCCAGGGGTTAGATAGTACTGATGTGTAAATGTATAGCTCCAACTGCCCTTTAGAAACAGCAGTGTAAGATACCAAGTGTATATATGTGTCTGTTACACACACACACACACACACACACACACACATACACACACACACCAAACCATTGTTGTAATGTGTTTCTAGATTTATGATATCCATGAAGCGAGATAAGGTTTTAGACTTTTGAAACTGAGGACTTGGGATTCTCGTCTAGACTTGTCTCTAAATTAGTCAGGTAGTTCTTGTTTCTATGCCACACTCCCTCACCCCCTCAGTATAAAATCAGGGAGTAGAGATAAGAACTAGTTAAACATACTGTAACACCCAGCCAGAAATTGCCAGTTTTGAGAAAAATAAGAATTTGGGGGGTGGGGGCAATGATCCCCAGTGGTCTCTTTCTTTTCGCACAAATTTAATGACGATTGTTAAAGCACTAAGCTAACAGGGCCATAAATACACCATACTCTTAAAACATTTGTCCATAGATATGTAAAATTAATACTCAGGGCTTTCTCTCAAAGACAAGATGCAGGCATACATACAGCTTAGTAAATATATCAATTTATGGTCTTTTATTTTTGATTTTTTGTCATTATTTTAATGAATGAGTTCCACTGTGGCATGCCCATGTTTTGTTTTTGTTCATTCATGTCCTTACTGCCATCAGCCCTTTGCTCCTGGCTCTTCCCTCAGGCTGGTCCCTTCCTTCCCGTTAGTCCTCCCTTCCACACAGAATCCATTATGTATTCCACTTTTCGGCACCCCTAATGTCTCTTCCTCCCCTCTACTGACCCCCTTTATAGTTTCATGACCTACATAAACATTTGCAAACACGCATACCTAAACATAATTTTAAAACTAGCTCCTTATAAAAGAGATCGCAAGTGCCGTTCATGTTCCTGGGTCTGCTTTTTTTCCCTTAGCATGCTGCATTTTTAAACAAGATTCTATGCACATATTTGTATCGTGCACAGGTGTATTCATAACTTTTAATGTTTTCATGGTGTTATATTCCATGTTTATCTTACAGTTTCTCTGTGCTATCACTTACACTTTGGGCTCTAAATAGTCTCTAACTTATAGACAGCTAAATATGATGGCTGTGGTAGTGAACACCCTAACACGTGTTTGGATGTACTTGTCTATTCTAAAGGTCAACAGCTGGGTCAAAGAGTAATCCTGACTTGAAGATTCATAAACTATGAAATCAGAGCAGGCTGTAAGATGTGTCAAGTGATGCTCTTTTAACGTACAGAGAAGAGGCAGGGAGGGAGGGAGGGAGACACACACACACACACACACACACAGAGAGAGAGAGAGAGAGAGAGAGAGAGAGAGAGAGAGAGAGATCAAGCAGCACAGGTGGTTGGTTATTCTTTGCATCTATAAGGCAAAAAACTGTAAGGAAATACTTTGATGTGTGAACAGGTATTAGCTCTTGATTCCTGGATAAGAATGATTTGTAAATTGAATTCTTTGCCATTCTCGGTATTTCTCAGATGGTCGATCCTGGGGGGGTGGGGGAGCTGAGATTTAGGGTAAAAAGGAATGGTGGTTTCTTCCTCTAGCTAAGCTACCTGGAATGGAACCAGAAACATGAGAAGGGAACATCTGTGTGGGAAGAGACAGCAAAAGTAGAATGCTTTTCTTTCTAGACTGCAGAGGAAGGATTTGGCTTCAAAGAAGGCAAAAAAAAAAAAAAAAAAAAAAAAAATCCTTTATCAAGGTTCAAATGCAATCCATTTATCAATTCCCCCAGTCCTTGAGCCCCATCACACTCTGGCAGAAAGAAGAGCTTCTGAGAAATCAAATTAGGACAGTGCCCAGGCCAGCAGGCACCGTCTGCACAGAGGGCTCTTTGAGTGGGCTGGGTAAAGACATTGGTGAACGGATTTCTTTTTGTGAACCAAAGACCGCGAAGCTGGGCCAACATCCTTTATCCGGAA
Organism: Arvicanthis niloticus; assembly: GCF_011762505.2. Lineage (NCBI taxonomy): Eukaryota > Metazoa > Chordata > Mammalia > Rodentia > Muridae > Arvicanthis > Arvicanthis niloticus. The sequence goes on from NC_047660.1 coordinate 106,935,140, forward strand.
GGCTGCAAGGGGTGAGCTGCTGGAACCTAGGGCTTCAAGGAGCCCTTCCTAACTGGATCCCACTCAAACAAGGGAGAAAGAGCCAGCAGGAATAAGCCTGTACTCAGCAGAGGGTGCAGAGGAGAGTCAGCAGGGCCAGTGTTGACTGCTGGTTGGTACTAAGCAGCCACTGCTGGGTCCGTGAGTACCCAGCTTCTAAAACAGCACCTCAATCATAAATTTATTTTGATCGCTACCTCTAAACTGCAATTTTGCTACCGAACTGTGTCTCAGTTCCTAAGACCATCAGAAACATCTGTTTGTTTTCCGATGGTCATGACCCACAGGTGGAGAACCACTGGCTGGCCCAGAGTGACAGGAGGGGGCGAGGCTTCCGAAGGCTCAGTCTGGGCATGCAAGAAATGTCAGAGGCAACAGCCTGCTGGAGGGAAGGCGAGATGCTCTGCGTGGGAAGGCATCTTCTGATTGATTCCCTGGTATATAAGCCAGTGACGTTAGTCAATCAGCACAGGATCTGCGTGGGGTTGAGGAGAGCGAGTAGGAGTTGGGGGGGGGGGGGAAGGAAGGTGGAAAAAATGTGCCAAGAGAACTTGTAGTGCCCTCCAGAAAGAGCATCAGCTGTGGGTGGGGGTAGGAGTGGGGGTGGGGACCTCAGTGTTAGCCTTCAGGAGAAAATGTTGGAACTGGTTTTGCTGACCCGGTGGCCACCAGAAGCATGTGACTCTGTGGCCTCAGGTGACTGCAGTGCGATGTCCAGGGGAGGTACGGCCAGCAGAAGCATTTCATACCCTGCAGAGTGTGAAGTATCTACCCCGGGTAAAGACCCTATGGAAAGCCAGTATGCTGAAGCAGGCTTGGGATCTTGTCACCCAGGCCACCCATGGGAGCATCTGAGACCGGCAGAACAACAGAAACTGTGAGCGACACTCTCGCAGACGATTCCAGGGACGGAGGGTGTGAGCAGGGAAGAGATGTGGGGATATGGCTAATGAAATGACTTTGACACATACAGAGAAAAAAAAAATCTAAAACCAACCAACAAAATAAGCTGCTGGAGAAAGCCACGGGAGGAAGCCACACAGGATCGTCCCCGTGGTTCAGTCCTTAGTTGGAGCTCAGCACTGCGGGATTGGGAGAGAATCTAGAGAAGAAAGTGACAGGGTACCCTTCACAAGCCTCCCCGCCTCGCTTCCCTTACAAGGGTCCCATTGAGGATTACTGTGGATCCTCTTAGCTGACGTTTCTGTTTCTTTGACCTAATACTTCCTTTCCGAAGATTCCCAATTAATCAGCACACACTGCGTGATGAGCCACCCCCAATATTGACACCTCTGTTGTCTACTGGAGCCCTGTCATAGCCGTTGCTCAAGGGTCACAGGTTATAATTAAAGCATGGTGTGCCTGCTTTATTCTCCTGTCTGTCTCCTCCTCAAGAACAGGCTCCCCATGAAGGCAGAGCTGAGAATGTTCTGCTCAGCCTCATATCCCAGGGCGATTGGCTCATCATAAATATTTCTGGGATAATTGCCTGTGTGAGTAAGGACACATTGTTGGAACCTAGGGCGGAGTCAGAGGTTTTGAAAAAACACACAAGCCAAATGGAGGAGACAATCTAGGAGTATTACAGCCTGGCTCATTCTGGGGACACTGATGTGTCTGTAAAGCCCAAGGATGTTCACATTCTCTTGGAGCACGCACACACCTCTACCCGCACCCTCCCTACTACTCCTTGTACTCCAGATTCACTGGAGCAGTCACTTGCCAGGAAGAGGAAAGAGGCCCACACTGGGCATTTGAAGGGGTTTACTTGGTACCAGGCTCTGTTAAAATGTTAATACATAGCAACATCTTCTTCCCACAGGCGGACTTGTAAATCTGGTGACAGTGGCCCTATTTTGCACTGGAACTAACAGATGTCACCAGATTTGCTTACAGGAACCCTGCTCAAGGGCAAAGCCAGGATTTAACCTAGATTTATTACTGATTACAGCATCTCTAGGTTTTTTTTTTTTTTTTTTTTTTTTTTTTTTTTTTTTTTTTTTTTTTTGACAGTCTTCACAGTGAAGTGGGTCTTGCATGGTTGCTGGTTTTGGAGGGCCTAAAGCATTTTTGAGCAATCCGGGCTGTTTGTACGTGTTCGTGTATGTGTGTGTGTGTGTGTGTTGTGGTGGGAACACTTGTGTCTTAAGAATTGCTGAGTGTGTAGCCCTGTGTAGCTCTTTGGAATAACTTTTGCATCTGAATTATGTCACTTCCACTGTAAGAAAGAGGTACAATTTTAATGCCCAGTGGCATCAATAATAAAATCTATATAAGTGTGGGGTAGATTACAGGTCTTAGAGCTAACTGTGATCACACATGGACTGGCAAGATTGAGACCTGACAAGCCAGCCTAGGTGACAGAAAGTGGCCTTGGATCCAGAAAGAACGTAGAGGTCTCCCTAAGTCTGACTGCATTGCCCTTTGGATTTGCCAATCTGCCACTGTCCTAGTTACCTGGAGGTAGGCTTTAGGTTTGCCCAAGGGTATCCTTTTTAGTTCAATAGTGATGTTTATCCTCTATGTGGGACTCAGACCATCTCACCTCCATCTGAGTTGCCAAGATGTCCTTGGAGACCTAAATACTAAACTTGGCCAAATCCATGGCAGGTATAGATGGTGTGGCCTGGGACCTTTCCATAGAAAAGATGAGTAGGGGGGTTGAATGGAGAAATCAGAAGTAGCCAGTCTCTCTTACCTCATCCCTGCTTCCCCTCTCCTCACCACAGAGTTCTGGCCTGGTTACTGTATTTGAAGTGATTAAACTTTCCCGTGGCACTTGCTTTTTCTTTCACAGGCTGGAGCACAGTGTAACTGAAAGACCCCTGAAGGTCACCATATATCACTTGTTTTGTTCTACCATTTGAAGTTCTAATTATCTCCAGCAGAGAACTTAATTGTGGTTGGGCTTCCTTTCTAGATGGGCTTAGGCATCTGGGTTGACAGACTTATAATTGCCACAGGAGTAGAAGGGTCAGAGCTCTGTTATGGCTCTGGGAAATGAGTTTGTTGACACAATCAGCTTTGGTGCTCAGGGGTGTGGTCTTTTCCATGGTGTGACTAGGTCCCATGGCTTGAGAGATGGAGAAGGTTACCACTGCAGAAGAAACTTTGGGCTTCCTCTAAGATTACAACACCTTATCTGCCTCCTGACCAAGGGCCAAAGAAGCCACTAGGAGGAGCTAATGACTGACCAAGTGTGTTGCTCACCAATATTTAATGTGAATTGCTTCACCGAGTGCCCAGCCTGGGCTGGCTGCAGGCTCTGGGTATTTAATTATTTATGTATTAATGGATGGATCAGGGATTGTCTGCCCTTCAAGTGGTTCACAGAGAACAATTGTGCCTTTTTGTTTCATTTGCGGGCTTATTCCTACCAGGAGGAATAAGCCTAACTGCAACAGAAGAATGGAAGAATGATTGCTTTAGCAAATATCCTACTTCACACACAAACACAAACACACACACACACACACACACACAATCGACACACACACAAACCAAACCACACACACACACATATATACACACAAACACATGCACACACATATACACACACAAACACACACACACACATATAGACACAAACACACATACACATACACAAACACAGGCACGCATGCATCACATGCATACCATCAAAGCCTTCTACAAACAGAATGCAACTCCTCCCTCACTTTAAAAAAAAAAAAATCCCTCAGATCACAAGGAATGCATTTTGTGGTACCTGAGGAGTCCCTCTTTCTTTTGTGCCCAGGGAGTGAGATTAAGAAGGAAGGGACTATAGCATTCAATGCCTGAGTTTGAAAGCCAGCTCTGCAATTTAACAGTTATATATTTTAGCAATGGTTCTTAACCCCGTATCCTTCTTTCCTTTCTCCCTCTGGATCCTCCCGTGGTGAGGATAAAAAGAGTCAGGACATGTGTGTGCATGCAGATGAGGGAGCACCTAGCTCTGCTTGTTGAGTTTCCTGCTTCCCAAGGCTGGCAGAATGCATTCCAAATGACATCATAGTTCAAGTGCAATAACATGGTTCTCCTTTTCCTTTTCATTGAGCAGTTCGACAGAGCCTTGTCAGCACAGCCTTGCTCGGTGTAAACCACTACGCCCTTTAAAATTCTCTGAACGAGAGACGACAGGCATTTGTGACCTTGAAACTTCTGGGTAATGTTATCCTGTCTGATTTATCTCAATCCGTAATCATGTTTTTCTTGCTTTGGGCAGAATTCTAGGAAGACACATTGGTCCTTTCAGTTTGCTCCAGAGCCATGAACAGTTCAGAGTTTTTGAAAATATATATGTGTGTGTGTGTGTGTGTGTGTGTGTGTGTGTGTACATGCACATCTGTGTGTAATTATAATTATACACATATGTATAATTATAAATTGTATGTGTTATAATATACACATATAGTTATAATTATAAATTAACTCAATAAATTTATAAGTTTGCTATATATTTAATATATATATTAAATGGTTAAAATACACAAAGCCATTTATACTCCTACTGTAGATGGATTTGGGGGTCTGAGACATGGCTCAGTGGTTAAGAGCATTTACAGCCCTTTCAGAGGTTTAGTTCCCATCACTGACATGGTGACTCACAAGCTCCTGTAACACCAGTTCCAGGAGTTCTGACTCTCCATTCTAACATCTGGGGGCTCCTGCTTTCACATGATACACCTAAACTCAGAGATGCAAAAACATACACACATTACATAAATAAACGAATAAACAGATGAATCTTAAAGTAAATGGGCTCTTATAAACTTTGGGACTTAATGTGGGGAAAATTATAAACTCTCCTTGGTTTGGAAATGTGTAATGGTCATATTATACACTGTTGTAGTATATACAATTGTTTAAGTAGGTCTCAGATTTGCAATCCTATTGCTTCAGCCTCACAAGTGCTGGGGCTACAGCCATGTGCCACCATACTTAACTATGATAATTTTCATGTGAACTTAACTGTGTGTTCATTTAATTAGCAGTCTGAAGATAAAAGTTTAACCTTTTCAACTATCTGATATTGAAACAAATACACAATAGAAGAAATATAGAAAATAAGAAGGTAAAAATAAAGATAACAACCATCTAGCAAATGGACTGTTCTGCAGTAAACTTCATTTTTCTTTGTCTTTTTTGACATTTGTTTTATATATGTGTGTTTGTGTGTGTGTGTTCACCTGTGTATGAAGAGAGAGAGCACATGTGTACGCATGTGCGTACATTTGTTAAGACTAGATTACACTGCATGATCAAATTATTTTTCAGTTAGCATTTTTACAAATTTTATATCACTACAGATTTCTTAAAAAATATTATATCTATGGCTTAAAGAGCTAAAGACTGGGGATGGGCAAGGTGAGGACAAACAGGTATAAAGGTAAAAATGGTTGTTTAATATCTGCATGGGTTTTGAATGGTCATTAACCGTTTAGGTGCAGGCATATATTTGTTGTTACGTTTACGTCTATGTCTCTGTGTTGCTGAGCATGTTTGGGTGCATAGGTCCACACAAGCACATTTCTAGATGCAACAGAATACAATATGAAAGAATATCAGAAAAGCTTCGCTAACTTGAGACTCACATACATATTATTAAAATTTAATACTTACTGTTGCAATCATTTGGAGCTCAAACTAGTGAAAGTCTTTGGTGAAAAGAGACAGTTTAATCATTGACATTGCTTAGCATTGGTTGGGTCATGGTAATCACAAACGGGATTTCTTTTATTCGTTGTTTTAGTTATTTTCAAAATAACCTCTCCATAGGAGTATATCCCTTGTATTGCTTGTATCCTGACTGTACTTCTCCAGTTGTTCTAGCCCTCTGATCTGACAGTTACCTACATGGATTTACTTTGAAGATTTCATATATTGGTGAATTTATAGTTCATGAGCTTTGAGATGCAACATCTGGAACTAGCTCTAGCAGCGAATCCACAAAAGTAAGGTAATGTTAACAGTTTTCCCTGTTTTCAGCCATTGCCTAAGTACCAATAAGTAATTTTAGCATTGAGCTAAGGAATTAATTTGAGGAAGTATAGGTGTGGCTTTAGTGGAAAATGCTTAATGCACAGATTTTACCCAGTTAAGTTTTTAACCACTGCCCTGCCTTGTAATACTTAGAATTGACTATATGGCAACTCTATTTGTGTATCAAAGCACGAAGCCAGAAAATTCTCATCTTCTGTTTCTCAGTCGAGCTGGCAAAGGAAAAAACAAAGTGTGAAAGCTACAAGACCAGAAGTTTCTGTAAAATTGTATTTCCCATGATCATTTGCATAAGGTCTGAGAACTGAGGATTCAATTTTCAGTGCTACCTATTCAAAAATTAAGATTCTCTTCTGCCAAGACTTTGCTTTGTAAGCAGTGTATATAACTATACGTGGACTACACAATGGAATTATGCTGATGCATTTCTGTGAATCTGATAAAGTATGTCCCACCCAAAATAAAATTGCAATGCAAGTTTTTATTTCAAGTCTTGTCAGAGGAAAAAAAATCAACAAATTTTCCCATTGAAATGAGTCAGCTTTTAGACTGGTTGATCTCTTAAAGAAACAGGAGTTAGAGAAGCACATTAGAGAAAGGTTTAATTTTCTTGTGAATATGATGCAAGATACTCATGTGGACGATGGCTTTTTGAGAGCTCCAGCCTTCAAGTACTCCATGGAAACTAGCACATTGGTAATTAGTGGTATCAACCAAAGAGCATAAAAAATTAGCCACTCAACAAGGTAGCTAGAAATGCCCTACTCTGTTAGAGCTTGCTCAGGAAGTGAGCCCTACAGCAAACCTGAGTCATGATACCTCCCCAATACCAAGTTTGTAATGTGAATTTAACTTTGCAACACTCAACACTGCAGGCAAATGTTGATCCACCATAGACCATCCAAATTCAGTACCATTTTTTTGTGCTTCTATGGAAAATAATATGAAATGAAATGAAAAGTCAGTCAAAACTTTATAGCTGAAACTTGAGGGGAAAATTTTATAGATGTGATTAAGATAGCTTTTTTCTTATGATATTTAAAATATCAAATATTTTATAATATTTGTGGTATTTTTCAGTTCTTTAAAATTAATGTTTTGCTTAAAATTATGATTTCTCTTAATATTAAATAAAATACTAAGTTTTATGCAAGATTTTACATTTATAGTATAGAACATTCCCTTCTATTCCTTTTTTCTAAAAGAAAACTGTTGAAATTTTGTGAACTTCAAAGGAGGGATGTGTCTCACCTGCCACCTTCCTCCAGATTAGCCTCAGCAGAAACCTCCTGGCCAGATAAAGGAGATGAGGAATTGATGTTCTTAGTGAAGTCTCTAACTTTAGTAATGCAGTAAAGGCCTCTGGGTGGCCTTTCATGCTAACCAATGAGCTTGCCACATGAGGTAGGAAGTGGCTGAAGACCATAGTTCAGATCACATGGACTCCAGGGAACTCACAGCCTCACCCCAGAAATCATGGGAATTAGTTGGTACAGAAGTGGGACTCAGTTGCCCTTCTCATGTGGCAGATGGTCCCAAGAGCTTTGACTTAGAGGGGTGAGCAAGGGGTTTCTCAGCAGGCTCATTTCTCTACAGTCCTTCATTCATGGGGTGATAAACAGCATCCCTTTCATAAAAAATAACATATTTGGGAGGGAAAAGACTTAAAAAAAAAAATGGAACATTCACCTTGTGTCTAGAAAACCAATGTAAAATTGCTGACCTGAATTCTGTTGGAGTAAGTCCATCTGCATGTCTCTGTGAGTACGTGGGTGGGTTCGTGACATATTCGCAGGGAAGGTAGCACATTTCTATCACTTCTCAGTGAAGTGGGAGTGTGTTTGCAACCCTGCTCTGCTATCCAAGAACAACCTGGTCTCTCCCGTGAAGGTCAATAAGGAAAGAATTACTGGAATGACTGTGTGGGGAATGAGGATTATCTGAGATTTTCACCTACTCCTAGTAGGGCCACCTTGTCCTAGCAGGAATCACTTTTGGCTTCTAACAGCATGCCAGAGAATGAGGCCAGGGCCTGCATATGTTACTCTTAAAATGCATCGTTTGTTTCCAAGGATAACGTGATTTGTCTCACAGAGGAACTCAGTGGTATTTGGCTCACCCGGCGGTTTGTTAGGGTTAAGTTACTTATGAAGCCACATAAGTCAGTGGGCCTGGGCAGATGGATGGAACAGACTTGGCAAGTTCTTGTCCAGACACAGATCCCACAACACAGGAACTGGTCTTCCACTTTCTGCTTTTCCAGGACAGTTTTCCTGGGTGACACAGATGCCAAGGGAAGTATGCATAATGAAGATGTCTCTTGGCTTCCAGTCTGGACAGGGCCATCTGCCCCCAGCATTCCGACCTTCCTCCCCACACACATGAAGCCCAAGAGATTTCACACAGCTTAACTGAAACAGATCCTGAGTCAGATAAGACCAGATCAGAGCTTTGCAAACAATGCTGTGGGACACAAGGCAGCAGGGACTGCCAACTGTCCAAGTGCTCATATTAGAGAGATTATGAGAAATTCCTTTTAGATTCAAGCATGTTCTCTCTTTTTAATTTTTATAGAAGCCAGTGTATTTCAATTAAATGTACAAAACTGCCAAAGCCTGCAGGAGATGTAAAGGAAGGTAGGCTAATAAAGTCTTAAAGTATGTTACCGAAGTCAAACATGTTTGTGCTAACATCTATGATTCAAGGAGCTCACACTTCTCTGAAAGAGCAATGGCTCACAGGGTGTGAGTGAGTCACATCAATACAAGTCCAGACGTTCAGATAGGCAGTGTTATTGGAGGAACCATTATGCAGTAGAAGGCTGACCATGAAGCCCTCCACCCTCTCAAGAGAAGATTCATGAAATTTATCAATTCAGAACAACGTATTTAGTTTACTGAGAGTAATCAGTATTTGGCACTAAAGATTGTGAGATAAACTTAAAACCGTTCAGCTTCCAAGTTAACCTCAGGGTGTCCTTCTTTTAGAAATACAGATTCTTGCCAGTTACTCTATCCTCGTAGGTCTCCGTCCCCACAGGGTTAGACAAACAGTTTAGCTTTTATAAAATAATGAAGCAAAAGAAAGAAATCCCTTAAGAGAGGGTATGGGAGCTTTATTTTAAACATAAATATGGGGCTAAATGCAAAAGAAAGAGAGGGGTTCCACAAGGGACCAGTAACCCTGAACCAAATGAAGGAAGTTCTTTTGTGAAAGAACCATCAAAAACATTGTTGCGGTCCTGAGGATGTAGTTCAGAGTGCTTGCTTAGTAAGCATAAAGTCCTGGGTTCCATCTTTAGCACCACATAAAACAGAGAATACTGACATACTCTAAACCCAGCATTCAGGAGTTAGAGGCAGGAGGATGAGGAGTTCACGGTCACCCTTAGCTACATAACAAGTTCAAGTCCAGCCTGAATGAGGGCAGAGGATACTACAAAATCAAAACAAAACAACACTTTGCACCAAGTTGGTATTGACTTCAGCGTATCTTTCTTATTGCACTCAAAACCAATGAATAGTAAATCTATTGACTTAGAAACAGCTTGTCTGATGATGAGGATGTAGCAGTGTCAGGTTTTGGGTGTGAAAGTCTTATCCAACTTGGCTGTGGCAGGGAGATGAGCAAGGCAGGTAGGATGATGGTCTCTGCTCCAGTTCCCCAGAGAAAGCTATGGCTGGAAGGTGGGCAGTCTGGCCCTGCTGTGCTCCCAGACAGCTCAACCTTCATATATATTTCCTCCTTCTGTTTCTTAGAAGAAACCCTCTCAAGATAAGTGCAGACTCTACCAGAACTGATGCCCTGTGCAGCAACTCAGTGGGCGAGTGCCTTGACATGCAGGACTCTGAAGACTCCTTGTCTCAGTTTTTCTGAGCTCCTGGCTTCCTTTCCTGAAGATCCTTTGGGGAGGTTTATAGGACTAAAGAAATTACATGTAGCACTTGTCTGAGTAAATGGGCACTCCGTGTCCTCTGGGAAAGAGAAAGAGTATTTTAAATGCTGAAGCATATCTCAAGTGAACAGGAGTAAAATCTGGAATTTGAATGGTTGAATGACGAGAATTTGGCTCAGGCCAGGAGCTGCATACAGGAAAAGACAAAAGCTGGCCTTTTCTAACTCTGTTCTTTGGGGCTTATTACCGTGTGCCACGCCATTTTCCCCCCTCTGTCTGAATAATCTCTTCAACAAAATGGGGATCAGGAAAGGAAAGGGAAATGTCCACAATGCAAACTGGCCCCTGGGAACCAGCGCTGATTAATGGACAATTTTATGGCTCATTTGTAAAAAAGGAAACTTGAACAGAGCTCTCTGTTTACTTTGCTTCTACAATTCAACCAAGGAGACAGAAAGCAAGATGTGAGAGGGTAGGGTGGAGTATCTGTAGATTTCAGCTAAATTGTGCAAATAGATTGGGAGCATCTGAGCATTAAAGAGTACAAATTTCCTGGGGATTTATTACAAATAATGACTGTCAAGGAATGACAAAATGCTAGTACATTCTTCATTTTCCTTCTTACCAGGGTAAACTCAAGTACAAATGAAACATTAGAAGTTCATGGATGGCTTCCAATTCTTTCTTCATCTCCCACAACTGTTATCACAGTGATAGCTCGCTGACATCATTGCTGGTGTGTTTATACGTTTGAGTGTGTGAGCTTTCACGGGCACGCAAATGTGAGTATGTGTGAAGGGGTAGGTGTGTACTTAGAGCAAGGATGCATGCTTGTGTCAATTAGATCTGTCTTGTATTGAATTGATTCTTCACCATACTCCATCTGTGCAAGTCTAAGAACAAGTCCCATTGATGTCACTCAAAGATAAATGATAGGCAAGCTTAACCTGCAAACAGGAAGATCTCAGGAATGGGTACTCCCTACCTGACAGTGCAGGATTGTTGGAATTGCACTGAGTCTTATGCTTCTCTTTCTGTGGCTCAGTGTTTATAGGGAGCTATTCTAAATTCCCTAAATAATAAAAGTGAGCATCAAAAGAAAACTAAAAATCATATGCAAATAGCAAACCTGATAAAGCTCACTTGGATGGGCAGATGCTCTGGATGGTGCACTAGGCAGTGTTTGCAAAAACTCCCTGCTCTTCCTGTGCATACAGCAATCTGCACATTCAAGGGGCACAGCCTAAGGTTTGTCTTACATTTTGCCTCAGTTTTTCAAGTTATTCCTGTTTCATGGGGGTAATCCTGAAATCTTTCCCAATGCTGTAGTTCACCATGACATGCATCTGATGTTAATTTCAGCTTCTTTGAGTTGCTCTAACCAGTGACTATTATACAAGAAAAGGTCATTTTTAGCATAGAAGTTGAAGTCCTTTCACAAAAGTGACGTAAGAATAGCTCATGATAGTTTTTCAACAGTATCATTTTATTTTATTTTATTTTATTTTATTTTATTTTATTTTTTAAAACCTAGTCACTTAATCCAGTCCCTGGATTGTAGGTTCAAAGAATGCCTCAGGATGCTTGGTTGTATTTCTTGGTTTTGTTTCTGGTGAATTACCCTCATTCCTTTCATGATGACTAGACACATTGGTCTGTAGCATTGTCAGCAGGAATTCCATGTCATTGTCCCAGGCACAATATCCGAATGCCACAATGCCCTTGATTGCCCACCTTGATTGTCACATGCCTCTCCCAAAGCAATCTCTGGATTAGAGGGAGAAGAGTGGCTTGCACTCTTTGGGTGGCCCAGCTTTGGTACTGTTTTTTTTTTCTTTGTTTTTTTTCTTTGTTTATTTCTTTTTGATTGCTATATTGATTTTTTATTAGAAATATAGAAATATGTTCACAATCGTTCCTCTTCCTCCTGTTCTTTCATATATTACATCCTGAGGTCAAAGAGGCCAGAGAGACTTCAAATTTCATCCAGAAACTGATGGGAACAGATACAGAATACCACTTCCAAACATTAGGCAGTGCTTGGGGAGTCCTGTGGAAGAAGGGTAGAAAGGCTCAGAGTAACCAAAGGGGTCAGGTACACCACAGGAACACAGCCCACAGAACTGACCAGGACTCATGGGCATGGGCGTTCACAGAGATCAAGGAGCCTGTAGGAGACTGGCTTAGGTCTTCTTCATATATGTAGTATGGTATTCTTATGAGAATCATAATAGTGGAAGTATGGGCTATCCTTGACTCTTTTGCCTATTTGTGGGACCCTATTCCTCCTACTGAGTTGCTTTGTCAACTCTTGATGCTGTGGTTTGTTCCTGGTCTCATTGTACTTTGTTACACTATGTTTGGTTGATGTCTTTGTCTTTCTTAAGAAGTACAGTGAGAAATGTCCACTGCTGGAGAAATGACTTAGTGGTTAATAGTACTGGCTGCTTTTCCAAAGGTCCTGGATTTATTTCCCAGTACCCACATGGCAGTTCAGGGCTGTCTCTAATTCAAGTTCCAGGGCATCTGGCATGCTTATACAGACATACATGGAGGCCTAACACAAATGTATATAAAATGAACAAAAAAAAAAGACAAAGAAGAAGAAGAAGAAGAAGAAGAAGAAGAAGAAGAAGAAGAAGAAGAAGAAGAAGAAGAGGAGGAGGAGGAGGAGGAGGAGGAGGAGGAGGAGGAGGAGGAGGAGGAGGAGGAGGAGGAGGAGCAGGAGCAGGAGCAGGAGCAGGAGCAGGAGCAGGAGCAGGAGCAGGAGCAGGAGCAGGAGCAGGAGCAGGAGCAGGAGCAGGAGCAGGAGCAGGAGCAGGAGCAGGAGCAGGAGCAGGAGCAGGAGCAGGAGCAGGAGCAGGAGCAGGAGCAGGAGCAGGAGCAGGAGCAGGAGCAGGAGCAGGAGCAGGAGCAGGAGCAGGAGCAGGAGCAGGAGCAGGAGCGAGTGAAAGTAAGTACATAAGTATGGTAGACAGAGCAATGGATCCTTCCATTCATCACCTTTAGATCCTTCACTCTCAGTACTTCATTCATTGTCCAACAAACACAAAATCAAACCTTAAAAGAATTACTGTAGTGTACCAAAGTCTTCTTTAAAAACTCATGCCATCATATGTCTGAAAATATACTGAGAACCTAGTAGTGCATTTTATCTAAACAAACAACTAATAGTAAAAGGTAGGTAATAGACTGATTTTTCAACTATCTGCCTGGTTTTATTGCCTTAGAATTTTAAGTAGGCATTGTGTATCAAAATGGCCTTCTAAGAAATTTCACTCATAGAAATGCATTCAGTATGTGACATAGAAAAAATTATAAGCAAGATTGTAGACCTTGGTTTATTTGTAACACTAAAGGGAAGGGGAAACAGGACCCACATAGCTCTGGTTGTTAAATTAATTAAAATAACACTTTCAATGACCTGGTTGATTAAAATAATGTTTTCACAAATTGTCTAATAAAAAATTTAGTAAAGTGTACCTATTAAACATTAAAAAGTATAAATCAGAGCTGTATAGATTCAAAATCTTAATTTTGTAAAACTAAAAGTATCTATGGGACAAAAGCAGTTGGAAGATGGATAGCTTTGGTTTTGATAATCTGGAGGTATTAGAGTTTAGGGGTGAGATTGTTTTTCTATTGTAGATTTTAGTTTCTCTTCAAGCATTAGCCTCTAAGCAGGAGGACACTGCCTTAAAATGCGTGTAAGAGCACTGAATGCCATTTCCAGTTTCTGCTTCAAAGTATATCATACCATTGTCTTTTGTAACATGCAACGCTTTCACCTCATGTGCACACCACAAATATTATTTCATTATTTTGTTCAGTAATGTGATTAAAAATGAGCAAAATTAAAGATTTGGTAAAATTCTGTTTTTCCATAGCTCCCGACTCTACTCCTTACTGGAATAATTGTGAAAGAGGTTTTGCCCAAACACTTTTTGTAGCAATTAAAAAAACTAATCATTTCTAAGAAAATACTAAAATATTCAATGCACACAGGGGGCTTTTCCTTGGAAGGCAGCACAGTGAATAGATGCATTGAGTCCCTGCTAGTTAACAAACCACAGCTTTGAAAATAACCCATCATTATGAGGCAACATGGGCTTATAAGAGGATTTCATTACCTCTACAGTTGCTGCCTCAGAGCCCAGTCTTCCCTCCACCTTTGACTACACTCTGGTTCATTTTGAAGAGAGTTAGGCATCCGTATCTAGGGAAGAATAAACCCCTGAGTGTATAATTAGTAACTTCATGCTTCTCTCTTGGTCCTGACTTGTAGAGATCAGTTTTGTTTTTTACAGTTAAACACAAGGACTGCATTGACCCTCCCCCAACCCCATGGTTGACCAGTTGGCCCTGGTATTTGTTCTGAGGATTTTTTGATACCTGTCTTCATCCTGACAAAAGGCATTTATGCCATAGGTGTTTAGAGAAAAGAGTTGAGTTTTTCTGAATGGCAGAGAGCATCTGACAACAGCTTCCATCACACACACACACACACACACACACACACACACACACACACACACACACAACCAAAAAATGTTCTTTCTGATATCTGGGGTGATTATAAAGAATGATGGCTTTGGAAGGATCTTGGATGCCATGTTGTATTTTTGTTCTTTTTGTTTGTTTTTCTAAACAGAGGACTCCCTTCTTTCACACTCTCTTTATAAGAGTCTTAGATTTTGTAATGGGAAGGACCATGGATGCAAGAAAACATGATTTAGAGAGGAAACTTAGACAGACAAATTAAAATAAGACATCCCACACAGATCCTACAGGGCAACCATTTTCTTTAGGCCTTAAATTTCTCCATCCTATCCATAAGGCAGGATCAGAGGCTTTTGTGGGTTAGATGTAAAATGTATCCAAGTGTTTATGTTTTAAACAGTCTCAAACTGATGCCCTGTTCTCAGAGTCTCCTTGGAGGAATGGGTTCCTAGGGACAGGACTTTATACTTTACAGCCTATTCCCACTCCATGTTTACTCTCTGCTTCTAGACAGTAGATGCAGTGTGACTAATTGCCACCCTGGCCCTACTTCTATGTCTTCCCCTGCATGATGGGATGTATTCTCTTGAACTGTAAGCTACGCCAAAACACTTCCTTCGTTAAGTTGTGTGTTGTTCTGTATTTTAGGACAGCAAGTGAGTCATATAGAGGGCAACCAGATGTCTACAGGAAGCCGAGTTTTCCTTTCCATGTTCCTGTCCCAGATGGAGAGTATTTCCAGACCACTGCTCCCAGGGAGGTCTCTCCTCTCTGAATTCTTCCCCACACTTAGATTGATGATGTCATTGCTTTCCTTTGAGGCTTCCTGTGTTTGTTCTTAATATTCAAATTAAGTCTTTGAAATGTTTTTTTCTGTGGATGCCTGTGGTTGATACCTTACCCTCTTAACAGTTACCACATCTGGACAACCATAGCATTCCCTAAATTCTAGGGTGCAAAAGAAAATTAGCACTCACATGTCTACACATATGACATGTTTCTCAAGCATGTATGCAGACATATGTATGCATGATTTGAGATATCACTTTGTATTTCCTTTCCCACTCGCCAATGTCTCTATGTCTTTGCATGGCACCCAATGTTTCAAAGTCAGCTCTGAGTTTCCATCGGGCATCTTAGAGTTTGCCCAAAGAAGCCCACGCAGAGAAGCTATTCTTAAAAGCACTATTTTTCTGTTTTAATTTGGTTTTCATTGATTTTTGTAAATTAAAATCATTGGGATTTAAATCCCAAAGCCATTTCTTAGTTTTATATGAAGGATTGGAAGTGAAACGCTCAGGCAGGTATGACGTGATTATAGTGGAAGCCGCCTCAGGGATGTTGGGCTTCACTTCTAGATTTCTCATAATCTGCTGTTGCTCTGTCACTTGATCAGGATGCCAACACCTTCAGGGAATGATGAGGACAGACATAAAGGGCTTCCTATGCCTAGGAAACTGGAAGTTTGCATGTAACTCTGGTTCAGACACTTTCCCAGCTGCCAAGATACTTAGTATGGAATGTAAAGCCCGTGTGAGATGCCTCACTTCTCTTGGCAGTCCACATCCCGTCTATTTTCTAATCAAAACACCTTTGTTCAGTCTTAACTAATTAACTTTCTCTAACAGTCATTGTTTGTGTCTACATCTTTGTCCAAAATGCCTTTTGTCAGTGGTAGGTTTTAATCAGACTCAAAAAAAAAAAAACAAAAATCAAAAAACAAACAAACAAAAAAAAACCCAACCCTGCTCAGAGAAGCTAGGTCCACAGGTGGGGACTAGCTTTTCCATGTTCCTCAAGACCCGAGTTAATCCCATGGCTTCTGCCATGGGATTTATTGCATCATTTAAATACAGTTCATTTCTTTTCTAGTATCCCTTACCATATGGTGGATCCTTTGAAGACAGGAACTGAATCTTCTTCACTCAAGTCCCACAATGCCCTGCAACGTCTGGCACACAATTGTGCCCAATATTTGAGAAACGGATGACTTACTTATCTATGGAAGAGACCCAAGGAAAATAAACAAAATCAAACAAAAAGGGGGAAAATCTACAAGATATCTTTTGTACATCTATTTTTCCTACAAATGATCCCAGAATCTAATAATCAGTGAACCAGAATGCACTGGCATGAGGGAATAAATTGCATACATTGTAGAAGACATATTAATTCTGTGGAGCTATTAAAAGCCATTTAGATTTTGGTTACACAATTCCAAAATTGCCTGCTAACATTGTGAGCAAATCAGTTAAAGCTGGTAAAGTAAACCCTACCTTTGGAGAGAAGCCAGTTCTAAATTACTGATGTGTTAGGTTATTTATTTATTTTTTTTTGCAGGTTTATAATTTTAAGATCAGTGAAATGCCAGGCCTGCCTTAATGAATAACTAACATTCAATATTTGTAATTATCCAAGTACATTTTTGATGTTTAAATGGTTACCCCAGGAATGCAGAAATGTCAGAAATGTCAGGAAGCAAATACTCAGAGAAAGAAAGAAAGAAAGAAAGAAAGAAAGAAAGAAAGAAAGAAAGAAAGAACCCAGCTTCTCTTTAAAAATCAATAGCATAGCAATCTTGTCTATAAAAGATCCTTTTCATTCAATACTTTCCTTAAATATTTTGCAACAATTCAAAGGTAAATTTTAGTTCAACCTAGGTTAAAACACCAATTTTCTTAAAGCAAAGAATATGTTAATGTCATATTTTAGATGGTGGAGCTCAGCTTATTGTTTGTGTGTATGTTTGTTGCTTTGTTTTGGACATGTTCTCATCAAAAGAATCCTTCTGTCAACATTTCCTAATTTCCATCCAGATCTCTAGTCATGTCCTTAAAGAGTAATTCTGATGTGAAGCATAGCTTCTCTAAATATTTCTCTAAATAGTCCATTGCAGTCCCTTCTACCAGGGTTTGATGTATTTGAAGACAGCATTTTATAGTGTTAATCTTCCTATTCCCGAGGTTCCCTTACTGTGACCAAATATAATAGGAAGCAAATACTCAGTAAATGAACCCACAAATGGAGGTTTGGAGATTTAAAAAGAGTGATGTTGTCAAAAAAAGTTGCTTTCTGGCTTTGGTGAAATCAGATGCTCTTTTGGTTAATATCTAAAGATTTCTAAAAATTGAAAACAATATAAAATCATTACTGGCACTTTTTCTAGTGACGTAATGTTCTATTTTTTTCATAAATAATGGGGAGGGGTGGTTTAAAGAATTGGACTACCAGTTTTCAATCTCCCCAAAGAAAGGAAGAAGGGGTTTAGTTTGGGTTCCTACATGATAGCGATGCTGTTCAGATTGGATCTGAAACTTTCAAGTCACATGATCCATGCTCCATCTAAGAAGAATGAGTCCCGCCATTAGTGTACACTCACTGATCCATTTTGGAGAAGGAAGTTTTAGCTGTGACTAAAAGGGTAGGGATGCTGCTCTGTCTGCTATGACTGACTGATTTACCTGGGCTCAGCCCTCATCTGTTCTACTTTCAGCTTCACCATTAGCACTTGTAGGACAGGCATGCCACATACCACATAGGAGATGAGCAATTAACAATGTCTGGCTGCTCCCTGGTAATTCTCAGGTACCTCAGTCCCCTCCTCAGAGGAGCTTTCTCTATGCTTTGCGTAACTCAGTATTGGGCTGAACTAAAGTTGAACTAAAGTACATTTTATCAACAGGTAAAAATATTTTCTGAGCTCTTTCTCCCTATCTTCTCTCTCCCCAACCCCCTCTTTCCAGCTAGCCTCTTCTTTCTCTCCCCCTCTCTTTCTGTCCCTTTCTGTCCCCTTTCTTTCTCTGCCTCTATTCCATTCCCAAGACTACCTTCCCATCTCCCAAATAAACTTAATTTTACACTAATTTTTTTTCTTTCGTGAAAGCTTTGTACGGTGGTACGTGCCTATGTAGGATGATGGCCCCTGAGTTTAAAGCAAATGGGATACATAGTGATTTCCAAGCCAGTGGATATTAGACAGAAAGATCCTACCTCAAAACAAACAAATAATCTGACTAAATGACAAATGTTTTCTTACTCCTGTGCACTGGAAATTCTTTGAGATTGGGCATCTGTATTGCACACACACAACAAACAGTGAACGAAAACATAAGATTAAATCTCAAACTCAGTGTTGATTAGTTCGTCATTATAGCTTCATTTCCTTGTTGCACGTGTGCATCTGCATTTTTTTCCTTACAAATACACCTGGAGTGAAGCAGAGTACATCATTATTGTTAGTTAATATTTATGGGTTTGTTTTCATCTAAGCTCTGCTTGAGGACAGGAAATAAGGTCTGGTGGGTGAGCCTGAGTAAAGAAAAAACAGGGGACAGAGAGAGAGGGTCAGAAAGGGAGAGACAAGGAGAGAGGAAGAGAGGGAAAGAGAAAGAGAGTAGAGGGAGGGGGAGGAGAAAGGAGGGGAAGGAGGATAGGGAGAGGGAAGGGAGAGGGGAGGGAAAGAGGGAGGGAGCAGGGGAGGAAGAGGGGGGAGGAAGAGGGAAGGTGGTTTTTTGGCCAGGAGGAGGGCTCTGGAAGCTGGTTCACCCTCACAAACTCCTTTCTTGCTGCTTTGGCCATTTGAATTATTTGGTCTTTCTGTTTTTACTCTTAAACAATTTGATCTGGAGATCTAATTTGGGGCAGGTTTGTATTAGAATGTTTTTAGTTTATTGGAAATTTATAAAATTTTTTTTTGTTTCTCCCCCCCCCCCCCCCTTGCCGGCCCCAAAGGCTAGCAGTACTAAAGATCTAAGACAGGAGCATCTTCATTCAGGAGCCCAAATATTCTGTTTCCTGAGAGGTGAATGTATGCATTGCTTGGGGATTTCGAAGTATTCCAAGTTGATTTTCTTGGTTCATGTACTATGATAGAGTCCCATTACTGTAACAACGTGCTCAAGACAGTTCATTTACAGAGGAAAAGCTTCTTTTGGTTCACAGTTTTAGTAACTCCAGTTGATGACTGGATAGACATGTGCTTTGGGCCTTGGGAATGAAAAAAATCAGGGTGTGTGTGGTAGTTAAGAGTCATTTCATATCAAAAATATAAAAAGGATGGAGAAACATGCTGAGTATTGACAACACTCTTTAAGAGTCTGCCCATGAAGCCCCACCTTCTAAAGATTGCATTTTCTAATGGATACCAAGTCTTTAAGTGGCTAGCCAACAACCTAGACCATTCAACCCCTGACTTTCAGTGACTCCTGTTTATTTCACAATGAAAAATGCACTCATCCAGTCCTTGAGAATACCTGAAGTTTTAAGTGTTCCAGCACTGCTCAGAACTCCTCTGGTGGTTTTCTAGATGCACAATGGGCTCTAAGCCCCTCCTGAGAAAACTGAAAGAAAGGCCATCATTTCCAGGTATATGAAAGGACTGTGCTGCGGTAAGACAGGCATGGGCTAAGCATCTCTATTCCAAAAGGGAGAAATAGAAAAACATGTAGGGTAAGGTTAAAGTGAGGCAGAAAGCCAGAAGGGGAGACATTAAACCCTCAAGTCCTCACTCTTGACATGTGGGGACACTCCAAGGGTCAGGGCCCCTAAACCTTTCTGCATCCTAACAGCAGGGGGCTTGTGGAGGAGAAGCTGAGCCACTGCTGAAGCAGGAAGAGGCATCAATAGCTGCTGGCTTGTGTGGCTGCTGTCTTGCAATGTTTGGGGCTACAGATTAATCCACAGGGTTGAGAGCACTCCTGCTGTCATGCCGTCCTCACTGCAATGAACCTTATGCTTAAACTGTGAGCCAAATAAACACTTCCTTCCTTAAGCTGCCATGTCAGGCATCTTGTCATAGAACCGAGAAAAGTAATACAGGAGGAGATTACTAGCAAGCAGCTTTCTGTAAGTGGCATCGCAGGGAACAGAATTCCAAAGAAGCGCTTTGGTTGGTTTGGTGGACTATCTTTAATTTTTTGACCTTTTGCGAAAGCATAGGAGTACACTTCTTTTGGAATTGGAGAAAAGTGATTCAGAGTTTCATGACTTATTAACAAGATGATTTTCTCATTTGTACTCTTTTTATCTTGTCTTTAGTGTCAAAAATAAAGCAAATCATAGGATGTTTGTGCAGATCCTGGGCTTATTGGTTAAAGAGAATAGAATACGCCTTCCTTTTTCATCTTAGAATATAAAAGATCAAGAGATAATCTCTGCACCAGCACTAGTACCTGACATGTTGGAGGTGTACCACACGTCAATTGCACGACTTATCCCGTTATCTTTATAGCTACATGACAAGCTAAGTGCTAACATGCCAATTTTATGGATGAGAAAACTAGAGCTCAGAGAAATGTAAGAATTCTTGCAAGGTCATGGAGTTAGTTATGAGTCACTTTTCAAATTCAGGTTTCCTGATCACTAAGCTGTTGCTTCAGACCCTGCCAAGGGTCCAGACTAGAAAGCCTCCCAGCAGAGGCAGCTTTCTCATGTGACTCAGAACTACTAGAAAACAATAGCTACAGTATATTTTTCCATGCTGGAGGCTTCCTGTGTGAACATAGAGTACAGGCTTGCAGAAGGATGTACAGAACAGGTTGATAGGATGCTAGCCATTCTGACACTGAGTTGTATTATAACATTGGACCCCAAGCTAGCCCTTCTAGTAAACAAGTGTTGTTTTGTTTCTTCATCCCTAGTCATTAAACACATCCTAGAAAAAGAAAACAAAGACCAGGAAATAACGCATTTTTATTTTCTATAAAATTAATACACAATAGTCATTTTAGATGTATGAAAAAGGGAACAATACGATAGAAAATAAAAAATTCCCCATTAATGATTGATATTTTTATGATTTTACCAAGCTAATGTTATATTTGCAACTTTATTCAACTATTTTTATTTTGCTATAAACTAAGCATCCTTCCATTTCCTTGGCTTTTTTTTTTTTTTTTTTTTTTTGGCAAACACTTATAAAGTCATCTTTTTTCAACATGCAAATGCTGCATAATTTAATTAGCCTTTCTCCTATTTTTAACACGTGGGTTGTTTCCACTTTCCTCTCTCACTTTTATAAATAACACAGTGGAGAGTTTTGCTTGATCATATTTTGTTTTCATGTAATTTTAAACGTAGGAAAAATGTTGTGGGATCAACATGAGGGCCTTCCATATAGCTTTCACCTCAGATGTTTACAGTTTTTTCTTTTGTGCCCACATCCCCCCAACACCAACACACACTTTCTAAACTATTTGAGAAAAAACTGTCTCTTTCTCCCCTAACTCTTCAAAGTCTTCCCTGTCTATTTCCCTAAAAATAACATTCTTCTACATGGCAACATATTATTTTAAATTTTAGAAACTCAATATTGATATGATACCATTATTTATTCCACAAATTATCTTTAAATGGTCTTTTCTAGATTAGTATCTGATCTAGCAAAATAGAAAAATATTTCTATTTTTTTAAAATATATAATGACTTCAGGCTAGATTAAAAAAAAGATGGTTGGGTTACTGGAAAATATCTTATTCTATTTGTGCTACTACAGAAAAACCAAGACTAAATAATATATAGCAAATAGGCATGTACATACTTCTGGAATCTGGGAAGTTCAAATGCAACGAGCTGATTTTGAGCACTGGACAAGGGACTTCTTGTTGCACCAACCCGCAGCAGGGGATCAGGAAGGAAGACATGGGGTCACAGTAGGATGAACATTTCCCTTTTACACCAGTGCCTGTCCTGGCTCTGAGGATGGATTTCTTCTGACCTAGGCAAGAATTGAGGCTTCTACTCCTCAAGAATGTTTCAGTGGCAGTTAAACTCCAGCATGAGTTTGGAGGTGATAAATGTTGAAACCATAGCTGAGAGTCATTTTGATGGCAACTGAAAAAGTTGTAGCCATTTGACCAATGGAAATGTTGGACCTGTGTGTGGTAGAGTGGATTGATAGCCATCTGTTGTATGGTGGGAGCTTCATATTGTTTAAATATGAGACAAGATGGCAATACTTCACAGAAACAATGGTTTTAAGGTAAAAAGTGATAGACAGTTGTTACATACATTGTCTTATGCGCTTAAGGATATGGAAAAATTTCTGGTCCAATTTCACAATAAAGAATTTAGGGTACATGTTTATGGTTAAATAGGAATGTGAGTATCCTAGTCATGTTTCTTCTTCTTCGACATATTCCCCACTGAGCTGTCATAAAAATATCATGACCAAAAGCAAGTTGGAAAGGAAAGGGTTTACTTTGCATACAGTTATTATGGTCTAGCATGAAGGGAAGTCAGGGCAAGAACTCAAGGCAGCAACCTGGAGGCATGAACTGAAGTAGAGTCATGGGTGAGCACTGCTTCCTTGCTGGATTTCTCAGCCTGCTTTCTGATACACCTCAGGAACACGTGTCCAGGGTAGCACTACTTAATGTGGGTAGGGCGCTTCTGTATATTAATCATTAATCAAGACCATTTCCTACAGACTTGCCTACAGACCAATGTGAGTGATGTACTGTTTCATGAGGTTCCCTCTTCCCAGATGAGCCTAGCTTGTGTCAAGTTAGCAGAAAGCTAGCCAGCTCAGTAGGGAATATATTGAAGTTATTCTGAGTGTATGTGTGGCCACCATGGCAGAGCAAGTGAATAAAAAGTGGGAGGGTGAGACTTGAAGACCCATAAGCCAAAAAAGACTGGCTAGTAACAGATACATTGGAGGAAATGTAAAGATTTTGAAATAACAACTAAAGATACCTTGCACAAATAGAATACAAATAAATACGCGGGCTTCTTAGAAATCATTTGCTCACACCCTTCATCTCTAAGCTAACAAACATAGTATTGTGGCCTTAAATATTCAGCACTACTCTGGCATTATAATCGCAACAGAGAACACAATAAATAATCTTCTCTCAACAGTCCTAGAGTCAAGTGGGGAAGGAATAAATATTAAATTTTGTGTATGATTTTTTAGTCATTGATCTAGGGTTATGAAAAAACATGTGGGTATGTCATCAGACTTCATAGGAGATGAACCTTTCTAGTCTGGATTTAGAGAGAGGATAGTAGGACTGGCTTCTTGACAGAGACAATTACCTTTAGGTTATGCAGAGTGTTAGAAAAATAAATTCAGCATACACAAGTGTGTAAATCACATTTCTTTGTGCACTGACAAAAGTGATTAAATGTCTACTGTTTGTCAGTGTTGTGGACCCAGAAGATGGCATTCCTAGGTCAAGGTGCTCTCAGAATGCTTCATTTCAGGAAAAAGAGATATCAAGTTAGGGCTGCATAAGAAATGTGTCTCTTCTGGAGTCAGTGACAGAAGATATCTGCCAAATCCAAATTTGCTATCATGGAAAAGGCCTGAGAAACAAGAGCCAAAGTAGATGGACCATCACCACAGGAAGGTGGACATGGGGGAAGGGTGGGGAACTCCTAAAGGAGCAAGCAGACTTGGTTTAGAAAGAGGTACAATCAGCACCAAGAGAGCCATATGGAGAAGGAGGAGGAAAGTCTGGGCAAGAACCTGAGCTCCAACTGTGCCCAATCTGTAGCCTATATACCATGCCTGCCAGGAGCCCACCTCACCCGTGGCTTAGTCCAAATAATTGCTGGCTTTTTATTCCCCCTCTCCCCCCACCCCGCCAAACCATAGAGCAGGTCAAGGAATGTGGATATGGAACTATGACCTTTGATCTGGATTCTATCCTTCCCAGAGACTTCTGCAGCCCAAAGTGTTGGAGAGTATCCAAGGGGTTGATGTGTTTGCTAAGGGCACTCAAGTCCTTACAGGTTTAAAGGCACAGGGGACTCTTGGAGATAAGGAACATGAGAGAGGCAGGGTTGCCAGGAAGTGAAGATTCCAAGCTCTCCAACCCAAGCCCGAGGAACTGGAGATGAGATGGTTAAAGAACAACTCATTTTAAATATATATAAAATACTCTATACTCTAAGTGCTTTATGGAGAAAATGCAGTTCAGAAAAGTAGACTTGCTGCAGCACTAAATGTTTTAATTTTTTTTATATGCTGCACATTAGAGCTTGTATTTTCTTGTACCTCCAAGGCATAGTCTTTTATGGCTTTGGAGATAAAAGATTTACATTTAAATCATGCTTTCCCTGTGCCACATTTTAACAATAGCTTTTTAAATTCTTCTGTTCACCCAAAGGTCAGAACACTTTTTTTGTTTTGTCGACATATGCTGCTACCTTAGCCTACTGAGCAAATCCTTCCAGCTTTGAAAGTCTAAATATTATTTATTGTGGATGTAAAAGGAGACCCAAGTGGCAAGTGTTTCTCAACAACATGGAGATGTCAACCTGGGATTGTTAGGAGAGCAGAGACACTGTGTAAGTAAAGGACTCTGGCTCCAGACAGCAGGTCTTTCAGGTCAATATTTTGAGCCACACATTGGCTCGAGTTAAGAAAGGTTCAGAATGGACAGTTGGTCAGCAGACTCTTTGAGAGTAACTCTCACAGAACCATCTCCTAAATGATATCTAGAAGCAGAACTGTTTGCTGTCTCATCATTGTCATTAACATGCATTCCAAAAGTCATTATTGCACAGCATAAATGCATAGATTTTCAGA
Organism: Arvicanthis niloticus; assembly: GCF_011762505.2. Taxonomy (NCBI): domain Eukaryota; kingdom Metazoa; phylum Chordata; class Mammalia; order Rodentia; family Muridae; genus Arvicanthis; species Arvicanthis niloticus. Next base: position 106,960,108 of record NC_047660.1, read on the forward strand.
ATTGCACATTATGATGTTTAGTGCTAATCTTCAACTTAACAGAACCTTGAAACACCTAGGAAAAGGACCAGTGGACATGTATGTGGGGAATTATCTTGATTGTATTCATTGAGCTGAGAAGCCCCACCCACTCTGGGAGGCAGCATTCCCCAGTAGGGATCCTAGACTGTATAGATAGAGAAAGTGAGCTGAGCCCCAACATGTGTTCATCATTTTACATTTCCTGAGTATGGATGTGATGTGTCCAACAGCTTTAAGCTCCAGCCACCTTGAGTTCTCCACCCTGAAGGACTGAACCCTTGAGCTGTGAGCCTGAATAACCTCTTCCTCCCTTAAGTTGCTTTATCGAGGCATTGTATCATATCAACAGGAAAAGAAATTATGACATGGCATTCTTCTATTCAGGATTCTTTACAGATACATCTCCCAGCTAACATATTGACATTAATCTTTTTCATACAATATATTTGGTCATATTCTTTTCACTCCCCCAGTTTCTCCCAGCTCCTTCTCACCTCTCTACCCACTCAACTTCAACTTTCTCTCATAAAAATAAGCAGAAAATGACCAAGACAAAACAAAACTCTATCTTTCTCCATCCCTAACTCTCCTCCCTCTCCCTCTCCCTCTCCCTCTCCCTCTCCCTCTCCCTCTCCCTCTCCCTCTCCCTCTCCCTCTCCCTCTCCCTCTCCCTCTCCCTCTCCCTCTCCCTCTCCCTCTCCCTCTCCCTCTCCCTCTCCCTCTCCCTCTCCCTCTCCCTCTCCCTCTCCCTCTCCCTCTCCCTCTCCCTCTCTCTCTCTCTCTCTCTCTCTCTCTCTCTCTCTCTCCATGGAGTCTGTTTTGTGTTGGTCAATTACTCCTGGTCATTGGGCCTGCCCTAGAGTATGTTTGAAATATCCTTTGATACTCCATTGGAGAACACTGTTTTCTCTTTCCCAGCAGGTATCAATTCCAAGTAGCTTCTTGATTAGGGGTGGGAATTTGTGTCAACTTCTCTTGCTTCGGTGCTGGGATTTTATCTGGTTTAAACCTGTGCAGGTCTTGAGCATCCTATCACAATTGCTGAGCAAACCAATTGACTTTTTTTCTTTAAACCCTGTACTTACAATCCAATCTGAGTTTTCAAAATTATACTGATTAAGTAAAAGAGTCAAAGATAGCTTGCTTCTGTTTCTGAATCACAAGTAATACTGCTACAGGCACGTGTCCTCTTTCTCTCTTAGTTCAAAACTAGTGATTGAACCAAAGAATGGTAATGTTTCCAAGGACCAAGAAAATTAAGAATTGAAACAGTCAATCATTCTAAACGGAGACTGGAAAATAAATGTTCAAAGACAAACTATATCAAACAAAAGGGGAGCAGGGAAGAAAGATGTGAAAATTTAAATTTTAAAAGATTAAAATTTTTATCATTTTTGATTTATTAGTCATTGTATTCACCCTTTAATAATAAATAAGAATTAATGGTCTCTTGACTATGTAAAAAGTTTGCAACTTCCAGCAACCCTAATGTATCAAATTTTTCTATCCCTGGATGTTCTTAGATGAAGAATCAATTACAAAGGAAAAATGGTTTATTTCTTTGATTTCAGGGAAGCATGGTACCCCAGGGAGTCCATTACAACATGAAGCTTAAAGTTGACCCAGAATCATATTCTATTCCAACATCTTCCAGCCGAACCATTCTGAGAGAAAATTCCTCTGCTGGAAAAGGAACCTGCGTGGTCTACTCTGAGCAGGCCATGAAGGCAGCACTTCATCTTGAAAGAATGTGGAAGAAATGTGTACACTCGGTGTTTGCACAGCCTAGAGTTTCACAAGGACATGTAGGTCATAGCTATATTGATATTGCTTTTCTCAGAGTAATATGGGCAGCAAAGTCCACTGGAAAAAAATTCTGTCATAACCGTTTTTGGTTGGACATCACTTCATAGTCCTGTATAACAAAACTACTTTCATTCTAGATGAGACATTTTTTTATTTATTCAGAGTTGCAGAGTGCTACCTGGGGACAGCCCCAGGCAGTCCATGAAGTTGAAAATTTTTGCCTTCACTATTTTTGACCTTCATGGCTCCTCCCCGTCCCTCCTCTATTCCACATCTTCTTCCTTGTCCTATTTTTAACCAAAGGGGAATCTTAAGGACTCTCCTTAGTGTCCCGTCCACAATTTACTCTAAAGAAGCTAGTCAACATGTCATTTGCACCCATGTCTGGAATTGGTTGTTTTTATTTTCTCCCTAGATTTGGTTAGGGTTTTTTTTTTTTTTTTTCTTTGTTTTTTTTTTGTGTGTTTGTTTTGCTTTTGTTTTTGGCAGTACCAGGAACCCAACTCAGGCTCTGCTGAGTGCTAGGCAAATGTTGTACCACTAATCTGGATTTTTTGGTGTGTTTGTCTTCTTCAGTTTAAACCTTCCTAAAGATATCAGCCAGTAGTTACAGAAAATGCTTTGGGCTATTCCAAACAAAGTGCTCGATGGCTTATGAAAGTCTTGCTTTCTCACATTAGCTTAAACTGCTGGAGAAAAGAATTATTCTTATTTGGTAGTAGCTGAAGAAATAGCCATGCTATTTATCCAGCTCCTGTGACATATGGACATCTCTTACTCATTGATGACAAACATTTTTTCAGGTGAGCAATAACAAAGACTCCCAAGTTCTCAGACTGTAGATTTATCACATTCTTATTACTTTATTATCTATGAATCAGTGACAGTAAATAAATGTGTTCGAATCTACTGGCCACCTTCCTGTCTTAAGGTCCTTGTCCATGTTCATTCCATGATGACCTTTAGAGAAGCCCTAGGAACTAGTGTTAGTAACTGAAGTTATACATTCTCTCTTCCAAGGTTCTTGTTAGAATCATACTCCAGGATTTGGTTGCCTCTTTTAGAAGACACTCACTATATTTTATTAGAATTGGGAGCCGTGGAGATGATTGCAAGGCTTAGAACCACTTGCACTTTTCTCATGTAGAAACTGTACCTAATGATGAAATCGACACCCAGTGAATCAGATTCGAGGGGCAGTGAACACATGTCCACAGACATGGTGTTACCTTTGGCTAGGGTTGGGCAGGCTTGAATAACTCACACCTCTGGGCTTTTTATAATGGTCTAGTCTTATATTAGTGTCAGTTGGGATTTTATCATTTCTAACTACAGATATACTACTTACCAGGATGTCATCATGGGACCCATCCATAAAGATGCCAAATGCAATGCCAACTGGGAACGCAGAACAGCCACAATTGCTGGGACCACAAGGTGACATTGATGGCCCCCTTTGTTGTGTTTGCCTCCCATGACAGATGACACTGCATTGTTACAGACACATGTCCTCTCTCACCCTATCACCAGCTTTCCACTGATAGGTGATTTCTGAGTGACAGTAGGAACAGATTCTTAGAGTGGACAGGAAAGTGGAATGTGACACCAAGCTATTTTTTTCCTCTGGGTTATTTTACAGTGCTTGTTTGAGTTGGTTTCTGTTTGCCAAGTGTCATTCAAAAGTCACCCAATTGTTGGTCCATCCTTGCTCAGTTGTTGATGAGAGTGCCATGTGGGCTAGAATCAAAGCCTTGCTGAAATGTGTCTATTTTACATCTGTTCCTGGCTGGGATGTTAATGACATGCACAGCATAATGAGATGCGTGTCTGGTTTGTGTAATGAGATTCTTGATTTGAGTGTCTAATGAAGCCTATAGCCTAATGAAATATATAGCATAATGAGATGCATAGCTTGAATGTATGGCACACATCTGAAGGTCCTTTTTAAAAAATATCAGTAAACATGAAAATGTCCCGTCCATCTGGATAAGATCTATCTACATTTCTTTGGGCTTTTTTTCACTTGTAATTTCTTAATGCTGTGTCATCTTTGCAGTCATATATCTCATGTTAGAAACTAAGAGTCAAAAGATTGTCCCTTACCATTATGGATATTTTGAAGACATAGCATAGACTTTTTTGCTCCCTTGAAAAAAGATGTACCTGTTCCCCCAACTAATATCCTATTTATTAATATGCTTACCAATATCAATGTATTGCCTATAAAAATATCTAAAGATATGTGCCTGTTAACGGTGAGCATTTATTATCATTCAGATGATGTTAACCATTGTATGTCAGATAGGCAGTCTTTCTCATTTGACCAGAATAAGCACATGGTTGTGATGATTCTAAGTCTCCGGATCAGTTGACTTTAATGATACTGCCTTATATCTTTGAAAAATCATCTGCCCATAGACGATCTGTCTAAAGAAACGTTGTGGGAGCAGTTGGGTTACCCTGATATGGCCTTCTATCCTCTGGCATGCAGGTTGTGGATTTATGTAAAGGCAGAGTCAGAAGCTCATGAGGACAAGTCACACTGGGACAAAGGGCAAGAACACAAGAGGGATGAGTTTCAAACTCATTCTGCCTACAGACTGTAAAGTGCTTTATTCATTTACACCCTCTTCCTATCTCTATACCACCTAGAAAGTCTGAGAAATAAAGGCAATAGTAATGAAAAACCACTTTGCCTGTAAATATAGGTATTTGTTTAAAGGGTAATAATACAAATGACAGAGCATCCTGAAGCTTACAAAAAATGCCACATTAAACTCCTGTATCCTACGAGTTGAAAGAATGTTCTCTAAGAATGGATAAGGTAAAATAGAACCTTCCTGGGAATACACAAACAAAAATATTAATGGGTTATCCCCATTTTTTTATTTTAACTTTTGGGCCATATTGGATAGGAGACAAGGTAGGGAACCCATCTCAGATTTGCAGTAAAATGTCATGAAGGTTTCTGCTCCTTTCTTTTAAGTACATTACAGATTGCGATGCGTTCTGCCAAGAACTACTGGTGATTGACCCCAGGCATGAGGTATACATTACATGAACCTGCCCTAAAATTTCTCAAAGACCGAGGGAGAGTTTTAGCAGTGTATATCTCATCTGCAGCAGCCTCCTGGATGAAACCCAGGACACTCTTTGAAAATTTATAGAGACTAGTGTATCCTGCAGTTTAACAAGCGGTCTGAGTTTCTTTCTTTCTTTTTTTTTTTAAACATACCCTTGCCAAGGTTTTATCTCCCTCCCATCTCCCAGATTGAATATCCATTATCTCTCAAGCTGCCATTACCCTCAGATGCCTCAGATTTATTTGTCTAGGTATTTTATAGAATAAAGGCTTGATAGGTCTTCTTTAAATACACATCCTAACCACATTTCAGGAACCAGCAGTTGGTCCCATCACCCCCCTACCCTAAGGCAATGCTTCTCTACTGCACAGGGATCATAAATTTCACCCCCACATGCATTTTACAATTATGGAAAGGAATGAATCAAACAAAATACCCAAAAGTTCAGATTTTTTTTTCAATTTATTTTCCAGCTGTGCTTTCCTATCCATGGGATGGTTCGATTTAGTAAATGCACGAGTGACCCCATGCAAAGAGGTTTGATAAAAGCTTATGAGTAGATTGATTAAATGATTCATTATTTACCCCCAAAATGTGGCACCATTCTGACTCTCCTAATTAGCCCATCTATGCTTTGACTTCAGTGGCTCAGTACTTTAAGAAAGAAATTTTCTTTATATACCATGGGGTGTTTAGTCATATTCGTTCTTAAGCTTATCCAATCTAGATTTCTTTTAACTACCTAGATAATGTATTCCATGGTAGTCTAGTAGATCTAATAAAAAGGTAGCTGTGTCTTCTATATAACATGACTATACTTAATGTCATCAAAGGTGATTTTGTTTTCATAAAAAAAACTGTTTCAAGTCTAAAGCACTCAAGAAAATCAGCCTTGACTAGAGTAATGAATTGATAAACTTTTATAATTGCTATCCAGTCTCTACTCTTTGTTCCATGAGTTTTTCTATGTGAGAAATATCCATGTGTATTCCCCCTAGAGAGAGAGAATATCATCCTACCAAAGAGATGATTTATCCACATTGCATGTAGTGACTAAATGACTTAAATGGCGTTGCATACAGAAGCATGTGGCTCAAAAGCATACACAATTGGGAAGTCAGACATTGAGCATCCGTGACTCATAGGAAAGCAGCACCACAGCCCCAATGGTGGCATGGATGATTCACATAAAACTGCACTCCTGACGAGACCCATGGGCACCACTTAGGCATTACCTCCAAAGAGATTAACCACAGTCAAATGTGTATATATTACATGATCTCAAGGAGGAGAGGATCTCATGGACATTGGGAGCCTTCTTCCTCCTCCCATAAGGAATGTTAATGGGACTGATCCTCAGGGAGGGATCACAGCCGCTCTGACTAAAGATGTCATTGGTCATGTCCAGCATGAAAGAGACAACTCTATTATAGTATTGTTTTCTGGTGATGTTCAGGGCCAGTTCATGACCATTTAAGGGACATGTGCAAAGGCAAGTTGGCAGAGCTGTCAAGAGACTAGACATAAAAATGATGGATGGAGAAGATAGGACATCTGGGAAAGGACCAGAAGGGACAAGTATAGGAAAGTCTGTAGACTTCATCAATGGGGAATATGTGCTAAGTTGGAATTTTCAGAATGGAACAGTCTTCATTTGCATAGTCACCTGGAAATCCTGGTAGTAATAGAATTTTTTTGGCTCCCACCATTCTCTCATGGAGGATCCAGAAAAAAGTCTATGAGATGGTACCCTGAACATATCTGGTCCAGTCTTTACATAATGATCCATGTGCTTATACTTTCTGGCAGCTGATGAACAATATTCATACTGAGACCAGACCACATACACTTTGTTAGTGATCCAGCCCATGTTAAGAATGCTCAGATGCAAGACAGCAAATCAGTTAGGTCAGCCATCAATAGCAAAAAAAGCTTGATGCCAAGCCAAATGCAATTAAAATGATGCTTGATATTGGTGATTTTCTCCCATTTTTAGGTCATGTAGATGGAGGAACATACAGTTGCGGCAGAGGTCCATCTTGACTCTCTTCTATTCCAAAATTAGGTCCAATTCCTACACTCAAAGATGGCCAGTGTGTCATTCTCATAAACAGTTAGCTAGATCTCCTAAAACATGTGTTATTATGCACAAGAACTTGCAGTAAATATTTATTTTAAATATAAACATGTTTTCTACTTGTTAATTAATGTGTGTGTGTGTGTGTGTGTGTGTGTGTGTGTGTGTGTATGTGTGTGTGTGTGTGGTAATAGTTCTTCATTTCCTTCCTTTACTGCTGCTCCGGTTTTGATTGTGTTACTTTCCTCCATGACTCTGGTAGCTTTGGTTTCAAATATCTACAAGGGTGTGCCATACTGAAGGAGGTCTTTGTCTAAGTTGTATAGCACACTGCCCACAGGACCAATGTGCTAACAATCCAGGGTCACAGATCATTTATGGCTATTACATGACACAGGACAACTCCATAACTTTACATGAAGAAACTCAGGTCTTGGGAGCTTAAAGCCACTTCCACAATTTCATCCTGCTTTATCTTTGATTTTTTTTTTTTTTATTATGCCAAACATACTCTATCAACTCAATTGCTATACATATATATTCTATGGTAAACATGCATAGCTGTTGTTAAAAATTGTTTTTTAATATAAAAAAAACAAAATAAAAAGCCCTTCACTTAGCACATCATAGTTGCAGAAGTATGATAAACATTGCATTTCATTATGGCCATATCTAAGTCAGATTGCCAGTAGAACTTTGGGCATGAGAAAATTAATTCCATGGGTTACCTGCAAGCCATGTTATTTCCACACAGAACATGCTGCCATCAGTCAGTCAGCCAGGAAGAAAATGATAGAGTTTCTAAAGTCAGGCAAAGACCAAGTTGTGATTTAAGGTAAAGCTCACAGGTGACAGAGCCAAGCTGCTTTTGCCGTTGTTTAAAATACCAGTTTCCAGCAGGAGTTTACAATTTCCCTGAGAAGGTCTTATCAACGAAAATGTCAGGAATTTGTTGGTTCTGCTCCTCACTTTTAGCAAACATGTGGGTCGCATTTTGCTAGTCCATGGAAATCCGTGATTGTATATTTTGAATCATCGGAAGTTTTACCACAGTCTATAAATATTACATAACAAATCTGAACATACCTACCCACTTCTGCATTCAGGATCTATCTCTGTGACCACTGTAATCAACCTAATTGGGCAAGACTCTCTAAGTGAAGGCAATAACATTTGTTTACTTCTTAGGACGAATGTGCTCTCAGCCTGGTACCACCACATTTAAATTAGGTTTTATCCAACACAGAGAGAAGTACACCCTTCAGTCAACACAGACTGTTAATTTGAACGTGTTTAAATGAACTGTGCAGGCCCTGTAGGAAACTCTTGATAAGCTCTGTTTTGTGTCGCTTGTGAGAGGACACAGTGACATTTAGACCTCTTTCTTCTTCCATCTTTTGCTGAACATACGGGAGCAGCTGCCCTCTTCTGTTCTTCAGGTGGCTGGCCACATGCCCAGAACTTCCCTGGGAGCCACAGTCCTGGACCACAGATGATTTCTACTACATGGTCAGTGTATGGGAACAATACAGGATTGTGAGAGGAGAGAAGAGATCATGATAGCCCCAGAAGCCCAGGCTCAAAGAGGATAGGTTGTTCGGGTCTCTTTTGCAGGGATGCTGCTGTGCTTTTTCATGAGTTAGTTCATCTCTCAGAGGGCACATTTTAGCACCAGGGCTTTCCTTTAGATTTGGGTGTGTCATACAGGATGGGAGATAGAGATGCTACATCCTTCTTTCCATTTTCCACCTTCTCCTCTGCTCTTTGTTATGCAAACCTTTGCCAGGGCCACTGCTTTTACCAAATCCCTGCATCCTGAATGCAGTGACACATCTGGAACAATAGAAGGACATCTGAGAATGTTTTCAATGGTGTCTCCCACAGTTGTGTTCTTCTTCATCAAAGCATTCATTCAGGGGCAGCTTGCTAAAGCACGAGGGTTATGAGTGTCAGAGTTATGTTCAGCAAGTGCTTTAGCAAAAGCTAGTTTTTTTTTGTTTTTTTTTTTTTTTTGAGGAATAGATCAGTTTCTTCAAGTGGGGGGAGGGGGGAGGGGACACAAAGGAAGTCTAGATTCCAAAGATTGCCTTCTCTTTTGCATCACATCTTAGAAAGTCAATACTGCCAGTGGTTTGGGAATTGATTCAGGTAAGTATCCAGAACAAGAGAGTGAGCCAGCTGACTCCTCTAGGTTGAGTTAAAGTTATCCCATGACACACACTTGTACAGAGAACATTGTTCATGTGAGTAGAGATTGACAAGTACTGTACCACTGAGATACACTTCCAGCCCCCTTTCTCTGTATTTTGACAGAAGGTCTCACTAAGTTGTCTAGGCAGGTTTCTAACTTGTGATTCCCATGTGTCAGCCTCCAAAGTTGACAAGATTACAAGCATGCTTCACCATGTCTGACTATACAGAGAATTTCTTTTTTAGTGTATTAACTATTCAGCATAATATTGTGTGGTGGGTAGATTGTATTATATGTTTGTTCAAACCAATAGAATGTTCAATACCCAAAATGAATCCTATTGTGAACTATATACTTTGGGTGAATTCTTTGTTTCATTTAAGTGTGTCAGTTACAACAAACATGTCACTGAGGGAGGGTGGGTGGTGAAAATGGGGTGTAGGAATATATTTTTTTCTCAATCTACTTTAAGGGTTTAAGCTCCCCTCTTGCCCACCACCCACCAGAGGTAGTGGACAAGAAAGGTTATTAGGATATGGGGGAAGTGGAACGGTTTAGAGGTAGTTCTTTGGGGTGATTCCAATCTTCATTGTTCTCAGTCCAGTCCACTAGCAAACAGCAAACACGAATCAGCAGCTGCAGTCCAGTTCACTTGGCAGACACCACACACAAATCAGCAAGGGCAGTTCAATCCAGAAGAAACTGCACGGCTTGCAAAATGGTCTGAGTCCTTCATGGAAGTGGCAAGAAGCTCCAGGGACCTCACAAAATGTTCTTTGAAGAGTTTCTCTCTATGAAGTCACGACAAGTGAATCTTGGCAATAGAAGGCAGTGTGAACCAATACATGCATGTCATCAGTGAAGACGACTGAGGCAGAGCAAGGTAGACCAATGGTGGAGCTCCCACTGTCTGTGGGGTCCTATTTATATTCCTTCTAAACATCATATGTCCTTCTAATTGGTTGCTATAACAAAACATTCTTTCACCTGTGTCTGCTTTAGCAAAACATTCTTTCATGTGTCTGCTTTAGTAAATCTTCCTTTCACCTGTGTGCCCAGTAAAACATCATTTGACAGAACTGATTTTCCAAAGAAACTTGAAGTTTTCACTTCAATGGGGAGCTTAGGCCTATGTGGAAACAGAACCAGTGGGAGGTACAGATCTTCTGCTCCACATCTTTGTCCATGTGCCTGTAATCTAAAAGTTCTCTTAAAAATACACCCCAGAACACAACACTATATTTCTGCGAGGCAGTCCAAAGTAAGTATCTTACATAGTTTTTGATATGCAGTCTTTTGGAAGTGTTGACTGTTGTGTTCTCTCTGTCTGTCTGTCTGTTTCTCTCTCTGTCTCTGCCTTTATTCTTTCTTTCCCTCTATCTGTTCCTTCCTCCCCTCCCTCCCTCTCTCCCTCTCTTCCTTCCTCTCTTCCTTCCTTCCTTCCTTCCTTCCTTCCTTCCTTCCTTTCTTTCTTTCTTTCCTTCTTTCTTTTTCCCTTTCTTTCCTTCTCTTTTGTTTTGGTCTTTTCCTCTGAGAAACAAGAACAAAACATTCTGTTTGATCTAGTATTTGACCTTTCCAACGTTGCTGGGAAGGGTAAGAAGTGTGGTAGCCTGGTAGCCGATTTTGACAAACTTTAAAGAAATGCAACACCCTGTCCCTATTCTCCAGACTCAATCTCACACAGCCCTAAAACATGTGTGCTGAATGAATGTCAAAATCTACAGCTTTCTGTGACCTATTAGCAAAGAAAGTGGGTTCAAGTACCAGTAATAGGCCCGTGCTGGCTAGTTTTATATCAACCTGACACAAGCTACAGTCATCTGAGAGGAGGGACCTCAATTAAGAAAATGCCTCCATAGTTCAGGGTATAGTAAGGCATTTTCTTAATTAGTGATCAATGTGAGAGGGCCTAGCCCACTGTGGATGGTACTATCCCTACTGGTGATCCTGGGTTTTATAAGAAAGCAGGCTGAGCAAGCCACAAGAAGCACACCAGTAGGCAGTACCCCTCTGTGGCCTCTGCATCAGCTCCTGCCTCCAGGTTTCTGCCCTGCTTAAGTGTCTATCCACTCTTTTTTTTTGATGATGAACTGTGAAGCGAAAACATAAGCAGAATAAACCCTTTTTCCCCTAGCTTGATTTAGGTTGTAGTGTTTCATCACAGCAATAGAAACTCTAAAAAAGCAAGGCCATGGTAACCTAAGTGTGTTGATCTATCAGGGATAATAAATAGTAATGCTCTAGGTGGACTCTCAATAGAATACACAGACTATTGCTCACATTACTTTTTCTTCTAGCCCTTGATGTTCTTGTGTGCATTGCAGATGACTCTAGACAGCTGTGGGTCTCATATTCTTCTGTATATTATTTCTGTATTTTATAGCGTGACCCATTGTGCTGACTTTGGTCACTTGCTGAGATCTTCCCCAAATCTCCTTCTCCTAATGCTAATGTGTCACCCTAGATCCATTGTTCTAACTATGTGGGTCTTTCCTCCCCTGAACTGATTATTACAGTAACCCCAATGAAACTAGTTTAAAAGCAAACCCAGGAATGTACCTGGGGCATCTGTGGATGTAACTTCAAATGGAGCCAGTGTTCATAAATGTCATGAGGATTCTGTCTGTCTCCCCTCAGAAGCACTTTCTCTTGTGAAGCAATGGCTGTCATAGATGACAGCTGGCAACTATAGTCTTTTTAACTTTAGCATTCTCAGAGATAAAAACTGTCCCATGAAAGCCAATCACTTCAGAAGCATTCTCCCATGGCTTCTCACTAGTAGTGTGTGTGTCAAGCACTCTACCCTCAGCGATATATTTTCGTTTTAAAGTATATTTTGACTGGGCCAAAAAAAGTTGTCACTGTCACAGTGAGTGAGTTTGGATCTTCCCAGCTTATACTGAGTGAATTCTTCTCAGGAAAGGAAGAGAACACAAACTTGTGTCCACCACTATATACCCCTCCCATGGTCTTCTCTGAGGCTGTGAAGTAGTGGTAGAGATGCCCCCCCCCAACATAAAATGGAGACCTTCTTCCACACAGCTATCACTTTATACTAGTTGTCATGAATGTGGAAAAAAAATCCTAGTGCTGTCAATGTTACAATTCTTTTTTCCTAGTTTATCCCTTAAGGCCTCCAACATGCAGAATCCAAAGCCACTGGTGATTCTGGGGGACTGTACAGGCCCCAGGCTTATGCTCAGGAGTGTCACCTTGTGTGATGCTCAGGTTCTGAGTTTCTGAACATGGAGGCTGTTTCTCTCTTCATGATTCCCTTCCCCCAAGATAAGTATCTGGGGATGTCCTGGTGATTGACAAACTCAGCTGGGAGTCAGTATCAGTGTATGGAGTCCATTCATTGATCATGCACGCAGCTCCATAGAGTTCTCTCTAGTTAGCCACTAGATCAAGTCTCTACCCTCTTCTCACATCTCACATACTGCCTGCTAACCTGGGCTCCCCAAGCTAGACCCGAAATTATGCTAAGTCCCACTTGCCTTCTAGACTCACATAAATGATGTTATGATTTATATCTGAAATTATGCTGTGTACTTTCCTTACTTGTTAATTATCTATATCTCCTACTACAGAATAAGTAGGGGCTTGGCAGGTACTTTATCCCTTGTTGTTCTCTGTTTCACCCTAGAATGTTGCCTGGCTCATGCTAGGTATGCCGTAACTATTTGGCATATCAAGAAACAGACCAACAAAATTATAGTAGGTATAAATCTTAAGCCATAAATCTGGGACCCTTGTTACAAACTTAAACACATGTTCTGTTAAAAAAACTGTGAGCAGGATTCAACTTAGTACATGATCAAGCATGTCTTTCAAAGGCCTCAGACCAAGCCCTGATTTTTTTTCACGTTATGAGTCTTATGGCTCTTCACCTCTTCTGCTTCACATATTGGTTTATAATTTCTGTCCCTAGCATGGGAACTAGGCTGACAAGATTACCCGAGAAATAAAATAGCATATTGTAATGCAATTTTACGAAGCAACAGCCAAATAAAAAGGATAAATTAAGATGTCTAGAACATTGATATTAGTTTGGAATAAGTTCATCAACAAGTTTTGAACAAAGCCAGAGTGAGACACCCCCTCTTCAGTTTAATAACTGGGAGCATGCTGTCGAAGTCTTCACTGTTTGGTTTTTTTTTTTTTTTTTTTTTGAAAAACAAACAAGTAAAAACAAACAAACAAAAAACCAAACCACCAGGAAATGAGATTACTCTTTTAGAAGGCCTATTTTTAGATTTGAACCCTTTGCTGCAGCCCAGCTCAAGGTCATGACATCCACAAACAAGAACAAATAAAATCCAAGAGGCTGGTTTCATCATTTCATTCCTTGCCAGCTGTATCTGGCTTCTCTGGTTTTTCGGTGTCTGGAGGCTGTGGGCAGGACACAGCCACGCAGAACCAGTAGCCTGCCTGCTCATGAGGTTCTGCTACCCCTCAAGTGCACTGGGAATTCCTTTCTGCCTGACTGAAATGTCTAGTCTATAAAACTGGTTAGTAAAACATACTGTAATTTGGGATTTGGTAATACAGGCTTCATTTTGACAGAACCCAGGCTGACCTACAGCATTATGTCATGAACAGATGTGAATTTTAGAGGGGTGAAATGATTAAATACTTGTTCAGAGAGAAGGCAACGTAGTCATAAGATGTCTTCGTGCTTCTACAGTCTAGGCATGTAAGCTTGTTTAACTCTGTTCAGTCCAAGCAGCAAGTGCACCCCCAAAACCAGTGCAATAGCCTCATCTCTCGTGATATGTGAGTGGTCTAGTGACTGCACAGACTGAAAACATTTAAAGAGCTTAATGTATAATTAAGACACCCAGGAATGCATGATATTTAAATAAGTGAGAATTCCAATAGGTTAAAAATTACCGCAAGTCAATCAAGGTAATCAGTCCTCAACTTTTACACCAAGAGAAGGAAAAATAGCATCATAGCTATGGTTTTATTGGGACAGAATCAATACATTAGCAGTAGAGTGATGATGAATGCTGACAGGAAAATGACTGTGTGAAAGTACTTTCCCAGCTCTAAAGTACTAGAAAAATATTGCTTGTAGTTAGCATTAGTATGTATGAGCAGGGCAAAATAATGCCAAGTGACTATGTTTATTGGCAGAGTGTTTTGCAAAGGCTGTGTAGTGCTTTGTACTTTTGATAATTCTTCAATTGACAAGCATAACCAAGTCCCACTTTAGACTTGCATTGATCAGTCACTTTAAAAGCCAATTTATATTTTATATAAGAATATAGGAGGGATAGACAGGTTAAAATATATACGCACATACATATATTTATATAGAAAGATAAATGTAAACCTATATTCTGTGGTATAATTTTGGGTAGAGAAACTAAATTATATACATAAGCATAAATATATAATATGTATACTTACATATATAAATATAAAATATTTTTCATGATTTGATTTTAGGTGCATATTACATATTAACTTATAGGGTAACTTTAGTAAACTCAAAGTTAAAATGTGGTTAGGTAGAGTTCTCTCAAAATAGATTTTACTTTCTTATCAGATAAGTAACACCAATGCCAGATAGACAAGGTACCAAAATGATGACATTGGCTTGTTTATTTATAAGGTAAAGCATGTCTAAACAGAGATAGTCTCTTTTTAAGTAATGTTACTAAGGTGGTCTCTACCTTCAACCTTGAAAATCATCATAGAGAGCAAATAAAAAGTTAATTTATAGATTTTTTTGGAAAAAAATTATAGTTAAATTAATTTAAAAAACTCTTTGGACTAAGGCCATAGCTAAATGATGTTCTTCAGCTTATAATCAATCATTGAATACTTCAGGGTATTGTTTGGGATACTGAGATCGAGACAAATATTTGTGCCCTTGTGGATCTTGTATGCCAATCAAGGATGGAAAAGATGAAATGGCCCTTTTCTAGGGTCCAGTTGGGGTGAGACAGTCAAAAAAGAAAGCTTTCCAAGGGCAATGGAGGCTTCATGACATAACAAGAGACTTAAAGATACTGGTGTTTGGAGACATAGGACAATGGCTCTCAGTATACCTGTGGTTATTTCCAGCCAATTTATCAGTTGCCTTTATTGTAAGATTTATGAACTCGGTAGACTCCAACTGGCCAGTGGACTTCAAGTCATGGAAGTCTGAAATCACCTATGAAGACTTTATCCCTGAGATGTGGACATTTTTGTCCGTGCTTTAGTTAATGACTTGTTCTCTGCCCTCTGTGGTTCTATAACTATGCCCCAAAATAGAGTCATACTGCTCAATCAATGCTAGCCAGGTCACTTCTTGCTGCTGCTACCCACAATGCATTGGTGGAAAATGCCTCTGTGGTGCTTACACAGCCCAGGAAGCATTCTGAGCTTATGTCTCAGATAACACATTATCAGATCTTGATATAATAAAAAGGAGTCTAAATCTGTCTGGATACACTGAGGCTCTAACTCAGAGTGCGTAATGAAGTCTTCATTGGGTTCTTTTCTGTTGCTGCAAGTTTGACAGTATAGTAATTATACAGTTCTGCCTCCTAAGGTTTAGGCCATTAAATATTTTAAGAACAATGTCCTTTTCCTGTATTCTATATTATGCTACCAGGTAAATCCACACATTTAATTGGGTTCCCTGTGACCATATTATGTGAATGTGAGAACTTTGAGAAGTTTTTAAAGAATGATATAAAGCAGCCAAGAGTGTTGCTCTCTGCTTGGTGCTGCCTCAAGATTATTGATTAAAACTGTATCCCAATCGCTTATATTCAGCCCTCTCTTACCTTTCACAATGGAAAGTCTGTAATGAGTACAAAGGTAGATAATCTGGTATAGCTAACCATAGCTCTTAGCCGCAGCAACTATCAAGGCAGCTTAGTTATGTACATTGGTGTTTGTTTATTTAACTTCTATACTGTAAATATGAATATCTGATGATGTTTCCAGGTGGCACAAAGACATGAGAAGATACAGGGTGCTTTTGCCTCCCTAACAGATATAAGCTTAAGAGGAAGGAGAGGACAAGGGCTCTCTAAGCTAGATGAAGCTCCCCAGGAAGACATGATTCCAAGACAAGGAGGGTATTGAGGAATGCACGCTCTCCACAGCAAAAGGATAATTTCATTCATTTCCTTTGGAGCTTCCCTTGCTAAAGCTCTAACCCCTGAGACACAGCAAAGGCTGATGGATCAGGTCTAGTGCTTGCCCAGGAGTATTTGTATCTTCTATTTTCTCCTTACTAATGCCCACTCTTGAGACAGTTCCCTTGGGAACACTTCTGCTCTAAGATTGACATGTTCCAAGGCAAGGTCATAAGAAAACAGCCCAGGACACAGATCAGGCTGACCTAACAATTCCCTTCAAGCTAGAAGACAGGCCATTGTGGAGTTTTTAGCCCTGGAAACTGGATCAGAGGTTACCCAGAGCCACAGAACATCTCAACTGAACCAGCCCACAGACTTGACAGATTGCTGCTGTTTTGAAACCACTAAATGGATTTACTGGGAACACGAGGGCCACTTGGGCCAGGGAAGCAGATAACCAAACTGTTCTAACTCTTATGGATCATCACCTCTCTCTCCTCTCCTCTAAACCAATCTCCCAGTTTCACTCCCAACTTTGTAGCAGACCACCTATCGTGGTCTCCCCTCCTCTCTGCCTTCACTTCCAGTGAAGCAGGCAGATGGTCTCCAATATCTGCCTCACTCATCCTGTTATCTGAACCCCCAACTCCAACAGACATTCTCTGGACACCTACCAGCCAAGCCTGACAGAGAAACAAATAGGCCAGCCAAGCAGGTTGGTGAACTTCAGATCTCTACTCTCACCCTTCTTCTTCAAATCCAATCCCCCAGTTTCATCTCCAGCTCTGTAGCAGACTACATACTGTGACCTTTTTCACTCTCCTGTCCCCATTCCTATGGAACTAAGAAAATCCTGGCAGAATGCCCTACTTTCCTCTGTCCTGTGGATCTACTCAGTGACCTTCTCTCAGACTATCTCCATATTTGAATGTCAGCTGCCAACATTAACTACAAATCAGCCCCACTGAAGGTACCACAAGAGAATTGTAAACCTAAAGAGATTAAGCACACCCCAAAATTTACAAAAAATAAATAATCCTAGACAAGCAAATCAAAAGAGGACCATTTTCAGTATCATATGGAAACACACACAAAAAGCCCAGCATAGCTAAAATAATAACAAATGAGCAAAGAGCTGATGGAGGCATCATCATTCCTGAACGTAAACAAACACAGCATAGTACTGGCAGAAAAACAGTATTGATCAGTGGAACCGAACTGAAAACCCAGACATATATCCACATACCTACGGACACCTGACCTTTGAGAAAGATACCAGGACTACATACTAGAAAAAAAAAAAAAAAAGACAATATCCTCAACAAATAGTACTAGATAGCTGCATGCAGAAAAATTCAAATAGATCCATACTTATGAACCTGCACAAAACTTAGCTCTAAGTGAATCCAAGAATTCAACATAAGTCCAAATACATTGAACATGATAGAAATGAAAGCAGGAAATAGCCTTGAACTCATTGACACAGAAAAAGATTTTCTGAACAGAACACTGTTAGTGCAGGCACTAAGACCTTAACGATTAATGAATGGGACACATGCTACCAAAACGCTTCTGCACTGCAAAGGACATCATCACGCAGACAAAGCAGCAGCCTACAGAATGGCCAAAGCGTTTTCTTTACCAACTACACATCCAATGAAGTATTAATATCTAAAATACATAAAGAACTCAAAACTAGCTATCAAGAAAACAAATAATTCAAGTAAACATGGGGGTGCATATCTAAAAAAAAAAAAAAGAATTAAATGGCTGAGATACACTTAAAGAAATGTTCAATATCCTTAGCCATCAGAGAAATGTAAGCCAAAGCTACTTTGAGATTTTATCTTACACCATGACTAAGATCAATAAAACAAGTGACAGTTCATGCTGGAGAGGATGTGGGATAAGGGGAACACTCATCCATTGCTGACTGCAGTGCAAGCTTGTACGGCCACTATGGAAATCGGTATGGCTGTTCCTCAAGAAGCTGAGAGAAGAAATACCTTAAGATCCAGTTTATTACTCTGGCATATATCCAAATGATGTTTCATGCTGCAACAGAAGCACTTGCTCAACTATGTTCATTGCTGCTGTTTTCACAGTAGCCAGAAATTGGAAACCACTTAGATCTCCCATAACAGATGAACAGATAAAGAAAATGTTCTGCATGTGCACAAGAAAATATTACTGAAATTATTAAATTATTAAAATTTGAGATTCTTGCTGAGCAGTGGTGGCTCATGCTTTCTATTCTAGCATTTAGGAAGCAGAGGCAAGTGGATCTCTGTGAGTTCAAAGCTAGCCTGGTTTATTGAGTGAGTTACAGGACAGCCGGGACTACATAGAGAAACCTTGCCTTCAAAAACAAAACAAAATAGAAAAAAAAAAATCCTCTGAGATTCTGAAATTTCAAGCTTGGTGTGTGGAACTAGAATAACTCATCCTGACAGAGATAACCCAGACACAGAAAGACAAATATAGTATGTATTCACTTATATGTGGACATTAGCTATCAAGTAAGTGATAACCAAGATACAATCCATGGAACTCAGTTGCTGAAGACTACAGTACAAAACTCATGGAACATTGAGAAGTAGAGCTGGTGCCTACATAGAGCCATCACTCTGCATGCTAGTTTTTGGAATAGGAAGGCACTCTGCATGATAGCAAAGGAGAACTGTAACACTAACCCAGCTATAAACCCTCAGCCATACAATAGTGTTCTGTGGTCACATGATGCTTGTAGAATTAAACAAGCAATATCTGATGTGACTTAAGGTTCACTCCACGAGATGGAACCCATATTTGATACAGCTTGGGTGACCAAGCAAAACTAAATACTACTGCTTTATTAAAGGAATGTAGCAATAATATGATTCCTAATAATATCTGGTATACTCATAGATCAGTGTTTTGATCAGTCATCACCAGAGAAGCTTCCTCCTGCAGCAGATGGGAACAAATACAAAGACCCACAGCTAGACATTGTACAGAAAGGAGAGAGAGAGAGAGAGACAGAGAGAGAGAGAGAGAGAGAGAGAGAGAGAGAGACAGAGACAGAGACAGAGACAGAGACAGAGACAGAGAGGCCTTGTAACACTCTTAGAATAAATTTTATGAGAAAAAACTCTATTTTCAATAAAAGGATAAAAACCCCACTAAGTGTGGAGATAGTGAGTTTCACAGCAATACATAATTAGTGAAGACTTGGAAGCAGAAATATAGTGTATTATAGAAAGGGAACATTGACTCTGAAGACCCTCAAGGTCTTTGGGTGAAAGTAAACACTGAGAAGCCCGTGGTTTTGTTTGGTTGGTTTGTGTTTGTTTTTGCTATAAATAGTATCTGATAGAATAATTAGTCAAACAGTTGCCCCTGGCAATGTGGAAGAAAGCATAGGCAGTTCACACACTTGTGGACCTCACCGAGACTATTTCTAGAAAAGAAACGTTGAAAGGGCCTCATTCATCTAGTCGGACCAGTTATAAAGCCAAGCCAGGCTCAAGGTAGGAGGATGAGCCTTGTTGCCTGTGGGGAAAGAGGCAGAGTGTGTGGCTGGCAGGGAGGGCTGATGTTTGAAGGGTTATTTTTGACTCCTGTTTTATGTGAAAGCTCAGAAATAACCCTGAATTCCGACTTGAGCGACACCAGGACAGAGGAGGTAAGTCGAGAAAATCCTGACACTCTGGAAAAAGTAACGTGGCTGACTTAATCCTTAAGGAGGACGACTCTGCCTCTCCTTCCTTTCTGAGAGGAATGAAGTAGCGGAGCTAAAATGCTCCCAGGTAGAAACTGGAATGTTGCTCTTACTGAGAGTGAGTAAAGCAGTATCCTCTTTGTCACAGCTGCTGGTGAATTAGGCAGACAGTTAGGCCTTCCATCATTAGAACCAAAACCCACATCCAATCGAACCATTCTTCTGTGACTTAGAACAAAAGACTATCATTGTCAAGGTGTCAAGGCACAGGCTGGTTTTATTTTATTATTATTTTTTTTATCACAGCAGGAAATGTGAAGGTAGGTCAATGGCTTTTAGAAATTAGCTATCCCTGAAAATCTCTAGCGCATTTACATCGAAGGAAACTGGGAATTAGGAGACATTAATCTGAAAGAAAAAGCAACTGCTGTCTTCCTTGATTCCAATATCTCGTGACATCATGTTTATAGCCAAATTCACAAATGCCTAAAGAGTTAGGTCTTTTTGGATGGAACAGATGCTGATGGCTAACAGGTGTGTTCTATTACATTTTGCTTCTAATACATTTGCTCATGGTCATTTGAAGTTTATTAAGGAGGGACTTCGAATGATCCGGACAAGGTTGATGCTTGTATTTAGATGTCTTGGCCCCCTTTCCCCCAACCTTTCCTTGCTTTTTATAAGAGTTCACTTTGCAAAGGTGAGGCATTATCATCTATGACTGCAGGTCAGACTCAACCAGGTCAGGAGAAGAGAAGGGACCAGTGAGATGAGAGGAGGAAAATAAGGGTACACTGGTTGAAAAGACGTGTGCTCCTGCATTCATTTCCTGAAGAGAAGGACAGACAGCTGACCTGACTGCTCTCGGATCCGTTTAACTCGTGGGTGGGGAAGATCCTTAACACATACTCCATGAGCTTCCAATTTGCTACTTCGATTTTTACAAAGCAGCGGAACTGCAGAGTGGATGGGCACTTTTTGCCATCAGCACGTTCAAAACAGCAAGCTTTAGGAAGAACTCAGATCCCTGCAAACGTTTGGAGGAAAATCACACTATTATATTTCCAGTTTTTCTCGCCTGCATGCCCTGCTTTATGTAAAAAGAGCCATTTGTCAATCTGAAGGTTCTGGCAAGACACCCATGTCCCAGCATGCACTGATGGTGTGACTTTCTGGCCTCCATTGTACCCAAACTCAGGACTGAGAGGGATGGCTGCAGCCATAGATGTCATGTACCTGGCCGCCGCCTTTTATCTATATGTTTTCTTTCTTTCGGTACTAAGATTCTGAGAATTTACAAATCCTAGATTCCAATCTTGGTTCTCCCTTTATGTTCTGGAATAGTCATGCTACTTGATTAGCCTCTGTTTCTCATTTTTTTTTTCTGTAAGTAAATAGTAGCTATAAAGTCTTCTGTCTGGTGCTAGCATCTTTTGGTGTTAGAACACAGAGTCTGAGTTCTGTCAGAGCCCCGAGTTTTTATCCAAGGCCACCAATGCTTGTGCAGAGAATGATAGTGACTTCTCTTTTCTGCAATATGCCCTTTTGTTTGGATAAACACAAAAATAATTAGTCCAGATGAACACAGGAACAGAGTCTTTGGAGAAAAATTAACTTGAGTGTCTTACGCAGGAGCCAGCTGGTATTTCTACAATATGTGTTCTATTCTGAGCCAAAATACTAACAATAGCACACAGCACAGTTGGGAGTAAAGGGACAAGGGCCACTGAGTGTGAATTTTCTGCCAATATGTCGCCACCACACAAGCATCTGTTAGGAGGGAGCAGGTGTGATCTATGTACCCACATTATTTGGCTTCAAAAAGTCTCACTTGTTTCTTAGAGTTTGATGCAGTTATTGATGGCTTTGGGTTAGTTCAGTGAGACGTACGAGAGGATTTTGCTGTTTTATTTATACACCTACATCCGCTCCCAACAGTGAGAAAATTTACTTATTGATGACCATCCCAAATGGGCAATATGGCCAGAATAGGAGACCCAACAATGCCTTGGATGAGCAAATATCACCTTTCTTTCTTCATTATTGCCATCATTATCTGTCTGTCATCTTCCTGGACTTCTGAGCTTAGAACGCGATTGCTTTCTTATCATGCAACATATTGTGTCTGTATTTGTGAAATATCATTTTATTTATTTATTTATTATTCCTGTGCGTAGGAGAATAAATGTGATCACGCGTACATGTGTGTGTGTGTGTGTGGAGGCAAGAAGACAGCCTCAGGTATTATTACTCAAGCACCTTATACTTTTGTTTGAGACAGGGTCTCTTACCAGCTTGGGATACTATCAGCTTGATTAAGCTACCCGGCTAGTGAGCCCCATCTCACCTCCCATCTCACCCTTGATGAAATTATACATGCATGCCTCCATCCTCTCTCTCTCTCTCTCTCTCTCTCTCTCTCTCTCTCTCTCTCTCTCTCTCTCTCTCCATCCCTCCCTCCCTCTTTTACATGAGTTTTTGAAGAATGAACTCAGATCCTTTTGCTTGCAAGACAAGCCTTTGTTAATTGAGCCATCTCTCCAACCCCCTGAACTGTTTTTTCCCATTCATCCTGTGATGTGCTGATCCCCTCTAGCCACCCATATTTGCATCAGCATGAATAAGTGAAGCAGCAGCTGGAAGTGTTCTGTCTTCTATAGGGCCTGTAGACCATTGTTTATCTCTCCTTTATGATATTTATCAAATAGTGCCTTTCCTTGATGTGCTTTGTAATTTTGTGTGGCTTCCATACCCTACTGGATTGTAAATAGATGTCAGGCAGTGTTTTCTTGATGATCAATGTTTTCCCACAGCATTTTATCCTGTACCATGTGTAACAGAGCCTCAATCTAGTTCATAAATTTAATACCTGAGACACTATTTGTCCAGGGCCAACCAGCCTGTGGGGGGTATGGTGAGAACAGCAAGAAGATTAAGAGGACAAATCCAAGCAGTGGCAATAAAAAATAATAGGGGCAACGATAACAAAGTTTGCTGAATGCTTACAGGTTCCAAACCATGTAGGAATTGTTTTATATATTTCTATTAATCTAAGAACAAACAAAAGCAATTTTTTTTGTTGTTTCATGGCCTTTAATGTCACTTTCCATGTTAGAAACTTGAAGAACAAAGAGCTAAAAGCCCCATCCAATGCCATTATAGTATGAGGCATGGTGTTAGGTTCCAGGGAGCCTGACCCAGAGCCTGTCACAAAACAGATCATTCCATCCCTTGGTTTCTCTGACTTCATGCTCTGAAACACAGAGGACAAGTCGTTTCTAGGTCATCCTTGTGCTGTTTTTTTCTCTTGATGCTCAAAGCCTCCCAGACTCCCCAAACTTGGGCTAAGTGCCCTGGGGTCTCTCCTGAAAGCCTATGGTAAAAAAATCTATGCACAGACAGGCTCACCACCCTCTTGAACTATGTCTGTTTTTCTCATGCAGTTCTGTGCCTTGCTGGTAGCGCAGGCGCCGATCAAGAGAGTAGAAATAGTGGTGAGGCTTCAGAAGTCCTAACAGGGCTTCTCCTGGAACTATTGCTGCTCCAGGGAAAGCGCATGCCACTGGCCACAGATTTCCAATATACAAAGAACAAAGGATAAGTTCTGAACATGACAAATGAGAAAATGACCAGGGTGGGAGAAAGGAGGGAGGGCTGTTTGAGGACTGGTGGTCGGGAAATGGCTCTTTCATAAACACACACACACACACACACACACACACACACACACACTTTGCAAAGTGCCAGTCAATAATAACTAAATGTTTCTATTGATACTTTCTGCATTTGTCTAGTTGCTGATTACAGCATTTATGTTCTTTGGTGTTTTCTATCTTAAAAAGAAAAGTCAACCATCCTTAACTTGGGAAGAAGTAGGCATAAAAAGAAAGGGAAAAGCCCCATCAGGGCTGATGTGAGAAAACCAATAGGGTGAAAGGGGGTGTTGGAAACACAGCCCTCTCCCTCCTGCTGAAGTCTAGATGTCTGAAAACCCTTTCTATCCATGGCTCTCTATTTCCTTATCTCCCTCAGCAGAGTGCCAGGATGTCTGTGTTTCATTTGTCTACTCTAAACCCAAAGCTGCCCTTTGAAAATGTACTGGTACAGCCACATATGGATCCACATGTGCGGGCCTGTCTATTGGAGGCTTTTCTGCAGAGATCTCCAGCCTGGTGGGGTAAGAAGGTTCAGGCAAAGGGGAGAGAGTGAGAGCAGGGAGGGGGAATTGCCTCCGCTGCCTCTGCTGCCTCCACTGCTGCAGCTGCCTCTAGCCCAGTCTCCACCACCGCTGCCTCAGTTGCTCAAAGACGCTGATTCTGTCACTCTATGCTGAGTCTGTCCAGGCTGAGCCAGAGGCCGACTAGCCAGCAAGGAGTGTGGAGAAGCTCCTGAAGATGTTTCGGGAGAGCAGATCTCTTCCCAAGTGGCAGTATTACAGCTCTTATGACAGAAGCTCTTAGACGACGGAGTAATTCTGCACACCTTTATTCCATCTGGATAAGATTCTTATATATCGTTTTGGGGTGGGTCAGGGTCTGGCAGCAGGTACCTCCTATTGGCTTGGTCTGAGAGCTTGAGGATACCTTATCTACAGGTGAGAGGGCATGGGGTGTTGTTCCTAAGTGACCGATGGCCACAGACCTCTCTGTGGGGGGGCTTTGGGAGGCTGTCGCTATGTGAAAGGAGCCAGAGGACCAGGAGCATGGCCATACTCCTACTGTACCTGAGGGTGTCTGGTGTTCAAAGCCTGCTCCACCAGGTATTCAGCTGCCTTTCACAGCCCACCGCCCACAACTCCTTTTTCTTTCATAAAGGAGAGGTGTCATCAGCATATGCATATTCATACATATAACACACACAGAGGCATAGTACTCAGCATCCCTAAATGCCACGTACAGAAACACACATAGAGACACATAGTCATATGGTATACTTATGCCAATACACATGCTTAGTCATAATCATAGCTATGCTTACTCCAAACACAGATGTATATATAAGCAAATATACAAGGACATTCAAATACCACACTCAGACATTGTTTGTACATGTACTCACATAGTCATGCATCATGTACACATGCATATACACACATGCACATACAGAAACGTTACCATCTTCAAGATACTTTGTGGCATCTCTCCTGAAATGCACATGCATGTACATGGGGGTGGGGGGAAGAGGGAGGGAAGAAGAAGAAGAAGAAGAAGAAGAAGAAGAAGAAGAAGAAGAGGAAGAGGAAGAGGAAGAGGAAGAGGAAGAGGAAGAGGAAGAGGAAGAAGAAGAAGAAGAAGAAGAAGAAGAAGAAGAGAGAGAGAGAGAGAGAGAGAGAGAGAGAGAGAGGAGAAACTCATCAGTAGATATACACAAGAAAAAATTATTCATTCCATCTGGATGTAAAATCACTAAAGCAAAGAAAAAAATCAGGTTTTCAATCTGAAGTTTTATAAATCAGCTGAAGAAGCAGTTGAAGCCAGGGTGCTATCTCTGCTCGCCTGAGAACATGTGTCTGGCTGCTACCTATTCTACCTGTCCCCCAAATCAGACTGGTTTTTCTCTAGGATGGGGCTTTCCTGTTTGATATACATATAGTGTGAGTATTAGCTTTAAACTCTTCCAAAAAAAAATCTCAGAATATATTTTAAAGCTAATTCCAGTCTATTATTAAAACACCTGTTTGATTGTGAAAGTGTTTACGACACACGAGGGATTCTAGGTTGTAGAAAGAAATGACAGTGTGGTTTGTTGTCATATGATTCTTTTTTTTTTGGTGTAGGACATGGTACCTTTGTGTCTTTAAACTATTCTTAATGAAATTAACCTGCCAACTTTCATGTTATAAGACCGTAGCAAACGCACTTGGTTATTGTCTTGCATCTTGCTGTTTTGCACAAAGCAGGAAACAAAGCTCATGCCACTCATTTGTCAGCCTTCTTTTGCATTGCAACCCCTGGAACAATCGAGTAGCTGCCCGCAAATAACTGTCAGCAAATACAGGACTCTGCTGACAGGATGCAAGGGAATCCAAACATGCTTTCTTATTTACCTGAATACATCTCCATCCTCCGTATTGATTGTCTACAAGACCCTGTAATGAAACATGGGCATCAGCCACAGTGACCCAATGTCCTTGCTGTTCACTCCTGTGCACATTAAGTCCATTAACAGACAGAGCTCAACAGAAACAGTCTCAGGTCAGTGGCTTTTAAAATATGGCTTCAGTGCTTCAGAAGGATTTTAAACGGGGCTTGTATTTGTGGAGGGGTGGGACTGGGATCACAGAGTTTAAAATGGGAGGTATGTACTAGAAAATAAGAAAAGCAATTCTTGTTTAAAAATAGAACTCTATTCACCTCCTTAAAATAGCAAGCATCAGAAAGTATTTTCTGCCTCTTCCCTCCCTATTTGCCTTGTGTCTATACAGGTCTATTTGTTGGTTTTCATGACATGATTTTATGAATTAAAATTAGATATAGGTTGGAGAAATCTTACTATAAAGGACTATGTGACCAGAGCTCCCAGCATCTAAACCTGGGAGCACATAGGGAGGGACTCACTGCTCCAGCTGTATATGTGGGGAGGACAGCCTTGTCAGGTATCGGTGGGAGAGGAGGTCCTTGGTCCTGTGAAGGCTGAATGCCCCAATGTAAGGAAATTCAAGGGCAGGGAAGTGGGAGTGGGTGGGAGCACATCCTCATAGAAGCAGGAGGAGAGGGGATGGGATAGGGGTTTC
This sequence comes from Arvicanthis niloticus, assembly GCF_011762505.2. Taxonomy (NCBI): domain Eukaryota; kingdom Metazoa; phylum Chordata; class Mammalia; order Rodentia; family Muridae; genus Arvicanthis; species Arvicanthis niloticus. The sequence continues at coordinate 106,986,807 of NC_047660.1, forward strand.
TGGGTGGCGAAGAAATGGGGAAAGGGGATAACATTTGAAATGTAAATAAAATATCCAATAAAAATTAATTTTAAAAAAGACTGTGAAATTCTGGTACCTGAGGGAGAGGTCAGAAAGTGTTCTGATGATACAAGAGACTTGTACAACTCAAAGGCTTTTGATTAGACAATCAAGGAGTCTGAGTTTGAGAAGCAAAGTCAGGTAGCACATCAGGAAGAGAAGACGAGGGCCATGCAGGCAGAATAGGGACTGAGGAAGTAGTTAAGTTATATGGAGAAGGGCATGGGGACAAACAGGATGGCTAATGTAACGACAAGCACTTGGCTGATTTTGATTTTTTTGAGTGTGAAGTCCATGTATTTTTCCAGCTGGTTAAAAGTCAAAACATTGACTTGCTCTGCACTGTTCTACAAATTGGAAATAAAATGTTTAAAGACATAGATCAAAAACCACTGCCATCACTACATTTACATGCCAATGGGGAAAATGAAAAGTCAATGATTCTATGTATTTTAATGAATTGTGAGATAGCTCTGTGACTTAAATGAAAAAATGTCCACCACAAGCTCATGTGTTTCAGCACTTGATTCCCACTGTCTGGGAAGGTTACAGAACCATGCGGAAGTAGAGCCTTGCTGGAGGAAGGAAGTCATTGGGGAATGGGCCTCAAGGTTTAATACCCCGATTCTACTTCTTAGTCATTCTTGGTTCTTGACTGTCGATGCAATATGACCAACCTGCTTCTTAGCGATGTAGTTATATCCTCAAAAGGTAAGCCATGAAAATGCTCCCTTCCCTAAATTTCTTCTTCTTGGATATTTTATCACAGCAAAGAGAAGTATGTAAAACAGATAGTACTACGTGTTACAAAAATAAAATAAAATAAATAAAATAAAAAGAGAGAAGTAATATTCCAGATGTGGTGATGTGCTCTTAGGAGAAAAAGGTGGGGAATCTCCAATTGACAGTGCTAACTGATTCCATACTATAAATTCTCTCACGAGTGAGCATAGGTTCTGGCTATTCAGCATGGTGTCATTGAGTCAGGGTATTTCCTGCATGCTAGGATGAGCTGGCTTCAGCAAGCCACTGGAGGACAGCGGAAGGCATCTGTGAAGAGGTGAGGTGAGATTTGAAAAGGAATGTCAATGAAGGAAGGAAATGAGAAATGCAGATGTGTGAGAGAGGATGATTCTCCGGAGAGGGAATACCCAGGACAAGGCATCAAAGAGGAACTGCCCCTGCTGGGTTAGAGGAGCACAGTGGAAACTAGGCAGTGGGGTTGGAGGCCCAGTGCACCTGGAATAGAGGGATTAAGTGTGGCAGGGTCATCATCATGAGTAACTCTGTACTATTAGGATACTAGGTGCTATTTCAAATGGTGTTGAAAGTGACTAAGATATGTCAGCAAGAGAATGGGTAGTTTGTGATTAAGAATGATTTTTTGTTTTGTTTTGTTTTGTTTTTTTTTGAGACAGGGTTTTTCTGTATAGTCCTGGCTGTCCTGGAACTCACTCTGTAGACCAACCAGGCTGGCCTCGAACTCAGAAATCCGCCTGCCTCTGCCTCCCAAGTGCTGGGATTAAAGGCGTGCGCCACCACTGTCCGGCCTAAGAAGGATCTTTTAAGTTGAAGGTAGCGAATAGAATATGGAACCAGGATAATCAATGAAGCAGAGAGACAAATTTAAGAGAGGCATTTGCTTCTTACCCAGGCAAAAAAAGCAGGTGAGAAGTCAACCATAGAAGCTGTCCATCTGCCTTATACATGGGCATACATGATGAATATTTATATACACACATATACAAATACATTTATATAGATATCTTCATTCTATACTTGAATCTCTAGATACCCTGGAGATAGACAATCCTGAAGTAATGTCAAGCTCATATCTTCCTGGTCAGAACAAAGCACAAACATGGGACTGGCATGCTCTTAATGAGACTGTTCAGAATTTTCAAAAAGATACAGAAAGATTTAACCATTGGATTGTTCAATATGAAAGTCCCTAGTGATGCTGATAGTTTCACTGGAGTAGAAAAGTAGGAAGGTTTTGGAGAAATGTTCATACAAGTGGTTTCAAGTCTATATGAATGGACAATGGAGAAAGTTAACTTTGACAATGTTTGTTTTCTAGTAAAACCAAGAAAGGATGCTGGAAGTGAAGATGATTATAGGGTAAAAGAATGTCTATCAATGAAAATATTGCAAAGGTGGTAATAATGATTAAGTAGAGAAGAAAAGTGTATTATTCAATATGGAAGAGAAACAAGAACAACTACAAACCACGTCTTTGAGTACGAGGATGGAAAGTGATGCAGTCCTGTCCTACTATACCCTGAACCCCAGCCAGACAGGAAGAGGCAGGCAGGTGACAGTTTTCCAGATGCAAGCCCCATGCAGCCTTGGTGAGCAGAAGAAACCATTCTCTTCTATTGCTTCTGTTTCTGTATTAAAGTGTGAAAACATGGCATAAGCCATAACTGCAGAGCAGTGAGCAGTGAGATCTGAGGCTTCAGGAGTGAGAAAAGCAGGAGCTGGTCTGGCTGTCTGGAAGACTGGGGAGTGATGTCACCTAGCAATAGTTGTCAGGCTGCTGGACAGAGTGAGAGACACTAGAGACATGATTGGAATACCCAAGAAGGCCTCTATTAGTTTGCATGTCAGGTGTTTGTGGATGATGTTCCACAGGCACGTGCAGTCAGACAACCATAGAGGAGTTAGAATGCACCAGAATGTAGAGGTTTTCTAGGTAAAGAACCAAAAGAAAAGAAGAGGCAAGGGAATTGTATGATGTTTTCCCTGAAGATACAAACAAATATCCTGTACTCCAGAGAGGGAACTGATACAGACTAAACTCATGATATTACTAATACAACTTTGAGTTAACAAATGTGTTTATTGGGGTTACTTATAGAAAAATGATTACTTACAGGAGCAGGGACAGTTGCCTCACCAAAAGCCCAGCCGGCAGGGGTACACCCAGGAAAGCCAGAACCTCAAACCTCTCTGTGTAAGTTGTAAGTGGATTAATAGGTTAGAGAAAGGTTCATCTTCTCTGAGTGTCTCTTCTAGGCAACTCAGCTGGCCTGAGTCTCATCAGTAGCCCTTTAACACTTAATCAGCCATGGAGAATAAAGAGCCTTGTGAATTTGGTAAGTTTTAGGGACTTCCTCAGATTTTTTAGTTGTTTACTTCCTGAGTCCTAACTGCCTCATTTTGATCTTCTGGGTCTTAAAAAGCCTCAGACTTCAGACAAAATTACTACATCAGACTGGACTATGAATGTGAGCACCTGTTTGTAATAATAGCCTCTAGTAGATCTCTGATCTTGGTGTGGAGGAAACTGAGTATCCAAAGAGGGAAGGCATATAACTGAACAATAGGTACCAATAGTAGTTGCCAGTGGATCTGAGGGGGCAGGGAGGGCTGCTAGATTGTTAAGAGTATAGGATATTAGAGTAAGCCATAAATAGAAGTGATCAGAGAGGAGAAGAGGCAAACTGGGAGTTATACCCACAGGGGAAAACACTTGAGAAGTTATTTTTTAAAAAATCTCATACTTGGACATCACCCTCGAAAATTAAGTTGAGATCCCAGAACAGTAGGCTCAGGCATTGGTGATTTTGAAAATGGTTTTAGGGATTTTATCATGCACCCAGAGGTGAGAACAACCAGTCCAGGGATTGACTTTTGTTGTTGTTATTGTTGTTGCTACCAAGCAAATATCTAAACACTAGGATTTTAACCATCTCTTCCAGATGACTGAATGTGAAACACGGTTTGAACTTCATCTACAGGGGTTAATGCATAGAATTCTGGCCCTGTCACCAGGATTTTTGAATTGTTATGTCTAAGATCCACACATTTGGTGATGCTAAGTTTGAGAGTAGGTAGATGATAGGAACAATGTTTCTCAGATTTTAGCTGCATAGACATCTCCTGAGATTTGTGCAAGAGCAGATTTTTGACTTGGAAAAAAAAAAGAATTGGAGTCTGAGATTCTGTATTTGTAGTCCCACAATGCTGACAGTGTTGTGCTACAGATAATTCCCTGAGGAGCTTGGGTAGAAGCTAAGCAACAGGTGAACTAAGAGGCAAGAGCTTTCAAAGCAAAGGATGTGTGGTATCTATTTAGCCCTGCTTAATGAGTTAATCATAGTGGCTGGAATTTGCTAGTAAGATTCAAAGCTTCATTATGCATCTGTTGTTGATTACAGAAATCACACATTGATATGATGGATACAGTTTGGGATATATACTGTTTCCATAGAGTTTCCACATGCAGAGAGGACTAGATACTGAACTCTACCATCTCTTGGATAACCTGAAGCAGATGTTTGTATGGCACATACCATATGTTTTTATCTGTGTGTTCGTGTGTGTGTGTGTGTGTGTATGTATGTGTATATGTGTGTGTGTGTGTGTATGCATGTGCACAGAAACATGCATGCTATGCTATGTTGCATATGTAGAGTTTAGAAGACATCCCCAGGATTGGAACTGATAGTACACACTGTTTCACCAACTTTTATGTGGGTTCTGGGAATCCAACCTCTAGCTCTTTTGCTTATAGAGAAAGTGAGTCATCTTGCTGCACACGATAGACATTATTTAAAGGTGTATGTTTTATTTTAAAATGTTAGGTTGGTTTTACTTATTAATCCATGGTTTGTGTTTTAAGATTTGAAACATCTCCCTTTCATCTTTAAGGAAATTCATGTTTAAATTCTAAGAAGGCCATTCTTGCTTTCTGCTTTTGTGCCACTTTTGTATCTATAGTAAGGAGAAGAATCAGCATTGTAGCAAGAAAAGGAGAAAGAGGAGAAGACAGAAAAGAGGATTAAAGAAGGGAAAGGGAATAGGTAGAGGGAAGAGGTAAGGACAGGTGAGGATCATGGTAGTAGACCTGGAGGAGGGGGAAAGAGAAGGAGAAGGAGGAGGGAGAGAGAAGGAAGAAGGGAGAAGTGAAATGGTAGTGTCACTCTTCCTACATACTCCAGTGCTATGACTAATTCTGGATTGGCTCTCTATCCAGACTGAACTAAAGGTCAGGATAGAGCATGGGAGGGCTGCGTGTCTGGCATCCGGAATAGTACCTAAGTTCTAGAACGCCAGTTTACTAGTCTGAATAGGAGAATTCCAGCAACATTTACTTAATAGAGCTTCTAGGAGTATTAGATGTAGTATCTTCATCTAGTAATTAGGTTAGTGCCTGACACATAAGAAAGACTTAATGTTAGCCATCATCTTACTGTGCAAAGAAACAGGCCTGGAATCAGGGCCTGCTCTGCTCTCTAGGCCTTTAGATGACTAACATTTCTCTGTAGAACCTCAGTTTTCTTCCCTGAGAAGTGATAAAGACTCCAGAGCTGAGCAGCAGAAACTTCACCAGGTAGTAGTGTCAACTGGAGTTTCAGCAACCCTGGGGCTAGAACAAACATCTGGGTTCTGCATCTCTAAGAAATGCTCTCTGCCTTCTACTGAAATTAAAAGAATTCAAGAGCTTGAGTGATTGTGATTCAGGAAAATGAATGAACATGGAAAATGTATACAGAATTTTGTGGTTGAAAGAAGCCCTGATGGAGCTGGAGAGGTGGCTCAATGGTTAAGAGCACTAACTGCTCTTCTAGAGGTCCCGAGTTCAATTCCTAGCAACCACATGGTGGCTCACAACCATCCATAATACGGCCTGATCCCTTTTTTGGTGTGTCTGAAGACAGTGTACTCATATACATAAAATAAATACATCTTTTTTTTAAAGTTGGTTTTAACATGATGGGAAGGAATAAAAGTATTCCCAGGACAAAAAAGGGGTAGCATGATCAAGCTATGTATGACATTCTTGAAGCTTGACCAGAATGGAAATACTGACCTCAAGCCATGGATAATTTTATCAGTAGTATTGGCAGCATCAAATCTCAGCAGAGCAGCCAAAGTACATGACTTGAAACTGAAAATAGACCACCTCAGACAGAGTTATTAATTTAACAGGCTGGCAAGCCAAGGATGGGTAAGATTCTGCACAGAGCCTTACCAACTTAAGACAGAGTGTATTGCTTTTGATAATGCATATTCCACGACAGGTAAGGAAGACATTCTTGTCAGAATGACCTAAGACAGGCTCAGTCTTTTTTATAAAATAAAAAAGGGTGAAATGTGGAGATTTGGGGGTGGGGTCTGTTTGGCAGGAATCTGACATTGGCCAAGGACAAAGAAATGGACTTTAGGCAAGAATCTGACGTTAGGCTAGAACAAAGAAGTAATTTCAGGCAGGAATCTAAATCTTAGGCTAGAACAAAGAAATAGGCTTTGGTATGAAAATGACTTTAGGCTAGGACAGGGAAGTCAGTTCAAATATTTTGGTCACCCTGATAAGTCCTTCAAAACAGTGATCATGGGAGTGATCACAGGACTTTGTTTATTGTCCTGCTTATTCTTTGACTATCTGGGTTTATTGTCTTGCTTGTTCCTTGACTATTTGCATCTATTGTATTGCTAGTTCCTCAAACTAGAACTGATCTTAATACATACATGTAATTAAAATGGTATAAAAGTAAAAAGGAGGAGGGGGGATGGAATAGGGTGTTTCTGCTGACCCCTGTGGTTAAATTGGGGAAAAACTGGAGGAGGGTAAGGAGGAGGGTGATCCTGTAGGAGGGCCAGAAATCTCAATTAATCTGGATACTCGAGAACTTTTAAACACTGGACTACCAACTAGGTAGCATATACCAGCTGATATGAGGCCTCCGATACATATATAGCAGGGGACTGCCATATCTGCGTTCAGTCAGAGAGGATGCACCTAACCCTCAAGAGACTGGAGGCCCCAGGAAGCTTAGAAGTCTGGTGGGGAGGGGTCATGAGGATGGGGACATCCTTGTGGAGACAGGGGTATGGGGAGGAGGTATGGGATGTGAAAACCATATTCCCATGACTCATATGAGTATTGACTAACCAGTATGCTAAATACTGATCAAGGGTTTTCAACCACTTCTAAAAGTTCAGGAATGTCTCACATGTACTTTCAGCCAAGTCAGTGGCTTTATTGGTTTGTTGTTGCTGTTGTGTTTCAGGCCCCTGCAGGGTTACTCTCTGCAGAAATTCTCTTCTTAGGTTGGACTGGATACATTAGAAGGATGCCTCACCACCATGGCTGGTCCCTAGTTCCCAGAGCTCAATGCTGCAGGATTGTTGGGCACTGAACAAATGCAGGTGCAGCCATAGCTCTGGAACCTCAGAGCCAAGTGCCACATTGTCTCTGGAGCCTTAAGCGTGCCAAACCGTCTCAGTGTTTCAGGCAGATAGTGGAGATCCATGGAGGTGCTGCCTGAAGTAAAGAGCCTCTGCTGCCTCAGAGAGCTATACTGAGTAGATAGGCTTTCTGCCTTAAAGAGTTTTCTGGCCAGGTACAGATGCTGGGGGAGGTACCAAGCAGTAGTAACCTTTCACCCTCTTTGTTCAGTCCTTCTGCACATCTTCTTAGGGGCTGAGCTGTTTGTTGGCTTAGCAGCTGGGTTTCACATTTTCACACCACTAGCTCTATTTAGAGAGAATTCTTCAAAATATATGGACCAGGAAGAAAGTTAGGTTCATGTGGGTTTTTGATGGCTGTATGATTTATCAGATCACTGGTGAGAATTGGGAAATGCAAATCAAGGAACTTATTAATATTTAAATATATTAAAATGAGCTACAATGAATGGGTTTATTTATAGCCCTCACCCAACTACCACTAACATTAGCATCCTCACATAAACACAGTTTAATAATCAAAACCAGGAAATCAACTGTGGTGTGACAATAAACTAACTTCGTATTTGAAATTGGGATTTATCAGTTTTCCCATTAATGTTTTTTAAAAAATTATTTATGTGTGTGTGTGTGTGTGTGTTTGTGTGTGTATGAGAGAGAGAGAGAGAGAGAGAGAGAGAGAGAGCACAGAACATATTCAGAGGTCAGAGTATAACCCACTAGAGTTGGTTCTCTTACTATCTGTGTTCCAGGGGTGGCTCTCTCTCAGGTCATCAGCCTGGATGGCAAGCACTCTTAAGCACTGAGCCATCCATCTCACTGACCCCTTTAACTCTCTGTCTCTCTCTCTCTCTCTGTGTTTCTGTCTCTGTCTCTCTCCCTGTCTCTCTGTCTCTGTCTCTCTGCCTGTCTCTCTCTGTTTCTCTCTCTCTCTCTCTCTCTCTCTCTCTCTCTCTCTCTCTCTCTCTCTCTCTCAAACATTCCTTTGTTATTCAGGATAACAGGCAGGGTTCTATGATTTTTGAGTTATTTTTCCTTTCTTCTTCCTGTGTCTTTCTTTGCTTTCCATCCTTTCGACACTTTTGAGAAACGCTAAATCCATAGTCTGTATCACAGTTTGGATGTGTCTGAGGTGTCCTGGTATTTTGGTGGGGTCATAGGGGTTTGTTTTGTTTTTGTTTATTTGTTTGTTTGTTTGTTTTGGTAAGAATGCCTCAAAATAGTGTTCTTGGTACCTCCCACCAAGGGTTGATTTGGTGCTCTATTTTTCTGATGATGTTAATTTTGACTTCCTGATTCAGGTAGTTTCTGACACATTTTTTTAAAATAATGATTAGATATTTTATTTACCCTTCAGATGCCATCCCCTTTCCCCATTCCCCCCCCCTTAGAAAACCCCTATCCCATGCCCCCTTTTCCTTTTTGCATTTATACATTTTTTTTAAAATAATGTTAATCATAAGCGTTATAAGTTTGGAATTGTTCAATCAGAGGTGTAACCCACTGACCAACCTAGATATAACAACTATCTTTGACTGGTGGAGATACATGAATATCTGCCTCCCTGTCTCCCCCCTCTTTCTCTCTTTCATCACCTACCTTCTCCTATCCTTCTTCTCCTCCTCTTCTTACTCCTTTTCTTCCTCTCAGTACTCCTCCTACCTTAGCTCCTCCTGCACATCACCCTTCCTGTTAAAATGAAACTTTTCTCTCAAAATACAATTAGAGCATAATTATGCCAATTTGTACCAGTGAGGTACAAGATAGTCCTAATACCCAGTCCATCATTTTGTTGACTAACCAGCACCTCTGTCATCTATCCTAACTAAAACATTTAGTTCTGAACCTGGCTTTAGGATGAATGTCAGCTGACGACCAGCCACTCAAATCTTTTCTCTTACGGTAAATAGCTATAAGTTTTCAACCCCGTCAGAAATCCAGAATGACTGAGTTAACTATAATTGTGGGAAGCACAAAGCATAGCTTCTAAAACTTAGCCAATTTATAGAGACCTCTGAACACCTGAAAAGCCCCTATACTACCGAACGTTGGAGCATCAAATCTTCAGCCTTCTGGCCCAGAATCATCTGACAGACCTTGGTGATGCAGGATTATTAAGGACTGATTACTCTGTCTAGGCAGATATAATCAGTCGACTATTCTGCATGTGTGTCCTTTTCTGGACAGTAATTTGTCTGTAGATGGAGAGAGGCAATTCTTGCCTAGTGGCTGTTACCACACAACTGGAGTAACTCCAAGGATGCTCAATTTCTTCTTAGAATCCACGACAGGAAGCTGTCAGGAGCAGGCAGGTCTCTAATCAATATGAACATTAATATATAAATATATGTAGCGTCAGTTCTATGGACTTCTGATGTTTTGAAAACCAACTATCCATGTAAGGTAACCTGGACTGTTTTCCGTTAACTCCTCTCAGCTATTTCTAAGTAAAATATGGAAAACACCCTAACAATAAACTCAAAAATATGAATTTGCTATAGTCCCTTAACTCATAGGTTAACCGTCCCAAATCAGTTAAAAAAAGTTAAAAAAGGGCTGGGTCTAGGCATTGTATTCCTAAATGTGTTATACAGGCACAATGCCCATGAGTGTATCAACATTCATCTCATTTTTATATTAATAAGAGGCTCGTACCAATGAAAACCTTAAATTTGAGATCAAAGTAAATTTTGTACCATTTAAGAAATTATAACTTCATCTTGATTATAATTATACAGATTTCTACCAGTAGGTTATGGCTATGCAGTAAGTCCTAGCTAATCCCCCCTGTTCCAACAAAACCACTACTTGTCCCTAGAAAGACAGACCATTATTAATCACATTAGTCCCCAAGCTCAGGGAATAGGGGCGCTGACTCTTCTTTAACTTCTTCAAGCTGATTAAGGGCGTTGAGATTTTAGAAGAGGGGTGGGGGGGAGAATAAGTTGATAAGCCTCTGATGCTGTGTCTTCACTGAATCCAGATGGAATTCCAGGACATCAGAGGTTTGGGCAGGTCTGCTCAGTATGCTTGATGAGTAGATACACGAAGGCTGTGTATTCTGCAATATACAATTCTCAGAACAAGTTTTAGTATCAAGAAAAAAAAAATTTCCCACCCCCAGGGGGCTGACATTTTTTTTTAAAGATGATGGTTCTGAAGACTTTTTTTTCCCCCGCTTGTTAAAATTGGTTGTAGTATTTACGTTTCAGATTTTATCCCCTTAGCCTACTTCCTCCCACCACCCAGAAACCTATCCCATCCCCCTCCTCATGCTTCTATGAGGCAGTGACCACACCTACCCCCTCACTATCCCCTCCCCGCCCTCACATCCCCCCCCCACTGTGTGTTCATTCATTCATGTTTCATTCATTTTTTTTTATGGGACAGGGCCATCCTCCCCTACATATACCTCTGGAGTCTTGGGTCCCTCCCTATGTGTTCCCAGGCTGGTGGTTTAGACCCTGGGGGGCTCTGGTTGTTTGGTATTGTTGCTTTCCACCTGGGGTCAATAACAGATTAGGTGGCTGTACATGGGGTGAATACCCAGGTGGAAAGGTCTCCTGATGGCCCCTCCTTCAGTTTCTGTTCCATGTTTTGTTTCCCTATTTGCTCCCTTGAGCATTTTTATTTCTCGTTCTAAGTAGAACTGAGGCATCCCCTCTTGGTCTTCCTTCTTCATGAGCTTCATGTGGTCTGTGGGTTGAGTCTTCGCTAACCCAAGCTTTTGGGCTAACATCCGTGGAGATATGTTTGTGTAACTATCTTCTTTTGGGGTTTTTGGAAGAATACTTTCTTGCTTTTTCTAGGTTGTAGTTTCCCTCCTTGTGTTGGAGTTTTCCACCAATTATTCTTTGAAGTGCTGGATTTGTGTTGAGATACTGTGTAAATTTTGGATTAGTCATGGAATATTTTGGTTTCTCCATCAATAATGATTGACAGTTTTGCTGGGTATAGTAGTCTGGGCTGGCATTTGTATTCTCTTAGGGTCTGTATGATATCGGTCCAGGATCTTCTGGCTTTTATGGTCTCTGGTGAGAAGTCTGGTGTAATTCTTATAGGTCTGCCTTTATATGTTACTTTGCCTTTTTCCCTTACTGCTTTTAGTATTTTTTCTTTGTTTTGTACATTTGATGTTTTGACTATTATATGGCGGGAAGTATTTCTTTTCTGGTCTAAACTATTTGGAGTTCTGTAAGCTTCTTGTATATTTATGGACATCTCTTTCTTTAGGTTAGGGTAGTTTTCCTCTATAATTTTGTTGAGGATATTTACTGGTCCTTTTAGTTGGGAGTCTTCCCCCTCATCTATACCTATTATCCTTAGGTTTGGCCTTCTCATTGTGTCTTGGATTTCTTGTATATTTTGGGTTAGTAGCTTTTTGTATTTTGCATTTTCTTTGACAGTTGTGTCAATGTTTTCCATGGTATCTTCTGCACATGAGATTCTCTCTTCCATCTCTTGTATTCTGTTGGTGATACTTGTGTCCATGACTCCTGATCTTTTTTTAGGTTTTCTATCTCCAGGGTATTGTCCCTTTGTGATTTCTTTGTTTCTACTTCCATTTTTAGATCCTGCATGGTTCTGTTTAATTCCTTTTCCCGTTTGGTTGCATTTTCTTGAAATTCCTTAAGGGATTTTTGTGTTTCCTCTTTAAGGGTTTCTATCTGTCTACCAGTGCTCTCCTTAAGTTCTTTGAGAGTGTTATTTATGTCTTTCTTAAAGCCCTCTATCATCATCATGAGAAGTGATTTTAATTCTGATTCCTGCTTTTCTGGTGTGATAGGGTGTTCAGGGCTTGCTCTGATGGGGGAGCTGGGTTCTGATGATGCCATGTAACTTTGGTTTCTGTTGCTTACATTCTTGCTCTTGCCTTTTGCCATCTGGTTAACTCTAGTGCTGCCTGTACTTGCTGTCTCTGACTGAAGCCTGTCTTTCTAGTTATCTAGCTTGTGTCTGATCTCCTAGGGGTCCAGATGTCTCTGTGATCTTTTCCAGCTGCACTGATTACAGTGGTACCTCTAGGATGCCTCAGGCTATGGTGCCTCCAAGGTAGTAGTCCAGCTAGGTGTCTGCTGTTCTGGGTGCAGTGTCTCCTCTAGAATATCTCAGGATATGTTGTCTGAAGCTCTGAGTTCATTTGTTCCTCTGTGGATCTGGATTGAGTGGACCTTCCAGTATGTCTCAGGTGGAATCCGAGGTCCACACAACAGCAGACCTGGCAGAGGTCTGATCTAGGCCTCAGATCTGAGAACTAGTTTCTAAGACACTGTCCAAGTTAGAGCGCCTGGGATCCCTGCCTCCTCTGGGTTCTTGGAGGTTGGGGGCAGAGCTGCCACCCAAGATCTGCTCAGTGCTCTGGCCCAGACCGGAAGGAACCAGTGTTCCAGGCCGGGAGTGACTTCCTGGGTCCTTTTGGTTCCCAGTTACTCCCTGTTTAGGGCAGGCCCTGCTGTCTGCTTACCTAAAATACTGCCTGAGTTCAAGCTCCTGGGATCCCTGCTTCCTCTGGGTTCTTGGATGTTGGGGGCAGAGCTGCAACCCAAGATCTGCTCAGTGTTCTGGCCCAGACCGGAAGGAACCAGTGTTCTGGGACGGGAGTGACTTCCTCCTGACACATTTTTTTAATCAACAGATAAACTTCACTTTTAAATCAGTGAGTGTCTCTAAAAAGGGACTTGGAAGTCATGGAGCCAACTTTCTGTCCTCCATTTCATATCCATTGATTTTAGCATCTACACAGTTGCTATGTGTTTGCCTGGTGGTGATTTTTCTTTTTCTTCCTTTCTCCTTGCATGCTTCATTTGGAATTCTTTTTTTTTTTTTTTTTTTTTTTTTTTTTTTTTTTTTTTTTTTTTTTTTTTTTTTTTTTTTTTTGTTGAGACAGGGTTTCTCTGTGTAGCCTTGGCTGTCCTGGAACTCACTCTGTAGACCAGGCTGGCCTCAAACTCAGAAATCCACCTGCCTCTGCCTCCCAAGTGCTGGGATTAAAGGCGTGCGCCACCACTGCCCGGCTTTGGAATTCTTCTAAAGGGACAAAAAGTATTCCATTCTTTAAATTTATCACTCTGGCATTCACATTTTATTCTAGGGTTAAAATCACACACTATTATTACTTATACTTATATAAGTAATATATATAAGTATAAAATGCTAAGCCACTGTGGACATTCCAAGCTGTTGTGAGTTGATTCCTGTATCTAGAGGCAACTTTAACTGGAAATTTTCATTCATATCATTTCTTTTAATTTTTACAATTCCTCTCTGCACAGCTATTACCTTTAAAACCTGTTAACTACTGATACCTGCCCCACTTCACTGTTCTGATTCAGAGGATAAGATTCAGATTCTATACTCTGCATTTTTGCCAAATTCTCCCATGGATCGCTGTGCTATTGGCTCAAGAACAAAACTAGGAACAGTGATTTAGAGAGAGACCTGTAATGCATCATTGTTAGATTTTTGTGCCCATGTGTTTTTATACATTTCTATTATGCCATCTATGTGTCTGTACACAATCAAGCAGTCCTCCCAACTTTATTAGATATTATGCTTTATAACTAGGGGAAGATGGGAGGTAATTGTGAGGCGGGGAGGGAAGCTGGTTGGTATGTACTGTATGAAAGAAGAAACTATTTTCAATATAAAACAAGAAGTACAATCAAATAAATAACTTACCATTAAAAATTAACTTGCTTGATTTTATAATTTGATTTGTTTTCAATAAATAATACATCTTGCACTTCCTTTAGCTTCCCAAGTAGTTGAAATCATAGACCTGTAACACGAGTTTAGTTTTTAGGACAGTATATATTTTTCTGTACTACCTTTTCCAATGACTATGTGTTTTCTGGATAATTTTTAGATACTTTTTATTATAAATATTGTCCTTGTTCACAGTATTTAGCAAACACGTTCTTTTGGTAAGATTAATTAGAGGAAAAAACATGTACTTGTAACTTGAAATTATATTTAGTGAAACTTAAGCTTTTAAACACACTTGGCCATTACTTGTCCTTTGCCAAATTGAAAGTATACTTCTTGACTGAGAACACAGAATGAGTAAGCAAAGCTCTTGGGGATGCTGACTTTGTGACACATGAAAGAGCAATGGTGTAGTTTAGAGGTGGGGATGGGGACTGAGCATGTGTTGAGCTACTGAAAAAAGAACATGGAAAAGTTGCATTCTGTGTGATCCCCAATATAGCATTTGTCATTGCAATATCTGTCCTAGTTTTTAGTGGCTATGTGTTCCCCAAATTAGGAATGGCCTATTCCATGAGATCATGTGCTTGATTTGTTCCCTTCTATGGCTATCTGGTAAAGTATTTGACTTCTCATTATAATCTCTATCCAGGTTACTGAAAAAAAAAAAAAAACCCACAAGAATCACTCATGGATGGCACAATGGATAGCCCCATACTATTGAGAGGAAACTTCCATTCACTCTATTGAGTCAACACAAGAAATTACAAAATCCAGGGTTTTTTTTCTACTAAAACTTAACACTTATCGATGTTTGATCATTTTTTTTATGCTTCCTAGGCCTGAAAAATATTTTTCAAATTATAAAAAGTAGCAAGACAAACTTAGAGAAACATTTCTAGGAACTTAGAATGTTGCTCACGATAATAAGCAATAAAATTTAGCTACAGGATTCCTGTGTGCCAAGGAAAAAGAAGGTAAAATTTAAATTGTGTCATTGTATTGCCTCTGAAATGAAAACCTGTGGAAAGGAAGGGAACAATCACCACCAGTATCTTCATGTAAATGATGCATTGATAACAGGGAGAACTCAAGTTCTGATACTAAAGAAAAAAGTCCCCACCCACATACACAAGCATTTTGCTCATATCTTCGTTTACTAGAATAGATTACTACATCAAAGACCAGTTTTAATCCTAGGTGGTTCTAGCATATTGCTCTCTGAGTATCAAAATCTACATGAAAACAGAGCTTAGAATACCCAGATTTGTGCTAGAGAAGAGAGCTGAGACACTGAGACACCGGTAGTATTGTCAAAACACTGATCAGGTATTCATAGATGCTTGGACACCTGAGTGTTCCTAAAGTGCTTTACAATATGTCATATTCTCTGCAGAACTGTATCCATCTTCTTATTTTCAAAGGAGTCCGTCAGTGTTAGAACTGCCTAATTACTGTAATGGCTAGATAATCCTCAGTCATTTACATTCCATTTAAATGTCATGCTTTCTTGATAATCATTCATAAGCTGAGGTTCAGGAGGGGATGCTGTAGGGTTTGTATGGGAAGAGTGGGGCGGGAAGCCTATGACTGATGCTCTTGGTTTGTTTAACTGCGGGGGCTAAGGCTGTGAGAGGACCAATGGGGAAGCAGGGCTGGCCTTTCAAAGCCCTCCCCCGCCCCCTCCTGCCCCCGCCCCCAGTTTATTGAATAACTCCAGGCCATAAATTGCAATTGCTTCCCTCCTTCCCCAATTTCAAAATCTCCCATTAAAAATTTATAGTGGGCAATCATCCAGCTATTTATGAGCATGTCTAGACAACTGAAACACGGCAGACGCTGGCAGTGTTGAGTTGAGATTTTGGTGACCTGTCCAGATCAGCTAAGAGCTGATCAGATCGATCAATGAAGCAGTAATCGGATGTTAAAGACACTGGAGAAACCCACCTCGGGGAAAATGGATTGTCTCCGCTCATGGTGGCTGGGCCACAGATGAACATCCTGTTTTAACGTTCTGTTCGACCAAGTGTCAGAGCATCCGCTGTATTAATCTGTTCAGGCTACCATATGGAGATGCTGTAGACCGAATGGCTTAGAGAACAAAAATTTATTGACTCACAGTTTTGGAAACTGGGTCAAGATCAAGGTGCTGCCTGGGGTGTTGGGCTGTTTGTGCTAACGCTGCCTCTCCTAGGCTGTATATAGTCCCTACTTCCTGACTCTTCATGTGCCTTTACCTCTATTCACACTTTCTTCTGGTTTAGCTAGCCTATCCTACAAGGACACCGGTCTTATTGGATTAGAGACAGACCCTTAGGATCTCATTCCATCTTAATTTCCCCTTTAAAGGTATTATCTCCAAATCCACTTGCACTGGGGATTAAGGGGTCGATCTGTAAGTTGGGGGACACACACATAGGTCAGCCAGTCCAATAGAATGACTAAGTAAATAAGATGAGACCAGATGGAAATGTCCTGTGTTAGTGAAGTGATAATACATCAGCAGACGGAGCCTTGGGCTCTCTCAAACATAAGGGTCAGTCTGGGTCTCAAACAACCAATAAGCCAGGACATACAGCACTAGTAGCAAAAATACAGATTTTTGTTTTTATAAAGTGAGATTAGAGCAGAGATACACTCCATAGAATGAGACTGGCAGGAACAAGCATGTAACTTCAGAGCCAAACTTGCGTTTTTTTTGGGGGGGGGAGTGAGGGGTTCTATTTTATGAGTTGAGGAGCAGCTTCTCAGAGGCGAGAATGGAATGGTTGCTTAGCCCTGGACGGTTACATAACTTTGGGTGATCTAGTTGTGCAGAGACCACACATACTACAATTTTAGGCATGCATACACCCAGTCACGCATACACAGGTGGAAAAGGGGTTTCCCCTTTACTGGTTGCTTCATGGATGGATTTGCCTTCCTTGCCCTTGAGCCCGACACTGATTTAAGTCAGTTTTGTTTACAGTTTATTCTGTACGGAAATGGCAGACCCCAGATAACCCACAGGAGAAAAGGTACTGAATGTTGCCTTACTGGAAAGGCTCAGCACATTTTTTGAAGGGGAGATGTTCCCTGTCTCTGAGCCATTCCTGTGTTCCCCTGCCTCAGCTCCATCATGTTTAGATGATACGGCTTAATTACCTAGTTGGCAGCAGGACCCATTAGTCAGCTATCTCAGGAACGGATTATGTGCTCACATTCATGGGCTGTTCAGAAACCACCTGTGCTTTCTTGACATGCCTGGAATCAGGCCAAGGATAGTCAGGACACTAGAGGGAAAGGCTGGGCATTGATGGATCTTGTGGCCCCCTAGACAATTCTGATTTCCAGAGACTGGAGCTCTGAGTAAATAATATCTTGTAATCCCCGTCAGCAGAGGGAGGCTGAAGCAATGAGAGGATGCATGCTTCAGTGCCCAGATTCTCCCCATTACAGAGTGTGCATTTGTTTGCTTGTGGGGTAATGGACTATGTGTAATTCTTAATGATGTGGCAAATTGGAGGATTGTGGGAGTGTGGGACATTCACAACCTGTGTGTGCGGGAAGATCACAGGAGCCCGGAACCTTTTAAGGAGCAGAGTCACAGAAATAAGGAATATTAATAGTTTCCCTTGTTTGGCGGCAGATCTCAGCTCTAGGGGGGCACTTCTGCAACCGCCTGGCTGACACTGATACCACCAGGTGTGAATACCTGGGAAGAGCTGCAATGACCACATTCTCCCAGCTGTGGTTTTGGAATTGGGACTGGGAGACACCAGTTAGCTTGGGCTGATGTCTGGAACTAAGAGCATATAAAACTGGGAACTGAGAAAGTTGTATCTAAATAGAGCCAGCAAAAGCTCTTTGGCTGGGAGAGGAGAGTGAATTAGATATGCAGACAGTGGCGGAGATGGATTCTGGGAAGAGAGGAGGAGACAGAGGAAGAAAGTTGGAGCATGAGAGTTGGAGATAGTGGGGCTGAAGCTGGGAGGGTAATGACTTAACTCCTCAGGGGCACGAAGAAAAATTCTGACTGGCATGGCTACCGCTGAGGGTGGGCTGGCAGGGGAGGTTCACAGAGAAGTAGAAGAGGAACCATGGTGAGCTCAAAAACTTCCAAACAGTTTTACAATTCCGAATCTGCTATAATATTAAGTTTGCTAAATAATACTACCTTTTAGAACACCTACAAAGCTATGAACACTGTATTTTAAATCTTGTAAAGATACTCTATGCAGAAAAGGAAATGTACCGATGTACTCAGCGACATGATTTCAAAATGACTCAACAGTTCAAAACAGATCTCAAGTCTTTCTTCAATGTCTTTATCGCTCTCCTGAGATCTTGCCCCAACGGCTCCTTCACAGAAAACCTCCTGGCATTGCCTTTCTACTTCCTGTGGTTAACCATACCTTTATAGTTATAAATTCAGGAATCTCAGAGAAAAGTAAGGAATCAAAAGAAAATGATTGAGCTTAACTTCTTCCATTACCAGACAAAGAGAGGGAAAGGGCTGTACTCTATTTCTATAATTTGTGTTATTATACATTTATAGTAGTATCTAATAAAACAACCATAGAAGCCTGGAATTTTGAGAGCCAAGGAGGACTGGGAAAAAAATCATGAAATGTCGACAGTGAACATACAGATGAGGCTATCCCTAAGCACACAAGTATATCTGGGGGAGTGTCTACATATCCATTATCAGAAAGAGAATGCATATGTTTTCATCCCAGTCAGAAAGAGATGAGGTCTTTAGCTGGCTTGCATTTTGAATAGACACACAGAGCATGCAAGCATCTAGCCACTCACCAAAAACTCATGTCTTGTTAATACAGGAGCAAAAATATTAAGCAAGCTCTCAGAGAACTATGGTTAGTGGTTTTTAATCTGCTTAGAACTATAGTTTCCAAGTATTGGGTATTATGTTTTAGTATTCTGTTAATTTTATTGTTTAAATTTGTTCTTTGATGATTCCAGAATGTGTATAATGTACTTTGTTTACTTTCACCCCACCTCTTTCTATCTGCTTCTCATCCCTGCCACACACACCCTATCCTCCCTGGTAGGTACTTTCCCACATTCATGTTATTTTGTTTTGTTGCCCACTGAATCTTCCCAGGACCGTCGGTGTGGTCACAGGTGTAGAATTATCCACTGGAGGCTGGTGGAATCACCATCAGGTACACAACTGGAATAAAGTCCTTTTCCTATAATCCAACAGTCACCAAGGAAGGACAGGGCTGTATGAGATGCTTCCCATCTATGATTGGTTATCAATAGGTCTAGTCTTGTGCATGCCAGTATAGGAAAGAATGGTTGCTGTGAGACCATGTGTGTAGGCGTGATATAAGTGGCCTGAAGATAGCATTTCTCAGCCCTTCTCCCTGCCTTCTGGTGGCTCTTACATTCTTTCTTCATGTACATGTTCCATCTTCTTCATACATGTTTCCAGTATTTTTAATTCAAATATATAAAAAAATTCTTAGACAAATTAACACACAAAATTGTAAGGAATACAGGACCCATAATGCTTTGAGTGAAATGATGCCATCACACCTCCTCAACCCTACTATTATTCATACGTACACAGTGTTCTGTCTACTAATCTACATCCCACGTAGTTTTGGTGCTTGATAAGATTCAGAGACATATCTAGATTCTGCAGTGCAGATCTTGGAAATCCCTGCATCCAGCTCATACCAAGGTACTCCTGGCCTTATGATTCATGGCCTGGGAGAATTCAGACTTCAAAAAAGGAATAGATCAGGGTTCCTTTAAAAGGTTACAGGATATGTTACATATTTCTAAAAAATAGAGCAGAACTGGGTATGAATAAATAGAAAGAAAGAGAAGATAAAAACTCATTTACAGTTTGGCCTAGGGTGACTTATTAAAAATCATTACTCATCCGAAGTGGTGGGAGTCTGTGTTCCAACTTGTCTCCGTCCATTAGTCTGAGGGTTCATCACAGACAATAGATGTTTAGCTGAGGAAATGGATTGTCATTTTCTCCCTACATAGACATCAGACACAAATCACATACAAATTTCTAAATGTGCTGACTAACTCTTCAAACATCTCTGCGGACTAGGGAAATCTGTTGACTTAAGAAACTAATGTCTCATCTCTGCATGCACACGTATGTTCTTGTAACGGCATGGCAGCCAACCTAGAGATGGATTTTGTGCACATTCTAAATAATAAAAGCACTTAGACAGGGAGAGATTATGGTAGAATATGGGCTGACATGCAATACAACTTCCTGATCCAAACAAGAGACACATGAGAAGGACTGGACTTAGAACATAGACCATACCCTTCATGGCTAGCTAGAGGAAGACTCCCCTTGACCATCACCATCTCTCCAAAAATTATTGCAAAGACCTTATCTATTAACATTCTTAAGCTTCTTTGAATTGTAAATATCACTAAGAGAAGAAATATAAGCTTGTCTGACATGGAGTTTTCATGATTGTTCTTATATACCAGAAAGAACTATAAATCTAAGTTATGGAGCTTTAAACTTAAAAAAAATATTTTCAATACATTGCAATATTTTATTTGAATAGGAAAGTGATCTTTCTGATGGAATGAATGTAAACAAATCTCACACAGCCTAAGAAATACTTTAAAAAACAAGTCACCAGAAAGATAGAACCCAACTAAAATGCAATGACCGCTTTAAATGAAATGGAAAGTTGCAAAGACATGATTGTTGCCATAAGGATTTAAGAAAGACACAAGACATTTGTCTTTAATATTTAAGACTTTCAGGATGCTAAATTGAAGATGGACTACATGAAGCTCACATTTAAGAAAAAAAAAACTTTACTGTATACTTTTAATTCGGATTCTAATATGCTCTCATTTTATCTACATTAAAATGTCCTTACAGAGAGAAGAAGGCTATTATTGTAGTAATCTCCTTCTTTATTCAGGCTCTTAAGTACTTTGTTATAGGCACTATAGACATTCTTGGACAAATAGATTCCCATGCAAGAAAATGTAGAAGCAAATGATAAAACCATATTATCATCATGAATGATGTAATTAAAATTAATATACTGTATCAGACTCATCCAAAATGACTTTTATTTCAATATCTGTTTTTCTAATCTCAAATAATTGCAAGCTAAAGTAATAAATGTATTCCTATCCCAATTCATTTGGTGTGACTCCAAACTAAAAATGAAAATGAGAAAGATTTGCAAATAATCAGTGTGATTCTTTTCAGCTTGTTATAAGAAACTGTCATTCAGGTTAGTCAGGACACTAATTATAAGCCAGACCAGAAGGTTGCAGTGTACAGATAATATTGCTGGAACGTCTTAGTAAGATGAACCACAAGCATTTTAACACACAATGTCTACAGTTTTATTCTACAAAAAAAAAAAGTATTTAGACAATGTTTTAATTTAAGTCAATCCAATTTGGAGACATTTTTCATTGCAAGTATATGAGCTTGGCCAGCTCAGTCAAGATAGGGTCTTGAGTTTTTCTCATCAGCAGAACGAGGAGATTAGATCAGAAAATTCTATAAGGGACTTTTAGAGTTAATGTGGTCATGGCAACAACTATACATGCATGTAAAATGTATTTTGAAATAAAAAGAGATCTATCAAAAAATAATTTAATAACAAAAGACTCCAGGTGGTATACACCACATATATACTAAATACCCAAAACCAATAGCATCCTCATATACATTTTGATAGGGGTCCCCAACCTCTTCCAGGGAAGAATTTATTACACACGTTCTCTGGGTCTATCACATCTCAGTCTTTCTCAAGGACAGGTAAAGGCATTTTGTCATCTATTTAATATTGTATTATTATTATTATTATTATTTTTTTTTTTTGGTATTTTCCACAGTGACTTAGAGTCAAGGAGGAAAGTTTTTCTGATCTTAAATACATTGACAGCTCTCAGTGTTTCCTTCATCCCAGCAGGTGGAGTTGTATTGCCTAAACAGGAGAAAACAAAACACACACACACACACACACACACACACACACACACACCCCCCTTAATAGTGATTCCTGAATTGATATTAGTTTCTTTTAATCTTTTTTTATTTATTGACCATTTCCTACAGACATACATTGATCACATCCACTCTCAGACTCACATTCCCCTTGGGCTCCACGCCCCACTTTAATACCCTCCAATACACCCGACTCTCTCTGTCACATCCTCTCCCTTTTTCTTCCTTTTCTTTTCAGTTCTTTCCTTAGGAAAGCTTTCTCCAGTGAGTAAAACTGTAAACCTTTAGCTGCAAACCTTTCCTGTTTATTCCTAGTCATGCTCACCTTCCTCTAGACCACCTCTCCTTTGGAGAAGAAGTTCAAGTTTTCTGGGAGAGCTTGGCTATGAACTCTCATGAATCCTATTCTATTTGGGTAATTAAAAAAAAAAACGTATTTTGGCAAAGCTTTACCCCTTTCTATATAGTGTGCCCATCTTCCTGTCAGTGGATCTAACCTTCCTAATGCTGAGACCCTTTACTATAGTTACTCATTTGTAGTGACCCCTGACCATAAAATTATTTCATTGATACCTTATAACTGTAATTTTGCTACTGTTATAAATTGTAATGTAAATGTTGGATATACTAGATATCTGATATGTAACCAAAGGGGGTCTCAACACACAAGCTGAGAAGCACTGCTCTAAGTGGTCCCAAGTTTTCTCTATACAACTTGAGGAGGGGGCAGTGGCAAAGAGCTTTCCTCTTCTGTACCCTCTGTACATTGTAGAGCCAAGTTCGATATGAGCACTGCAGCTTTCCCGGTGCCCTTTTGTCCCCCTTTCCTGATGCTGTTACTTATTCTTTGATCCCTTTCCTGGGGGGGGCGGGGAGGGGAAGAACATGCAGCCAACATTGAATTAGAAAACCATAAAATAGTCTTTCTGGCATGGAAAGAGACAGGGGATGCCCCATTTACCCAATAGCACCCCTGGGATGTACTTAGAAACTTTGTATTATGGTGAATGATGTTGGGAGAAAGAAATGGAAAAGAAAAAGATTGCTAGCAAACATTATACTGTTTGTTACTGGGAGTTATACTGAAGACAGTCTCTATGGGACACAACTCTTGGAGTAAGTTCTGTGTACAGCCTGTCACCATATTAGAGGAAAATGTACTCTCTTCCTCAGGGAGATGTCAGTCTGGCTTCTACAGAAGCATCATGTCTTCTTCATAGAATTTCTCAGAGGCGAGACTACCAGGTAAAAAGAGACTTGAGATCTAGTTGCGTCTGAATTTCAGATAAACAACAGAAGCTTTGTGTACATATATTCCAAGAATCTTTGTTCTGGTTAGCCTTGATTATTAACTTGACACAGCCTGGAGTCATCTTAGGGGAAAGTGTTACACAAGGATCTGTATAGGTTAGATTAGCCTCTGTGCATGTCTGTAGGGAAGTGTATTGATTATTAATTGATGCAGGAAGACACAGAGCATTGAGCATGGCACCATCCTTGAGTGGTCTTGGATTGTGTAAGGAAACTATATAAGCCCGAGCCTGTGAGTAAGTGAGCCAGTAAACAGTATCCCTCAGTGGTTTCTGTTGTACATCCTTGGCTGTGAGCTCCCTGGCCACAGATAATGTAGTGTATAATTACAAGCAGGCCTGATTTGAGTTGCTGCCTTGACTTTCCTCAGTGATGGACTATGATCTGGATGGGTGAGCCAAATAAGTCCTTTCCTCTCTAAATTGTTTTTCTTCAGAATGTTTTAACATGGCAACAGCAAAGTAACCAATACACTCGTGAATTGTATATTCTCATTGTAAAATCTTTTATCTCTATGGAAGAGTCAGTGAGTTTAGCCTGTCCCATGGTTCTGTCACAAGTATTTCTGTTCAGTTTCTAGAAAGAGCCATGATGTTCTCACTATTAACTTTGCCCCTTATATGAATACCTATGTTTGGTCTAGACAATGTAGCACCATGCATGGGTTTTATAGATCCAAGAAAATACTTTACACAAAAAAAAATCCAAGGCTTCACAAAACTGGGTAGTGCAGTAGACTACTCCACTGTGTTCTCAAACCAGATATTTGTGCAGTCAATAGGGTAAAGACCAACAAAAGTCCTCAGGCTGCTGACAGGTGGCCTAGTTCCATGGAATACAATAGTAATAAAACAGAGTCCAAATTCTCTCAAACGTGGGACATGTAGACTTCTGGTTCTTTGCTGATTATACATGGCTGATCTCCTTGTAGGAAAGTGTGGTACACTGTGCCTACCTTCAGCACCCTCGTTAGGGTAGCAAATTAGGTGGTGGTGAGTCGTCGGGGTGGGCTGATATTTAGGTTTGAGGATTGGAGCAGCTGCCACCATTTTGAAGAATGTTCACTGAAGTCATCTGCTCTTGACACTTGGCCTCTGTGTTGTGTTTGTAAGGGTGATCTGAATCCACCATCCCCAATGCATGTGGAAGACCTTGCATTTCTTTCCTTTTCTTTTGTTTTTCTTTTCTCTCTCTCTCTCTCTCTCTCTCTCTCTCTCTCTCTCTCTCTTTTTTTTTTTTGTTGTTGTTTTGTTTTTTTGAGACAGGGTTTCTCTGTGTAGCCCTGGCTGATAGCCTTGCATTTTCAATTGGAAAACACTTTGTGAATGAAAGTATTGAAAAGTACCTTAAAGATGCCAGTAGAGGATAAGGATGTTGAGAAGGGACCACTTCAGCCTGAGGATCATGGATTAGCAGCAGCGCTAGAAGCCAGATTTTCCATTCTGTCAATCAGACTACTTGAGTGATTCTGCCTCATTCTGTGGTTGAGAGACAGTGTTCAAATCTACCCTTAAAACTGTTTTCAAGGGTTGGTTCTGGTCCTAAGAGTGAATCTGTGCACTAGCCTGTGCTTCCCATCACTTTCTGGTCACCCTGAAGCCAATGCTTCTCTGTTATTTCTCTCATGGTTACTTTACTCAAGTGTATTTGGCATCTTCCATCTCCCATAGGACAGTTGTCGGAGGCACTGATACTGTGTAAGGAACTGGAAGGCAAAGTTCAGATGCTATCTTCTTCGGGAGGTCTTCCTTGGTATCCAGCTGAAAAAGCACCTTGCCCTGTATTCTGTGTTTTCACTCAGCATATTTAATTCCTGCCAATCTCTAAGTAATTCACTGCATAGTTCTAGAGAGCAAGATTCATTTCTTATTGACCTTGGGCATGGATATCCCACAGGAGCAACAAGAAGAGTACCTGAGAAATAGAAGTAAAAGAGAATTTTTGAAATAGGCCGAAACTAATAATAATAACAGGGCCCTTTCCCTAACCTAAATAGTTAAAAGTGCCTGCCAGCAGGTTTGGGCCCATTTAATTAGTTACAGAGGAGGTGGAGTTACAAGACAAAGGCCTGTTAAGAACATCCCAGAAACTGACCCGCCAAGGGAGGAACTACACCCTGCCCCCATGGTACTGCCTGCTAGTGTTCAAAAAAGTAAAACAACCAATCCTGTGTGCCCGTGCAAAAGTTCGCTTTTTCCCCACCCCGCCCATATATAAGCGCTAGACCCCTGAGCCATGGGGTCAGTCCCTCTATCCCCTATGTGAGATATGGGGATATGGGCTGGCCCAGAGCTCTGATTTAATAAACCACCTCATGTGCTTTACAGCAAGATGGTCTCTCGTGTGTCCTTTGGGTGCGTGCTATCCTGTGACTCTAGTGGACCTCCCTTCTGGGGAGTCCTGGACCTTTCAGAAGCACTATAAAGCACCAACTTATCAAAAGGAAGCTACGTGTGAATGTCTTAAAAAGAAGTTATCCATATGCTATGTAATAATATACACATTATTATAAGAGATAACACCCTGTGTTCAACAGTAAAATATTCTCATTGCATGGAGCTCCACTGTTTGCCTCAGTTCACCAAAGCGCTTTCCCAGCC
Organism: Arvicanthis niloticus; assembly: GCF_011762505.2. Lineage (NCBI taxonomy): Eukaryota > Metazoa > Chordata > Mammalia > Rodentia > Muridae > Arvicanthis > Arvicanthis niloticus. The sequence goes on from NC_047660.1 coordinate 107,012,649, forward strand.
CATTGTCATAGATACATGGAGGAGACTCACTAGGAATTTTCTTGAGCCACCCTGCAGTCATTACTTGTCTCACACAGGAGGAATTATAGGAATAATGGACTTTGTAAACCTGGGTATCAGCTCAGAAGAATATGTTGTCTTATTGGCATAAAGCATAATAGGGAAGTCTGAAGTATCAGAAGAGCCACAACATTTACCTGAGGCACATACATTTCTCAGAAGTCCAGTAACCATAAAAGGGAACCACATTTTGTCATTTTAGGTTACAAAGATGGAAGAAGTGTAGGGTGGTAATTTAAGTGAATTAAGGCAGCCATAGAAAGGCAGATGTTGCATGTTCTTACTAATAGATTGACGTTAAACAGTTGGTAGTCCATAGAAGCCGAGAATAAAGTATCGGCTGTTAGAGGTTAGAGATGAGAGAATTGCAGAAGACAATTAGATGAAAGTATCCCTCAGGTTACATAGGAAGGGAGAGTTCAAATGCTTTGCCGTACAGTAGGGAACCTATAGTGTACAGCCATGGGTCATATATCTCTTAATGAACTGGAAAAGTTCAAAGATTCCTAGAATAAAAATGATACATGTATAAGTAGACACAAGTGCTAATTACCAAGATTTGGTTATTCCATATTGCATACAGGAATGATTATACATACAGTTAATATGTCACTGAACTTAAACCAATGGGCTATAATGAATTGTAAGAAGTCAAATATTTTACTGTAAAGCATCTGGTTTTAATCCAGCCCAAGGTAGACACAGTTCCACTTAATGACTCTGTTTTGCTTGTATCTAGTAAAAGTACATCTTAGACCTAGGGATTCCATCAACTCCGGATCAGCATCTTTTGCCTAATGGTATCCAACCCCTCTAAACCCTCTTCCTCCCCTAGCCTCTGGAGACCTCTGTTGTATTGTCTGCTTTTATGAGATCAAAGGAGGGTTTTAAGCTGAATGTCTGTCTGCGGAACAAAAATAATCACGATTCTCAAAAAGATGCTCAGGATTTTAGTCATTCCTTCTGAGAAATGCTGCTTTTAAAAACCCCTCATATTCTCATCACATGGCAGTGTCATCCACTTAGTTGTTAGAAAATCTCAAGCTTTTAAACACTGGAGCCTCAGCCCAAGGATGCCATTGATAGCTATTCCTTGAAAATGCAACTGCAGATGGCCTGTCACTGACTCCGTTGCAATGCCAAACCCAGTATGCCTTTTTGTCTGAAAATCAAGAAGTGTTTATGTATGTGGTCTGGGGCAAAGGCTTTGTCAGTAAACTGCTTGTAGTACAAGCCTGATGACCTGAGTCTGGATTCCCATCACCCATGTAAAAGCCAGGCACGGGCACAATAGCACATGCATGTAACCTCAGCACTGGGGAAGTAGAGACTCAGGTATCTTTCAGGATTGCTGGGTAACCAGTCTTGCAGAATTGCAGAGCTTCAAATTCACTGAGAAATACTGCCTCTTCTCTCTCTCTCTCTCTCTCTCTCTCTCTCTCTCTCTCTCTCTCTCTCTCTTTCTCTGTGTGTGTCTATCAGTCTGTCTGTCTGTCTCTTTTACACACACACACACACACACACACACACACACACACACACCCATGAGCATACATACATGAACAACAACTGAGGAAGACAGTTGATACTTACTAACCTTTGAATTACACATGCACACAAACATACATACACACAAACAAACATGTACACACATATAACACACAAATTAATATTTATACATTATTTCTTTTTTAACTACATATTTAGGACCACCATTATATATGCATATAACTACAACAAAGTTTATACACACACAAATTTGGTATCTTAATGTGTATGTATATATGTGAATATATATGCTTGTTTTGTGAATATATATGGTTACATGTCTGGTACATACATAATATATGTATGTATATGAAACTACATATAATATATAAGAAGCATTCTTTTTTTTCCTCTCAAGGGACTTTTCTTATGGGCTTTTCCATTGTTGTCCAAATTTGTTTAACAGATTACACTTAAAAGATACTTTGTGGTTGCTTGGCTCTCAGTCAAGTTCTCATGTGTCTTTGTTATCCATGATGTGGGGTCTCCAAGACCAAAGGTTGTCAATGAGGTCATGGGGGTAATTGTAGTTTAAGAAAAAGATAGAAAAATATATCTTACTGTTATGTAAAGGGAAACATAGACTATATGGTCACCCTAGAATTCAGTGTTTGATCAACCCATCCCCTGCCTTATGACTGCACTGCTCTCAATTTAAAGAGCTGTTTTGGCTGTAAAAAGCATATTAAATGTCTAGGGTGCTTCACTTAATATAAGAGGCTTAGTTCCCCAGTGCAGTAAATTCCTTGCACATACTGTCTGGGATCTACCTTGTAATATGGACTCTGTGCTGTGTTTGCCAGTCAGGCAACTTGCTCGTGTAGATGGCTATAGAACATAAATCCTTACTCAATTTTATTGTGTGTCTTTCTGTAGGTTTGAAATGACATTAAAAGGACCCAAGATTCTAGTATTTGTTCTAGTGTCTGGACTTAAGTAACAGAGGGACTTCATTTTCCCTATTGAAAATGCCACTGTTTCCTTTCTGTGAAGACTGCTTAGAAGCTTTTTCCCCTATCCACTGCTCCACAGGACCACAAAACTGTGTGAAATGTTCCCATTCTTCCCAGAGCCTTAGAACCATGTCTCACTGTCCCCTGCTCCAGGAGCCACTTCTCCAGTGCAGAACCTCATATGTTCTTGCAGGCCTACCTGGTGCCATGTCTATGTTCCTATAGTTCTCTCTAATCCCCTAGAATTATTGTGGAGTCCTCTTTTATGCCCTTCATGAGGAGCTGCACAAATTTATACTGATTTTCCCTTAGTACTGGGCTGGGCATCATTAAACCACTAGAGGTCAAAGAGCTACCCTGTTACAGGCTGACACGATATGAGCTTTTGACTCGTGTTTTGTAAGAAGAGTCAGATAATTCTCCTTACAGCAAGCTGGGAAGAATATAACAAGGAGTAGAACCCAGAGCACAAGTGGAATTGGAGGCTCCTTTCTTACAGGTAATGATTGAACAGTTAGAGAGCACATAGCACTGGTCAGAAGTGAACTAGCCAGGCCTAGTGATAACAACTGCCACTTACTCTTCTGTTATATTCTTTCAATAATCACACAGTCTACATACAGATGTTATCTCAGGCTATTGGTTAAATTACTCAAAAGTATCAATTCATACAATTTTCTCAATGAATAGTATGAAGTATTATTACAATTATTCACAGTTTATAGATAAGCGAACTATGGAGAAGTATAATAATTTTTCCAGTTTGCAGCTTGGAATGAAGGCTAGTGGAAGAGCCCTTGCCTATAACATGTGAAGCTCTTGGTGCTATCCCTAGCATCCCAGAAACAAAAGCACAAAAATAATTTAAAATATCTCATTCGGTTGCACTTCATTGTGTATGAAGCATGATTGAAATGCTACTGAGGTATCCCCAGACCTGCATGTTGATCACAGTACCTTAGCAGCACTGAAGGCTTTGCTTAAACCAAGCAATTGGGTAGTTCTAATCTCCAAGATAAAACAGGAGACTTCAGTCTGCAGAGTGTTATTTTCAACATACTCTGTGGTCAACAGCTTCCTGTTGGCTCCTTGTGGTTCTTGACCTATAATGCTTATATTCCTGTTTATTCCTGTCCTTGGGTGTGAACTGGAGGCACAAATTCCTTCTAAGGAATAGAATATAAAGTCAGCACTGGGAAGTCACTTTAAGATCAGGTCAGGAAAGACCATGCCCTGCATCTCCCTGGCATTTATTCTGCCTGGGTCTTCTGTCTTGGCTCCTTTGATAAAGGAAGCAGTCATGAGAGTCATAGAGAGGGGTCCAAATGACATATTAAAAAAAAAGAAAGAAAAGAAAACCCTCTATCCTGAAGCTAGTCTTCCACTGAGCTACATAGTCCAACCACTTGGAGAAAACTGAACCTTGCCAACAATCACACAAAGGGATTTGGGCGTGAATTTGCCACATTCAGGTCTTGAGATAACCCTAGTTTCCTCTCATATTTCTTGTGACTCAGATGGCCTCCAGATTCCTGACATGTAGAAATTGTGAGAGAACTACTGTTTCATCCATAAATAAAGGACCATTTTTTATACAGTAAAACAAGACAAATAATAATAAACAAATCCAAAGCTAGAACATGCATCTTCTGGTTACAGAGAATGAAAAGCAAAATGTAATCAAGCAATTAAAGATTTTGTTGAGAATCATAAATTCCTGCATCAAAGTACAAAAAAAAAAAAAAAAAACAAAACAAAACAAACAAACCTCTATTCATTTGGCATTTACTATGTACTCACCTTGCACCACGGATACAGAAATATAAGCATTTATTTCTCATTACTTCATGGAGATATTTTAAGTTCAGTACCATTAATCCATCACATTGTCAGTATTTAATTAAGGAACTTGAATGTTCATTTCCAGTTGTCTGATTAAACTACCCAGTATGATGACTTTGTTTAGGGGCAGGCTGGGTTCTTGTTCTCCAAATATCATCTAAGCCTGAAACACTTTTACTTGTATCTATACTGTCTTGATCCAATGCTTTGAGATGTCTCTGAGTTTAGTCAGGACCAGTATCATGTCAAGACAAAAACAAGTCTCAGGTTTTGGCATTTACTGGTGTTCACTGTACTTGAATCCCGGAATGTATAACTCACTTTTTGTGTTATCTGTTGCACATATAATTTCTGCTTAAAATCATTTTATTGTTCTATTGTTTCATTGACCCTTTAAGATCATGACTGTAATAATTCTGACCCCTCTGTACTGTATTCAAGTTGTAGACATAAAGGCAGGTATGTATAAATCTGTGATTTTTTTTGAAAGGAGATGAAAGGCGAATCTCGTCTACTATGTATCCTACAATGGGCATGGTATCCTATCATTAAATAACACTTCAACCAGACACAGACATGCACATCCAGGTGCGTTAGGTCAGTGTGATACTACCATTAAAAAGCCCAAGTGAATCAAAGTGATCACGATCTTGGTTCCATTAGCGACTTATCTTCCACATGGGCAGAAACACATCTTTAAAAAAGATGAATCGTCGAGACTCCTCATATGTTCAGATTTCTAGGCTGAATATCAGAAGTGAGCCTTTAACATTTCACAATTGGTGGGGGTGTGAATAAGTCATGTGGCAGTTTCATTATTTGGGGAACATCAATATATCTTGCACACTCTAGAGGATAATTTTATATGACAAATTGGCTGGACTTAGGTATGATATAGGTAGCTGTTAAAACATTATTTGACTGTTCTTAGGAGTACCCATATAACTCGAAAAACATAATCACTTTTCTTTGTGTTAATGAGGATATTTCTGGAAGAAACTAACATTTGAATTGGTGACCTGAGAAAAGTAGCTGAAGGTAGGCACCAACCATTTATTCAGAGCTGAATAGAATAGAAAGAGAAGGAAGAGGGAATGTCCCCTATGCTAGAGTTGAAACCGCATCTCTGGAAAATTAACTTTGGGCTTTGGGCTCAGAACCCAGACACAGATCTACAGCATCAATACAACCATCACGTTTCTTACTCCTTAGCTTTTTAAATACCCTAGGCTCCCTGATTCTTTAGCTTGCAAAAGACAGATAACAGAAACTTTGGACTAAATAGCCATCTGAGCCAATTTGTATAATAAATCTCATTATATATATTTCTTTAATAAAAATATCAAATATATTTATAATCTATCATAAATCTCTAACATGTATGTATGTATGTATGTATGTATGTATGTATGTATATTGTTTCTTTGGAGAAACCTGGCTAATGCAAACACACATGCGTTTCATTTGCTCAGTTCAATCTAGAGATAAACTTTCAGTCCCTTTAAATTTTATAATGAAAAGGGATTTAAAATTTGATGTTTAGTTTCTTTCTTCCTTAGATAAACATTTCTAACATAATTGCTGAGCTCCTTGGATTCCATTCCATTTATTTTTTCGGTGTGACTTTTATTGAAGCTCTGTTTAAGTTCAGGCAGCAGGCCACTGAAAAGCATGGAACATTTAGGCATTAGAAATGTACATTCAAAGCAGATCTTGTGAGTGTGTTTTAACTTTCAAGTTCTCTCTCTTTTCTTCTTCTTAACTCTTACATGGAAAGAGTTGATCTCAGAGGGGGAATTAATTAGAGATGGTGTACCCTACTCCCCAAGATTTTTCTGAAGTTTTGTTCTCAAAACTGTCCACGGACTAAGGACCATAAAAGCAAATGGTGAATTTGTATTATTGTTAAATAAAAAAGAGCCTTATGCCTCCCATCTCCTAGGATTATGGTAAAACACTTAAACCGATTATCATATAAAATAAATGAGCATGATTTTCTTTCTCCTGATGAGAATGAATTACTAAAGAAAACAAATAAACAAAACATAGCTCTCATGGGCTAAGAAGACTGGGGATATTTTCAAAAGGCTATTTTCATTTTTATCATCTTAGAGCTTGGGGCGATGGGCACATGAATCATGAAGGATGCTTTTCAAGTCCTGTCCTGGTGATGGGTGGACTCACTCAGAGTTAGAAATGATTACAGGTTTCAGTAGAAAACCACTGACTTCTACACTGTGTTGGGTTGCAGGTACCTGACCTCTTCCACTGGAAATGCCTAGTTGGCAGTTTGAAATATTTTTCTGGAGCTCAAGCAAGTAGTCCAGACCCAGAATTTTCAGGAAACCATGGGATTTGAAGTATTGAGAGGATGTGAACATTTTGAATTGTTTGTTGGTAGCTTTAGAAAAGGACACCTAAAGATACAAATGCTTTGTGAAAGAAAAGTGCCTTTGACGTCAGCATCTATTCAAGAGTTGTGTGTATGAGCTACATGTCATGGGACTTAATCCTTTGAAAATATTTATATAAGTCTTATATAAAGACTCATCTTACCATTGGAAGATTAGGCACTGGGGAGAAGTTTGTTATTTCTAGGTGTAGACCATTAACCTTGGGCGTGGAGTAGACATTCATCCAAGCAGTCACTTTTCCTGTACCTCTTTAGAAACAGCTAGTAATCAAAATCTGAAATTATTCCATTTATTTTATAAGCTTTTGGAAAGATTAAAAAGTATGCATATAACAGATTATTTGGGGGATATTTTCTCAGCTCAAAATACTAATATATATATATATACTTATAATTTATAGAATATATACTTATATACTTATAATTTATAGAATTGATGTTAACAGTTACCTACTGTCAAAATAAGCAGTGTGACAAATAGCCATTAAGCTTTAGCGTCATTCAATCCACTTGCCTTCATATGTTTGGAGAATATTGGGGTTTGGCCAGGTGGCTCTTCCTGTTCTGAACAGCAGTTAAACATATCTGGATGTCAGATGTCTGTCACTTGGGCAGCTTCTCATCAATCTAGTCCAGGCATGTTTTGATGAAAATGTTCCAGGGCACAAAAGACCAAGTCTGAATTTAATCAGAATTCTTCTTGTATTCTTTTTGTTACTATCCATCCATCTAAGCAAGCCATGTAGTTGATCCCTATAAAAAACATTAGCTCATGAGTCCATCTCTCCTGAGAATGTACTGAATAGTAGAGTGTAGTTATGAGGGTGAGAGGAAGAAACAGATAGAACTATGTCATCACAAGAACACATGTCACATCTATGAATGGGCTCCAGGAGGTGCAATTTAATGGTGTGTCTCCTGGGCTTTGTCATGGCTAATTGAATCAGGTTCAATCACTCCTCAAAAGTATGAAACTGACTGCAGAGCTAAAGGAAAAGCCCTTCATTTGGAACCATCATTCATAGCTCCCCCAGGATCTGATATTTTTAATGTAGGTTGAATATTGACCTTGATTATATACAAGCCCCCCTACTTATACAGTGCTGAAGAGCCTCACATGCACCAGCAACATGTCTTACCACAAGGCATATGGCCAGCGCTACTTGAATGCTTCTATACTGTGGTTACATACAGCATCATACTTGCAGTAAACATAGTGACACATGGATCCATTCTTCCGCATGTTTGCATTATAGTGAAGGGTCCATTTCTGATAGCTCAGCACTAAGTGCCATCAATTAAAATATAAAATTTGTCCCATCAAATAAGTACTAAATTCTTTCAAGTTCTGCTACAACACTTGCTTTATATTTCCCATCTCTTATAAACATCAACAAATTCAGAGTAGATATTTTTATCACTATCTTGAAAGTATAGAACATGGTCTAGACTGTTTAAGAAACCTAATCAATATTCATTAATTCACTTACCAAAACTGACCTAAGACTTGAACTCAGATTTCTGAACTTCAGAACTTAGATATGTCTTAATAAATAAAATCTCCTCCTGGGGCCAGGGAGATGGCTCAGCTTAGCAAGAGTGCTTACTGCCAAATCAAAGGACTAGATCTATCCCTGGTCTGACATGCTAGAGGGAAAGAATAAACTCCTGGGAGTTGTCCTCTGCACCCCACTGAACTTTTAAACTGAGATTATATTTTCACTCTATTCTTCCTCTGTGGGATATTTCTTCTTCCTTGCATATAGAATTCTGTTTCAATTGCTAACCCGTATTAGACATTTTTAGAAGCAGAAGGATGATGTTGATTCTCCCATATTTTGCTGATGGAATGAAAGTCTTCCAAGCATCTGTAATAAATCAATGGTCTCTACCCTGTGAGGGTTATTAATTGGTACTACAAAACATTAAAGAAAACGAAGCACTATTGGCAAACATGAACTCTACCACATAAATTTGGTGTCATAAATTTGGCCAGCCAAAACATATGCTAAAATAACGTGAATATCAATTGCCCAATAAATGTATAAAGAAGACATTTTCTTGAATATATAATTCAGTATGTTAATTATTAAACATGGTCATTAGCTCATTATTAGTATAGTTATTAAAAATTAACACATGAGATCTGATGAAACACTTGAACATTTAGTAATCATATCAGATATTTTGCTATAAATTATAAATACTTTGTAATTGAAAGTATAATCATAAATACATTAAAGAAATATAATTTCATGTTTCAACAAAGGTTAGCTTTCATTTTCTTAATTCCTAAGATGTCAAAGTTTTGGTTTTTTTTTCAGTGGGACAGAAAAAGGTCACAGTGGATTCTTCATCACTTTTTTCAAGAAGGGGACTTTAAAATTTTTATTTATTTATTTTTATATGTAAGTAAATTGTAATGTTAGAATACCCCTTATTAGCATTGTAGTTAAATAGCTATTTTCTTAAGGAATTTATAATGGCAAGGAGCATAGACTCCAAACTCTAGAAGAAAGACATGGTTCACTATCTTACACACTATTTTTTTTTATCAGTGCCTGCATGCATGCATGTGTGATGCATGTAATGTTGTATGTGGACACTTATATCAAGCATGCACATAGAATTCGGAGAACAACCTTGTTGTATTCTCTTTTTCCTGCTTCATGTGGGCTTTGGGCCTCAAACTCAGGTCGTCAGGCTTGCTGAGCCACCTTGCTGCCCCTTAAATATCATAAAGATGACATATCTTATAAGCAATGTTTGTATGACTTTTCTATGTGAGCACTCTATCCCCCAGGGCTAGAAACAGTAAAATTAGCATAGGAATTCAAGTTTAAAAAGTATATTTTGAAACTTTCTTTTTTTATTTCTAATCCTAGGTGCACATTAAATCATCTGAGACTCACTTGAGATTCCAGTTATCAAAGTCCAATCCAAAGATGCTAAGTTCATTGATAGGCTTGAGAAAGTTCCTCAAAGCAATGTAAAGGGGCAGTCCTAAGTTGGAGAGGCTGAGCCTGCATCTTCATCAGCATACGAAAGTTGAACTGACACCATCCTAACAACTTTTTCAGGATACTAAGACTTACATTGGGTTCCTTAGTGAACCAAGAGGTATTCTACAAACCTGAAGTGTGTGTGTGTGTGTGTGTGTGTGTGTGTGTGTGTAAAAGAGACACACAGAGAGAGACAGAGAGAAGACAGAGAGAGACACAGAGAGATGAATTTTGTTATCATTTTATTTCTGCATACTTACCTTATTTTTCATGCAGAACAAAATTTTATTAACAGACTTTTAAAAGCCAGATTTGATAGACTTAATATATGACTATGTTTTCCCAGTTAGTATAGGTAAATTAATTTTCTCTCACTAAGCCCCCTGTCTGGCAAATATTGTCTCCACGAGTCTCTATTTATAAACCCATTTATATTTCTGCTCTCCAAAATGTTTATTGAGGAGTTTTTCAGAACACAGAGACAATGCACACTTGAAAAAAAATAAACTAAAAAATGTAGAAATGTCCCGCAATAAAGCAATTCAACCATGATCTGGAGGAAAAACTAACTCCTGACTTCAGATTTCTTCATTTATTTTTTTAATTTAATACTTTAAAAATCACTTATGTGAGCACATTCTTTTAGAAAAATCACAGTATTATGTGCTCTGTATTCTGCAATTAAACAAATGCCAGTTATCATAGTCCCAGCAGAGGTGCTAAATTCATTGATAGGCTTGGAAAAGTTCTTCTAAGCAACCTAGAGAGGCAGTTCTAAGTTGGAGACTCTGAGGAAGGTTGTACTGATCTCCTTCCCTCCCTTCTTCCCTTCCTCCCCTCCCCTTCTTTCATCCTCTCTTCTTCATATCCTTCCATTTGGTTACTTGGTGTACTAATTACCTTTCTATTGGTCTGATAAAACACTGTGATCAAGCTAACCCACAGAAAAAAAGAGCTTATGTAGGCTAACAATTTCAGAGGGTCTATTGCGTTCATGGCACGGGGCACCACAGCTGGAGCAAAATATGAAGGTTCCCACCATCAAATGCAAGCAACAAATCAGAGGGAAAACAAACCCAGGCATGGCTTGACTCTTTCAGCTCTTAAAGCCCGCCCCCAGTGATCTGCTTCTTCCAGCAAGGCCACACCTCCCAAGTCTCCACAAACAGCTACAATAACTAAAGACCCAGGAATATACAATAAGGAGCATTCTCATTCAAACCACTACTTTTCATATACACCATTTAAAAAGACTTATTTCATAATCAAATAAATGGATGATTTTCTCATTACTTTTATTGCTCTCAAGTCTATAAAGTTCTTGCTTGGCTAAGCGTTCAACAATTTTTTTTATCATATTGTCTATATTGTTTAAGCATTGTAAGTTAATTCTTTGATCCACTCTCACCAAAATTCTGCAAAAAGAATATAAAAATACATTAATGTAACAGTTAAGTGAGGTGCACGTTAACAGGAAGCAGGAGAGTCATTATGGAGAATGAACGACATGACTGCATGTCCCACCTGCTTGAAGCAAGTGTCCAAGTGTTTTACCTCTCCTTCCTGAGCCTCAGTGGGCTCACTTGGAAATGAGGATAGTGGTGGTAGCTAACACTTAAATTGGTTTTGAGTGTAAAATATTTAAGTGCTCAGTAAATAAAACGAGACATTATTATCCTTATTAATATAAGCAAAACTTGCTTAATCCTCCCTGCAGTTAATTTCTGAGGTTGTTTTAGGTTACAGTTCTTAAATGTGGGTACATCCCAGAACCATCTAGAAAGGACTAAAGAATATAAACTCCCAGGCACATGAAAAGAAACCTAGGCCTGGGCATGGGCATTTTACTGAGTTCGATATGTGATTTTGATGTTCTATAAAGTGTGAGTACTAGTATAAGCCCTTAGAGTGAGATGACTTATGAGATGGATCTTAGAAACTGCCACTGCCCCTATGGTGGCCCCAGAAGACTTTCCCAAGGCTGCTATGCCCCATTTGTCTTCCTGTTTGTTATAGCTTGAGACTATAGAAGAATCAGACATATTTGCTGAGTGAATGAATGAAAGTCTGTCTAAATTAGTTAATAATAAAGGTGTCATTAGTCATGGTTGAGGAACCTTGCAAACTTGTTAGATTTGTAAGATTTCATCAGATTTTCTAACCAGCCACATAGCTGAGCCAGCTTTCCACATAACTGTCACTGAGATGGTAATGTCTTCCGTAGGGCATTTTGTTATAATATATACACACAGGAATAATGAGCTTTAAGATGACAACTATACCATTTCAATAAATAAGGGGAAGAAGGTCTTATTATAGTTTAATGGCATAAAAATTAAACAACAAAATTAAAATAAAAAACCAGATAAATCTGGCAATCTTCATCTTAAGTAAATGAAAGACAAATACCATGTTTTCTCTCAATTTTTCATCCTAGAGTTCTTTATAGATATGTAAAACAATATATAAGTAGGAGGCTTTGGAATGGAAGAAAAAAGATCAGTGGGGTGGGAACTAAGGGGTGGTGGGTGGGAGAAAATGATTATGATCAAATGCCTGATGTGGCTGAAAGAATTGTCTGAAACCAAACACTGTGTACATTGAATAAATGCCAATAAATGTTTTGGAAATATACTTTTTCCTAGAAAAATGTCTAAAACCAAAAAATTTTCTCTCAACTCAGTTTTACTTTTAAAGTTATTTAAATTAATAATCCATAAAATCTTTCTAGGAACTTGACAAAATGGCTTTGAATTTTGTTGGAAAGAATCAAATAGATTCAAATTTTAGGAAAATAATTCTAAAAGCAGAATGTAGAACGATATTTACCATTAGATTATATAATACTTTATAAAGCAACTATAATTTAAATAAAATAGGGATAAATCCAGAGTCATGAAATTGGTGAATTTTGTAAAAAAGTAATTTATGGGAAAGAATGGATACCCATGGAAAACTATTTACATAAAAACATTTAAAGTATGATAAACCTGACATTTCAAATATGAAGTTTCATGAGTTTTCATTTATTTAAATGAATTTTAAAATAAATATTTCAGAGCAGTACTGTTGGCATCAGGGAAGTTCCTACTCATATGTGTCTATTTTATAACAAGAGGCTCTACGCAAGGCTTTCCCTCTATTAATCACAGTCGTATCAGAAGCTGGCTCTGCAGGGTTGCTACTTGGAAAATCTATGAAACCACATGTTGTGATTCAGTAAACATATTTAGAAAAAAAACCCTTCTTTATAAAAAAGAAAAAAGTTGATGAGAAATATTTATGTACTACACCAATCCAAACTGCAGGCTCACCAATAAAATCAAAGACAACTTTGGATAAAAGCATTTATGAAATATTAGAATATGGCAGACATTTTAAACAGAAATGGAACTCTTTTCACATAATGACAAGTAAGTTATGCCCAAAAGACAAACAAAAGTACTGCTATAACAAAACTGGGGAGGACAGATGTGTAGGGAAAATATTAGCATGGCTACTCAAATCATATCAAGAGCAATTATCAGTCTCTAGCTATCAAAATGGAAATTATTAAGATTTGAAAAATGCCAGCAAGTCAGCTGGGGTCTGGGAAGTCTTAAGAGTGACTTTTCAGGACAAATGTTCATTCTAGTTTTGACCAGTAAGCATAGAAACTGTTTTCCAAAAATCTTAAAGAGACATGAGCTCTTTTGCCAGTGATTTCCTTTGTAAGGTTATTGTATAGAGGTGTTTTCTGAACTATAGAAATATTTTGACAACAAAATTTGTTTTTCTGAAACACAGGAGGGGAATGGAAGCATCTGAAGAGACTAGTAAGAAATTGCCTCAGGCTATTGCAGTACATTTTAAAAATGAAATATATCACACAATATATATGATTACAAAATATATGTCAGCAGAGTGTGTATGGTCAAATGAAAGTGCTTACAATATATCTCTAAGTGAAGACAATGTGTATGTTTTGTAGAAAGCAAAATGACATTTAAAGAACACACTAAAATCCTAGCGGTGGTTAATTTTTATTTTTTATAAGTATTAACAAACCATAAATCATTTTAATATAAATATTATTAGGAGATTGTAGCTTTTATAATTCTCTGAAGGTGATTTTCATCCTTTTCTAAGAGACGCAGGCTGGCAACACTAAGCCCTGTCTTTACTTAGCTCTTTTAAATGAAGGTAATAAATTAAATGAAGCTAATCTTTTGATCCAGAGTCTAAAGCTTATAAAGAAACTTTAGGATATGATGGACTGATCTCCACTGGAATACGAGGAGGGAAATATTATCCATCTGGGCAGCATACAAGTCCAGATTTAGGGGTGGGGAGCTAACAGCAGAGTGGCGCTAATGCGGAATCTTATCTTAATCTCGAGCAAAGAACGTAATTTCTCTAAATTAAAATTTCAGCACTTACAAAGTGATGGGAATGTTTAACCAGCTATGAGAAAATTGACATAATTCAATAAAGTTATGTGTGCGCACACACATATGTGTATATGTGTGCACTTAAGAGTTTAAAAATAAAGCATTAGGGGGTAGGAGATGGCTCAGTCAGTAAATTACTTGCTACTCAGGCATGGGGACCTGAGTTTGGATACCCAGCACCTACATAGAAAGCTAGGCATTGAACCATGTACTTGTAATCCCAGCACTAAGAGGCAAAGGGCAAGATCCCTGGAACCTACTGGTTAGCTAGTCTAGAGAAATGGGTGAGCTCCAGTCTCACTGAAAGACCCAGGCTTTAAAACACAAGGTGGCAAGTGATAGAGAAGGAGATAACATTGACATCTGGCCTCCATGTGCATGCACATATACATGTGTTTGTACATCTACACACATATGCATGAACACATATTAAAACACACACATGCACACACACACACACACACACACACACACACACACAAACACACACAATGCAAAGTTAAATGTTAATAATAGATGGCAAACCAGGAGGCACTATTAATACTCATATGATGAGTCTGTGTATTGGCATTTATACAAACATAATCAGCATGTTCAATTCTGAGGAAATCTGACCCACTATTAAAAAGCTAGTACCGACAATTAGAGCATTGTATAAAGATAAATCAAGGAGCCATGATTCTTCTCAAAGAAGAACACAATGTAAAAGGAATAATAAAATCTAGTGATTTACATCCCCATAAAATTAATGCATTGTATATGAAGAATTAGCATAAAACATACTGACATTTATAGAATTGTTTCCAAAATACACCGAAGGAATTCCTTGTTAGAGAAAACAGGGGTTTAGAATCGTTTCCTCATGTGAGCCATAAAAAGCCTTAGACTCCGGTACTTTTATTTAGTTACTTTAAACCACAATTGAGCTCATGTAAATTGGAGCTTAGTTCTCAAATATTTTTAATCTCTCTTTCCACAGTAGAACAGCCACTGAACCCTAATTTTGATAAGGAAATGTCTGCATAGAATTGGTGTGTATAAAAGAAAGACACATTTTATGAGGAATAACTGTCATCTCTACATTTGAACCATGTGCTGAAGCTGTGTTAACCTTGCATGCATTTGTAGATAATTCTAACCTGGTCAACAGGATGGTTGCTAGCTTTGCGTCTATGTAAGATGCTCTTTAACCATTAGACCTGTCTGTTTTGCTTTGAATGAATGAATGAATGAATGAATGATACTTTTTTTAGTTTTCAATAAATCTTAATCATAGGATTAAGAAGCTGCTTTCAAATAAATGAATGCACAGAACTATATATATTTGAAAAGAAAAGATGAACTTGAGCCTGATCTATTCTTGCTTGCTTCACTTAACAGGGTACCATAAACTGCTAGGGTCACTTCAAATGTTGACTGCTCTGAACTCCTGACAGCCAGTGGGAAGAATGCATTTTTAGAAACCTTGACTTTGAGATGGGGTCAAGACCAAATTCTACTTGTAGTTAGTGGAACCCCAGGCAGCACTGAGCAGTGAGTGTGTGCAATTCTTGATGTATACAATGGATTTGAACTCTAGTGAATTCAAGCTAAATGCTTGATTTTCTTTTAATTCAGAGAAATTATGAAAGACCATTGATTTGAATGTGGTATTAAGGAACACATTTTTTTTTTGAGGCGGAGTCTTACTATCTAACTCTAATTGGACTGAAATTATCCATGTGGACTAGGCTAACCTCCAGTTTACAGAGAGATGCCCACCACTGCCTCCCACGTGCTAGGATTAAAGACATATGTGAGCAAGCTTGGCCTTGTTTTATTTATTTTTAAATTTTATTTTGATCTTTTGAATTTAAAAAAAAAATCAAGGATGCCAAACACTTTAGGTATTAGTCAATGAATAGAAAAATCTTGTAAGAGAATTTTGCATAAGGCATAGCACCCTATAATCACCCCATAAAGTAAGAAATGTTTACAAATGCCAGGTTTTCAGTGGTGTGATGGATAGGGCAGTGACTTAAATAAGTTATTCAGGACAACACCTACAGCAACGCATATGTGCGGATATGAATGAGGTCTGCACTCACTGTTGATGTGAATGGAAGCTTTGCAGAATTTTGCTAAGAGAGAGCCATTCAAGACCACAGTGACTTTCAGCTGAGGTCAGAGAGTAAGGCGCCCTGTGTTTCACTTTACATTCAAGAGTCAGAAAATAGCCTTACAGATTCTTAAGGCTTCCCAAGGAGTTTATTCACAAATCTCTGTAAATGACAGAGGTTTATCGTCTCTAGACTGAAAGAAGAAAATAAAGAAAAAGCAATAAGAAGGTTAAGAAGAATCATACCACAAGGCTTGTCTGTAAAAGAAAGCCCATGCATGCTGAGGGTCACAAACAAGTTTCTAAATATAACCTGTACCCCTTAAAGCTAAACCACAGAAAGGATGACGTCATTAATCAGTTCATACTGAGAGCCATCTCAGTAGGTGGAGGCAGGCTATGTTAATGACCCGGTGAGAAAATAAAATCAATTTTTAGGGCATAAACTTGGCCTAACACCTTGAGAATTTAGGATTCTTGCTTTTACAGTTTGTTTTACGCCCTCAGAAGGTCGAGGTTTACAGCACCTGGGCCTTACCTTTATGAAGAAGTGAATTTCCTTCAGGATAGCTAGCCTGAAGACTACTTAATGGTTTGATTAGAAATAAAAGACTTAGGACGTTTGAATGTTTTTAATTGTCTTTGTTTTGCAGCCCACTTTAAACACTGCAAAGATGTCAAAAATACCAGAGACTAAAGGACTCTGTTCTGATTTGTTTTAATGATTAACTTTATATTAAGGTAAATATTTCTTTTTAGGAGTCATATAAAGAAATTATATGTTCACTGTTGGTTAATATTTCTCTAAATCAGCAGCATAATTAAGAAAAGAAGCAGTCTGAGACTAAGCAAATAAAAACTGGTCCCCTGAAACATGAAGAACAAAGAGTTTGTATCCAACAGAAACAAGCGTTGGAACTGCTGGATACTGTTTGTGTGTGTTCACTTAAACTGAATTTAATCTACTATCAAAAGATGTAATACTGGCCCCACTTCTCAGCAGCATCCTACAAACCTAAACATAAAAAGCATGTTGTATTTCTAAGAGTTCAGTATAACAAATTGAATCGATAACATGTGGTGCCAATTACCACCTGTCCTTAAATATATTTTGAATGTCATTACAATTTCTGTTTTCTGTGGTGGAACTTCCAGGAAAGTTCCAAAAAAAAATTTCAGTTTAAGTCATGTTCTATGTTGAAGCTTCCTAAAATAGATGGAAATGATGGACATGCGTTTTGATTTGACAGCCAGGTAGAAGGAAAGAATGGGAGGAGGGAGAAAAAGAACCAGAGATAAAGTCAGCGTGCTAAGCGCAAAGTGGGCTGCTTGAGATAGCAGACTAGAAGAGGTTGGGGGGCGGGGGGGAGACTGACAGGAACATGCATGCTTAGAAAACCATCTCATGACAAATGCTGATATGCTGTTTATTAAAGAGAAACAATTATAGCTGAGAAGATGGCTCAGTGGTTAAGAGCTTGCTGCTTACCAGAGGTTGGACATCCACCCCAGGATCCAGGTGAGATGGCCTGGAGGCCTGCATGCAATTCTAAGGCTGGGAAGGAAGACCCAGGGGATGCCCAGAGCAAATTAGCTGGCAAAACTAGTCCTGTCCTGTGAGTGAGCCCAGGGTTGGATTCAGAGACCTTGTGCCAAAGATAAGGTGGAATGAGCAATGGAGAAAGATTTGTGACGTCAGTCTCAAGCGACGTACACGTATACACACACGAGAATGAAAAGAAGAACGAAGAAATGAAGAAAAAGAAGTAAAGTCCTTTCTGTACTTAAAGTGGACCCACTTAAGGAAGCTCAAAGCTGCCTGTAACTTCGAATTTAGGGAATTTGCTGTCCTCTCTGACCCCCATGCGTACACACACACACACACACACACACACACACAAACACACAGAAACAGAGAGAGAGAAAGAGAGAGAAGGAGAGATACACACGAGTACTGTACTGTGTTAGAGATTAATACATAAAATTATTATATTTAAATAAATCTTGACTTTAATACCGAAACGATAGCAACATCCTCTATAAGAATCAAAAGCCAAGGGGATCGAAGTTTCTCACCTTTGCTGCTGATCTAATGACAATTCTTAAGCAGATGGCAGAATAAAAAGGCTTCCATCCATTTTTTGTTGCGAACAGAGAAATTACCATCACACAGCTTTTTCAAGCACCACAGTCTGGTTTCAAAATACTCAGGGCTCCTCAGCCAACACACTTTCTCTTCTGGGGCTGAACAGCATCCTTCACTGACAATACACCAGCCCTTGAATGATGTCATCACTTCTTGGAGTCGGCTGTGGCAGTGTTTTATCCTAAGCCAAAGTTTCCCCAATCTTTCTAGAAAAAAAAAGTTTGGACAAGACTATTATTTTACATATATATTGATTTATACAAAGTTAAGCTCAAATTTCATTTTAAGATACTATCTCAGGAAAGAATATATATTTTTAATACAAAATTGTATAAATTTGTTTAAATCTCAGTAGCAAAAGGCAACAGAAAACAAAGTCAATGACATATTTTGGAGGCTTTTTCTCTGTCTCTGTCTCTCTCCTTCTCTAACTTTAAGGGTCACACACACACACACACACACACACACACCTTTATATCTATCTATCTACCTATCATCTATCTATCTATCTATCATCTATCTATCTACTATTGTTTTTATTGTGTTTTTATGAGATTCTTCTGTGTGCAAACATGTATATGTGTGTCTGTGTCTATATGTGTTTCCTGTGCTTTTACTTTGGCTCTCTTTCCTATTCTGGTTTGTTTGTTTTTAATTTTATCTTATTTTATTTTATTATTATTATTTAGATGCATGCTTGTTTTCTAACAAGAGAGCAAGAAAAGGTGTGTATTCAGGTGGAAATGAAGGTAGAATCTAGGAGACTTTGGGGAAGGAGAAATCAAAAGCAAAATATATTGTATAAAAAAATCTATTTTCAGTAAAAATGGAAAAAATATGTTCCCCCCTTCTTGTTTTTTTTTTTGTTTGTTTGTTTGAGACAAGGTTTGCTTTATTGTTATTATAACCTTTGTTGCTACTTCTGCATCCTAAATATTGGTATTACAAGCATTGAGTGAGGGCTAGGAATATGTGCCCTTAAGAGAAAATTAACATTAGTTTTAAAATGTTTTAAAATTATGTGCATGTGACTGACTCTTATGTGCACACAAACATGTGTGTGTGTGTGTTCTCAAGTGTGTATATGAGTACTTTGGTCTGTGGAGGCCAGAAGAATAAGGCAGTGAATCCCTAGAGCTGAAGGTACAGACAGTCACAAACTTTCTCAAGTGACATACTTTTAACTACTGAGACATCTCTCAATCCTATCCACCCTCCCACTTTTTTTTTTTTAAGACAGGGTTCCACTAAATGACTCCCACTAGCCTAGAACTAAATATGGCTTTGACCTCACGAAGATCTGGCTGCCTCTGCCTCTACAGTACTGGAGTAAAAGTGTACCTCACCATGCCAACTCCCACTCTCTTTTACAAACACAAGTTTCTGGGATGTTCCTTGGAGAGAGTCTCTATTTTTCCACCAATCCTTAGAGGGTCCAGTGCCTTCCATAACCATTCTTACTTTTTATTGCACATGTGGAAAGTTCCAGGCTAATTCAGTGTCTGCACCAAGCGCACAAGCATTTTGTTCTTTGTTTCCAGTACCTTGGTTGGTTGTTCTGAATGAGGAAACTGACTGAGCACTTTAGGCTACACTCAGAGGATGACCAGCCAAGGAGAGAGTCAGGATTGATCTACCTTTCAAATGCAGAGTCTAACCTTTTATTGTCCAAAGTGAATACAAATGGATCGAATTTTAAAAATCTACCACACTTATTCAAATGTTGATCTAATTCCCCCTCTGCTCTTTGGCCTTGCCTGGCAAAGGTGGGTTTGACAAGGGAGAATTGGGAGGTACCTTTGAGGTCTGATATCTCCATTAGTGTGCAAAAGAGAAAAGAAGTTCAAGTGAGTACCTCTTGAAACCTGTGATGGGGTGCCCTTTACCTTTCAGTTTTCAGCTGGAAAATTCCAAAGCTCATGAACTATGATGATAAATGAAGGGAAATGGTTCCAAGGGGGAAGTGATCTGGCTTCATTTTGCTTGCCTCAGTAGGCGCCCTGCTTTGTAAGGGCCATCCCTAACTTTTAACACCAACTCCCAGCAACCATTATGGAATCCAGTCCACTGCCTGATGATTGGTTTGAACACATGACAGAAACCATGACAGCAATTCAACCCTAAATTTAATATGCTGGAGTTTTGGTGCTCAGGATGTTTAGGTGAGAAGAAGCAGTAGCGTTAACCCAGGAAGGATTTAAGAGATGCTGCATGTCAGGGCCCAGCCAGGGCCTCTTGAATTAGAAGCTGGAGCTCAAGAAACTCTCGATGATTTGTATGCACTTTACATATTGACAGACACTGCCCTGGCATACAGGGAAAATAATCAAGAGAAAGACCATATCCTGAAGAAACTGTGGACTAGCATCGAGGAAACCCAGTACCACAGAGGATTAAGAATCCAGAGGGTGGGTTTTTTTTTTTTTTTTCCCCATCTGTTGTTTGGGCATGGTACTTGAACATGATGATTTGATCAACAATCATTCCCATGAGGAAAGGAAGCACCGTGTCTCTCACTCCACTGAGTTCTTTACAATTCTGCGTCGCTGCTATTGATAGGCCTGAGTGGGGCCTGCAGTTTGTCTCCAAGACACAGACGATGAAGAATAGCTTGCTACTAACACAAACAAGAGAGTGAGGCTTCATAATTCAGCTGCCATCTGGCAATTTATCATTTTTTTTAGACTCAACCCTGTAGAGTCCCCTAGAGCCTGGGAATCTCCCACCTGGCCCAATCTAGACATTCAGAAGAGTGGGCTGAGATCAAAGACACTGATAGGAGCAGCCAGGGCAGTGGTGAGTTGTTGGGGGCAGTGATCGCAGAGAGCTCCCTCTGCTTACCATTAAGAGTTTTTATAACCTGTCAATGCTTCCTTTTAAACTTTGGCTCCCAGTCTAATTCCGCACCAGACTGGTTATCATTTCTGACCCTGAGAGTTCTCTCACACTTTGAGCAATGGAGTTGACTTGTGGGCTCAGTAATTTTTAATTGAGAGAAATCAACTGACTCAAAGATGTGAGAAACAAGCTTGCCCACTTTCTGTGATTCCAGAACCTTAACTCCAGAGAAAGAAAAGGAGACGGTTATGGGTTATGTCCATAGGAAGATACCCAGGGAACCCAGCCAAGAAACCAGATGTGAGGGTAACATTTATTAAAGTCAGGGTCTTCGAATGTGAGTTGAGTCTTTTATCTTTCAGCAGCACTCATCTTAGCAGTGAGCACAGCCATGTGTCTCTGTGTGTGACTGGACAAGATGTTACTGCCAGGCTCAAGTTTCGAGAGTGGCCATGATCATTCACATGGCTTGGACTTCAAAGGGGGCCCAAAAGAGTCTATCCTGAGAAAAATCGCAATGAGTCAAAACAGCGGTATAGATGAATCACAAGTGAGCATACCTGTATAGAGGTTGTATGTAAATTAGTCTCTTCCCCCCCCCCCCCCCCGCTTTAATATTGTCCAGTAAAACAAGTGTGAGACCATTACAAGGCTTGGCTTCTAGCATTGCTCCCTAGAGCATCCAGCAGCTGGCACTTTTATTTCTCTGAGCTTTATTCTGTTAATATTAAAAGGATGAATTTTAAATCATCGGCACATAGACTACTGTCCCTAGGAAACTGTTAATATAAGAAAATGAGCTGAGGGTGTATGATGAGCAGAGCTTTTCATGTAGAGATAAAGTCAAGAAACACTGGAGTCAACACAGGTAAGTGGGCTGTTTTTCCTTCAAAGATCTCAGCCTTGTTGTGTGCTGGTGGTCAGAATGTTTAAGATCTGTGGGCTAAGATCCTTCAGACTGTCATGACACCCCCTGATCATCATTTGATTGATAACCCTTAGGAAGACCAGAAAGATGTGACCCTGAAGGTATTTTCTGATCCTCTAATTTTGGAGGAGGGCAAAGTTTCTCCTGCATTTCTGTCTTGAGTGAACTGTCCAACTAGTGAGGGAGCCCTTTATGGTTTGGGTCATTGCACAGCTAGCTTCATTGTATTTAGGTGGAAGCTATTAGCTCGAACGCAGAATATGTTGCCAAATCAACCAATTCTGTAGAGGAAAGGGGTGTGTGTGTGTGTGTGTGTGTGTGTGTGTGTGTGTACACACCTATGTCAAAGTCAGGAATGGATGCTGGGTGTTATGCTCTTTCATTCTCTGCCACATTACACTCGATCTCACTCTGAACTAGAGCTAGGCTTTCATCATTGCAAATGCCAGTAATCCTCCTGTCTCTGCACTCCTGCTTATGTGTGTGTGTGCGCACACACACACAACACACACACACACACACACACACAGTGCAGAGGTTACATAGCTGGAGATATATATATATATATATATATATATATATATATATATATGGCTGGGGCCCGAACTCAAGTCTTCACTCTTGGGCAGCCAGTATTGTTGCTCTCTGAACCATCTCTCCAGCTTTAGAGTTTAGTTCCCCATGGCTAGCGGATGCTACAGTGTGGAGAAATTTCCATACTTCATTTCCCTTAAACTCTAAGTTTGGGGCATGTTTTCTTTATCTCCTCTTCAAAAGTATCAGTCAACTTTTCACTGTTGAAAACGACACCATCCAGTTCATTCCTACTTTGGGAAAAGCTGTTAAATTATTTAACTTCAAGATGAACTGTGTCCTGGCCTTCATAAGGGCAGTCCCTGAAATTGTTCTAATTTGAGTCTTCGTTCCTGGCCAGAGCTTATTATTGCTGGAAGAATGCGTGCTGACAGGCAGAGACAAAAAGGCCATACGGAAGGTCACTTTTAAGCAGAAATGTGATTTATATGCTATAAAGCACTCTATTATTATTAGATAGAGATGAGAATTCAGGGAAAGAATATGGGATATGAAAAGTCTCTTCTTTCAGAACATTCAGGCAGATTTGAGGGGGAAATTGTGCTATGAAGTTCCATCTCACTAAGAAGGAGAGCGCACCGCAGGCAGGCCAACCAAATTAGCGGTGAATATACAAGCCGAAATAAATTTCATTATGTTTCAGATTAAGCTTGTGAAGATGCTTGATTTTGTATAGTCCACGAGGCATGGCATTTATACACAAAAGCCTTTCCCCTAAGTTACTTGAATTACTGACTTTGAGACGTAGACTCTTTCAATCACGGTGTCCTGTACAGTACGAGCTCCTGCAGTTGCAGAGGTCAAAACATTGTGGGTTTTAAGCTGTTTTATTTTTCTGGTTTTTGGTGAGTGCAGGGCAGCAGGAACGCCCTGGGGGCCAAGTACAGAGTAGAGATTTTTTAAACTGTGGTTTAGGATCTGTGTCAGAATATGATAGATTTTTTTTTTTGAAAGTCAAAACCGGCTTTAGACTTATATACTGAACACTAAAGTACAAAAGAGTGTGGATAACTAAAGATGACACCACAGGCTAAAATATGAGTCCCGCTTCTTCATAAACTTAAAGGTGCGAGTGAAGTTGGCACAGACAAGAGAGGCTTGTTGCCTAAAGCAGTATCCAAGTTTCTGGGTTCATCCATCTGCAACCCCTTGTCTGTGGTTCACATTGGTCATGAATTACACTCCGTTTCCTCAGCCTAATCCTTTTCATTTATTTATACTCTGTGGAGGAGACATAAAAGACTTCTTAGGAAAATCCAACTGTTTTTGATCAGCCTTGTCATGTGCAAATAATGGGGCTTTGTCAAGGCCAAGCTTTTCTCGAAATTTATACCTTCTAATAATAATTAAAAGAAAAGAAAGAGAAAATCAGAAACAAATAAGAAATATATTGAATTCGATTCAAGGCATGTTGTGGTTTTAAATCAATGGCAATAAAGCGTTTTCTATTTTTTTTTAAATGTCCATGCATGGCAGTGTAACCCAAATCTCTGTTGAATTTTGAATTTTTCAAATAACAAATCCATGACTTCAATTTTTTTTTTTTAGCCCAAGGAAGAAAGATAGCATTTAGTTCTCAGTGAGGCATTATATTAGCAGTCGGATGAGTAACAATGTGGAATTGCTGGCCAGGGGATCAAGTCTTGCTTGATAAAAGCTCAAATATAGGCTGAAAAAAAGATCCTCAGCAAGAGGCTTTTAATTATTTGATGAAAGTCAGATTCGTGAATGAAGGTAGATATTCTGACTGTTCATGAACTGTATATATCTGGGTTTTGATTTTCTAAATATTCTTGCAATGTTTGACTAATTCATATCCAAAGAAAAAAATTTAAAATATTAGTAACAATTATATTATTAATGGATAGAAATTATTAACAAGTAATCTATGGTATCTGAAGATTCAACAGAAATGCTCAAGCTTATTTTTAACAATTCATTTAAAGAGTTTAATTAGCTTTAAAATTCTGTTGAAATACACTGTCTATTCTTAATTATTTTCTGTTTCCCCAACAGTGTGGAGATGCATTCCCCATACCACCAGTTTTCTAGCTTGATACTATAGTAGAATGTTTTAGAGAATTTCTAATAATCGTGATGCCTGCCTTTGTCTATTGCCAGATAAAACCTGATTTCTGTGAGCGTTATCATGAGCTTAGAATACCTCCAGTCTGATACACAGACACATAGCAGCAGACACCCAGATAAACACACACACACACACACACACACACACACACACACACACACACTGTTCTGTGAAGTTGGATATAAATCCATTTCCATTAAGTATTATTAAGGGTTCAATAGCCTTATGATCTCCTAATGGGCAGATCAGTGAGTAAAGGACTTGTCCTATGAGCTTAGTGACTTGAGTCAGACTCCCAAAACCCATGCAAAAGGCAAATACAGCAGCACAGACCTCTGTAATCCTAGCACATTCCTATCAGAGTTTAAGAAAAGACAGTGGAATGCTGAAGTTCTTGGTCAGTTAGTTTGGCTTATATATCAGTGAACTTGAGATATTATGTCTCAAACCAGACAGAAGGCATCTAGTCTCTCTCTCTCTCTCTCTCTCTCTCTCTCTCTCTGTCTCTCTCTCTCTCTCTCACCCCACACACACATGCACACACACACACACACACAGAGAGAGAGAGAGAGAGAGAGAGAGAGAGAGAGAGAGAGAGAGAGAGAGGGAGGGAGGGAGGGAGAGAGAGAGAGAGAGAGAAGACCCTTTGCTTATTAAAACAGGCAAAGGTCAATTTTTCAGGGGAATGCAAAATTTTGCATTTAAATATAGACTGATACGTTATGCTTCTGATTCTGACTCTGAGACTGAATGATAGCTTTCTACTTTGAATAGAATGTATTAATGTGTGTGTGAGTACATGTGCTCAACTGCTGTGTTACATACATGTGGAAGTCTATTTTAGTCACTGGTCTCTTTCTGTGAAAGGACACCATGAGCAAGGCAACTCTCATAAAATAAAGTATCAAACTGAGGGTTTGCTTAGAGTTTCAAAGGATTAGTTCATTAAATTATCATTGCAATGGGAGCATGGTGAGACACAGGCAGGCAGGCATGGTGCTGGAGTAATACCTGAGAGTTTTACATCCTAGTTCACAGGCAAGGCTCAGGGGAGGACTGGGCCTGCTGTGGTCTTTTGAAATCTCAAAGCCTACTCCCAGTGACATACTTCCCCAAATAAGACTCTCCTAATACTTCCAAACAGTTTATAAACTGGGAGGCATGTTCAAATTTATGAGTCCATGGTGGGCATTCTTGCTGAAACCACCACAAGGTATGAGGGCAAGTTTTAAGGCTTGGTTCTCTTCTTTCATGGTGGGTTCTAATGACCAGTCTCAGGTCATCAGGGATCTGCCACAAATATGTTTACCTGTTGATGCATCTTACCAGCTCCTGGATGGTAATTTTCTTAGACAGCTGTAGCAGAGTTTAAAGAATAAGGCTGAGTCTTATGATCAAAAACTTAATTCCACTCTTGCTTGTCAGGAGGATATATAAACCATAGAAGCAGTAAGATGGCATCTGCTGCATCTCATGAAATGGCCTTTGGGGGAAATCACAGTGGTAAATGGAAGGTCAAATCAGTGGCAAAGGGGGAAATATATTGATTATTGGTATGGGAAGTACTTTTGAGACATCTAGTACATCACATGAAATGGTAGGCCATCTATCAAGGTTGCCTAGCAGATTCAGTGAATTGCAAGCTACAGAAGGCACCTCCATTCCTATATCTAGATCATCCTTCCTGGTCAAGAAAACAGAAAACAGATATTCACAAGTAGGACTATCCTTCTAAAGTAGAGAAAACTAAGAGAAATCTATCCACAGTTCTTAGCAAGACCATCTGTGCTTTCTAACTTATTTTTTCTCTGTTGTGCTAGCCATGCTGAACACCTGGAAGCAAGATCCTTTCAATAGAAAAACCTATAGTGTAGCATTCTTTCCTTCTCTATCCACTTTTATTTCCCTTTCCTATTCCATTTTAATCTGTCAGTAGTGGATAAGTGGATATTCTCATCTCTTGAGGTCCTCTTGGTGTTCCCTTAACAACACTTAACAGATAATTGCTAATTAGCATTGCCAATGGCAAGGCTTAGTTTGTTTGTGGTGCAGTAACCAAGTGCCACAATTGGAGATGCTTGAATAGACTAAAGGTAAAGAAAATATCAACAGGTTGGTCGCTTTTAAGAGATGAGAGAAGATTCTATTGGGTCCTATCTCCTGGGCTGATGGATGATCACCTTTATAGAGGCCTGGGTCTGAATTTCCTTGTATTATAAAGACTCTGGTTATCTTGGATTAGTGTCTACCCCAGGGGCCTGATTTTAGTGTAGCTTTGTCTGTTAAATTTTGCCTCCAAATATGGGCATATTCTGAGTCAATGGGAGCACAAAATATAAAATTGGAGGTCACACAACTCAGCCAATGACGGTAACTAAAATTTGATGGACCAAGAGGAACATGGTTGATAGGTGAAGAAAAATGAATTTACTTTGCAAAAATGATTTTGTCATTCACCATAGACCATTTAAAATCATTCTATGTAAAAGTTTGTTCTATTAAAATAATAAAACAGATTATATAAAATAAAGGTAGAACTTTAAAAAGTATCTTTGATGGAAACATACTCAGAAATATTAACATTTACTCATAGATTTTAAAAGTCTACTGTTTATAGAATGAAGTCTTGTGAGCAGAATTCTGAACGAAGTGAGAATACTTCAAGAAAATAAGACAACTGTGCCAGCAGGGTTTTTGGTTTGTTTTAAAAAAAAAAAAAAGGACTTGTCCATGGAATATGTTTTTGGGCTCCTCCTGGGTGTATCTGACAGGAATGAATTTACTTCATATTACTTATTACTGCTTGTTGTTATTATTCAATTAAATGTCTAAAGTGTCATTTATATGCCTCTATGGAAAAGTATGGTTTTTTTGGTTTGTTTTTTTGCCATGTGCAGCTTGTCTTTGTGATTATGTGCAGCTTGAATTTTGAGAACTTTACTCATGTGACCTTTCTTAACCCTCAGAATATAAATTGTCTGGGGCTCTGAATAAAGTCGACTTTTGCATAAGACTTTTATGTGTCTCATAAGCTCTATTCCCCAGGAATATACCACCTCTAGAGAGGTGACAACTTACATTCAAATGTTTAGGGAAAACATAAAACTAGGTTTTGGCACCATCACAAATGGGTGTTCAGTAGAGATATGTCAAAAAGATCTTTAAAAATTTTACCTGTTAATCACTTCCAATGAATCTTACATATTAATTTTAGTTTTCATTTTAACCATGTACACAACTCTGGATATAGATAACTGACAGTTGATCAGCAGTCACAGTGCAAAAAACCTTTTACACATAAAGGATATGCTTGAAGATAATGACAATATCTCTAAGCTGTCTATCTGAAATGTTTGAGTTTAAGCCAATTTAGCAAGGAAGTCTCGTGGAGAAGAGGAATTGGAGAGGAATTAAATGACTTGCTAGTCCCAAAATTTGTTTTCTAAAATTTCGTAAATTGTGTTAAGTTTTTAAAATTATGGAACACTCTTCTTTGTGTGTTGCACTACCTCAGGGAAACAGCTCTAAACATTCCTCACAAGGGGCTCCCGTTTCTTTTCCTCGATTCTTAACTATTCAACTGTGTTACTCTAGCTCCTTCCCTTAATACACATGAACTTGTTCAAGCCCCACAGCTTGTGCATATGGCTTAGTCTCCATTAATTTTGAAACAAGAACCTTCAAATTCATTTATATTTGCTATGCCTTCTTCATCTGTAGAATAAGTAGGAAGATATCTCAGAGGCCTCCAGTGGAGAAAGACTCTAAGCAGGGTTTGATAGCCAAACCCCTGTTTGTTTGGGAGGAAACTCAAGAAGTAGTTTGAGACTTGGAGACTTACCTTCTCCTCTCAAATACCCTAGTTACTCTTTTAGAAAAGATTATCGTGAAAAATCAATCTTTAATTGGGCCTGAGTAGCATACAAATGCCTTCAGAGGAGAGAATCTCCAAGCAGACAAAGTTGTCACCTGGCAATTTAGAAATTAGGAACTGAACAGGCCCAATAATCAAATAGATCTGCAAACCTCTCAGTGAACCCTAGCCCACTCTTAGATGCGTTTTCAGAAAACCTGGCCTGAGTTTGGAGAAATTCAAAGCAATTTCATGGCTGCAGATGGAAACCAGGCCCAGCTCAGCAGTTCGAATGAACCTGAAACTCAGGGGCCATCTCCAGGGGTCTGAACCCAACCAAACCAAAACAGAGTAATGACTACCAGAGAACAATGGAAATCCCCTGTGCATTGGCTTGGCAGAAACCAAGAACAGGTTTGTTTTCTATTATTCAACAGTGATAAGTGAGGAAACTTAAGTTTCCAAGATAGTTTGTCTGAGAGATCTGTGTTATTCAGAGGCATGATGAACAGACTCTAGGGCATTGCCACACCTCACATACCTTGCCACACAGCAAATGTCTTGGAAAGTAATGAAGGCTATTTAAATGATTGCAATTACATTAAGACATGGGCAATTTAGTATGAGATGGTTCTTCTGATATGATTACAGGAACAGGGCTATAGGGCTGGATAGTGATAGTTTCCTATAGCTTTCATCTCAGAAAGAACAGTATCAGAACTAAATTACTCTGGCCATAGTCCTTGACATCTGGATTTGAACTCCATCTCAAGAGTTCTGGTTGACCACCAGGTTCCTCATGATATCAGGCCAATGTCTTGCATGCTTGATGAAACTGGTCAGCCTCACCTTCAAAACACCTGCAATGTAGCAGCAATTGGCAAAGAATTTTTTGACTTCTGAAAGGTGACTTGGTTTCTTTTCAAAGTGTTGAACAAACAGTGATGACAATAGTTCTTTGGAGTGGGAGTGTTCCCCAATTTCTTCCTTCACTTCCTTGCACCTCTCTCTCTATGGTATCTTCTCTATATCATTGCAAAGCTATAGCTTTTCAAGGATGTTGTATAAATGGACTAGCTTTCAGTTCCTCAAGGAAGTCAACTAATCTTTAATATCAAATTTTATTAATTTTTTGACAATTTCATGCACTGTATTTTGAACATATTCACCTGCAGTCAATTCTTCCCCTTACCACCCCCAAATCATTTCATCCCTTCCCACCCAACTTTGAGATTAGTTCTATAGTTTTTACTTTTCTTCTTCTTTACTCATTGAGTCTAATTTGGTTGTCCAGCTAGTTTTTGGATTGAGGTCTTTCATAGTGTGTGGTCAGAAGTCAGTTAGTATTCTATCTTGATTTGGTTAATTCCATTTTTCAAAAATTACTAAAGATCAAGGCAAGCAAGGTGATTTAGTGGGTTAAAATACTTGCTGCCCAAACCTGATGACCTGAGTCCTATGCCTAGAACCTATAGTAGGAAGAACCAACTCTTCAAACTTGTCTTCTGACCATTGCACACATGTACTGCACATGTACACAATGTGTACTTGCTTGCCCTAGCATATATCCATGTATCACCTATTATCTATCTATCTATTCATCCATCTATCTATTTATCTATCACCTCCTATCTATTTTATCTGTCTGCCTGTCTGTCTGTTTATTTGTCTATTTGGTTGTCATCTCTCTATCTCTTTATTATCTATATCTATCTATATCTATCTCTCTATAACTACATATCATCTATCATCTCTCTATCATCTCTATATTTATCTCTATCATCTATTTTTGCTATCTCTTAATCATCTATCTATAATCTATCTTGCTCTATCTATCTATCTATCTATCTATCTATCTATCATCATCATCTCTATTATTTATCTATCTGTCATTTACCTATTATCTATCTACCATCTATCTATTTAATGATAAATCATCTGTCATTTATTACCTTTCTGTCAATCATCTCTATCATCTATTTATCATCTATTTATTATCATCTATTTATCTATTATTACTTACTTATCTGTCTCCATTTCTCACAATATTAATAAAGCAAAACAAAAATATAAATCATGAAAGATTAAAGCACCTCAATTATTTGTAGAAATAATGACCAATCTGTACTATAAAAATTAGAAATTCTAATTTCTTATCTAGTTCTAGAACTTTTTCTGAGAGCTAAATGAGAAAAAAAATCCTATTTCTACTGTGTATTTGAGGCTGACTTGTTATTCCATTTTCTCATAATATTCACCATTATTGGCATCATTATGGTTGCTCTTATTTGTCTTCTCACGATGATCACTCTATGAACATTCATCTGCTTCCCAGGGGAAAGAAAAGAAATGCAGGACAACTTCTCTTGACTGGACTTTCTTATCTTCATCCTTGGCCTCACTCTTAGAAGCATCATTTCCACCCCAGCTCCTGAGTATTTGTGTGAATTTTCATTTTCTTTCTACAAATTTTTCTATTCTCTGGATAGCCTCTAATCCATATATATTGATTTTTCTTTATAGAAAGTAACTATCTTATGAAATATTACCTAAACAAGTCATTTATCATATGTACACAGTGGTATATACTTTTCATGAGGGCTTTCAAACCTCGCTGCCTATTAGAATCATTCTGGGAAATTAAGGCCAAAACAAAACAACCCTAAATCTTGGGTTGTAACTGGAATAAATGAATCAGAATTTCTGAGGCTGGGACCCTGGCATTACTTTCTGTAGTTTTTCTCATGTTCCATCTTCAACTCTCCATGATTCTGCATTCTAATGTTTAACCTTACATAGGCAGCATTTTTGTTTTTTGTTTTAATTTTTTTTTTTTTTAAAAAAAGCTTCACTGCTTTACATAAATCAGCAAGTCTGCATCTCAATATGTTACCTATACCCCCAAAACAATGTCTGACACATCTTTGAGAGGTTGCCTTATAGAGGGACATTTCCCTACAGCTTGGTGATTCTCTTTGGATATCTTACTAATTTTAATAAATGTTTATTTACACCCTTAATCTTAACAAGAAAAGCAACACGGCATAACTCATATCCTCAGGGCTGCCCAACATTTGGACACAAAAAAATGATACTATTGTCTACAAATTTCATATTTAATTAAGCACTACATAATTGACTTACCAAATATTCAAATTACAAGAACAGAAATTAGAAAAGTTCAGTAATGTTTTTTGAAAATGTACTACTTTGTGTCAGACTATAGCCATAGCTATTCTGCGCTGGAAAGGGGCTTCATGTTGAATACTCCTTCAAGTGATAAAATAAGTACATGCTTAGAAACTTAATTTTCCCTCTTAAAAATAACCGGTGTAGGGGAAACTGAGAAGGGGGATAACATTTGAAATGTGAATAAATAAAATAACCAATAAAAAAATAACCTATGTATTTCTTCTGCTGCTCTGAGGACTTCTGATGCCTCTTATGGCATGAAAGCTTCTTCTCAACCAATGTCTACAAATATTTCACTCTTCATCTGCTCATGTTCAGATGCATGCAATCTGGCCACATTGAAAATTAGCTGGTTTTAAAGTTATTGGGTGATTTTTACATTTCCATGTTTTCTTTCTCTTTCCCTTTACCTGAAAATTCCAATTAATCATTCCAAAATAAAATTTAAAATATAAAGAAAAATTGAATTTCACTTTTAGACGAATGAATGAGTTTTTAGATGAGGAGACAGACATAGAAATAAATATGTACCCTTTCTCTGAAAGCTGTACTATTTATTGGAGCTAGAGGTGAGGTTACACTTGGTCTTCTGATCCTCATTTAAACTTGGATGGCAGGTTGGTACAACCCTCCCCAGACACTGTCCACCTGGACCCTAATAATGGCTTCAATCAGGTCTCACCAGAACCTTTGCATGTGTCTTGTCTCCTCTACTTTGAGACACCAACTGACTACGGCTCCTCTCTCTTTGCCCAGCCATTGAAAGTCCTTAGCTCCACTTGTAACAAAGTGCCAGTTTATCATAAAACAGAAAGAACCAGTCATGTTCCTGATCACACTATAAACAAGCTACTTGTACAAAAAAAACCGTTAGCTGTTTTAAGTAGCTCACATATTAAGAATTCCATAGGCATTTATCCATTCTGTCCATTAGGCTGGGGCATGAGCGGCCATAAGGATGTTTTGTTTCAGAATAGGTCATGGCTAGGAGAAGCATGAGAGATGAACTTGAGTAGACTTCACATAAAATTTTCCTCCATCTCTTAAGCTACAGCTTCAGGTTTAGAAAGATCCACCATGAAAGCAAATTTCACAAGGACAATAGAAAAATAGAATTTGAATTTGAAGGTACCCTGAGAGAAAGTTTTCTGCTTTCAGAATTTAGGATATTCACATTCTTGCTCCGTGGATTGTCACCATATTTATGCTCATGCTTAGCACAACTGAGGCTTCTGGGTATTTCTTATGTCATTAAATATGAGTGGAGCAGCCCCAGGAATAGAAAGTGAGATTCTGTTTTGTTTACTTTTGTTGCCATTCAGCATTTCATCCAGAGGCCCATGGGAGATCCCTGGCTGTATTCACAATGACGATGACAGAAGTTTAAATGAGTGCAGCAGGTTCCCACAGGTTGGCAGTGCAGTAAATCTGAATGCAGGAATGAAGAGTCTCTTGGAGGGCACTTTTTCAAGGATATAAAATGCAGCCTCTGATACTCCATTTTTCTTCATCTTGGTGGGAGCTAGGCAGAGGGAGAAAACTGCAAGCAAAGAGGTAGAAATTTTTTTCACTAGAATTTTCCACCTCTCTAGAACACGGATTCCTCAGACACGGCAGAATACTGCCTTGGAGTCTTAGGGACTCTATTTAATATTGTGCTTTTTGAAGTGAGGCACATGATCCAAATATGAGTCTTCTTGGGGTCATACGAGTAGATGGCATTTCTCAGATTAGAGTCCTGATCTCTTGACTCCTTGCCCCAGTAATTTTTTACACTGTGTTTCAAGGCCTCACTTCTATTTCTTTAGCTTGATTCTTGTAGTCTAGGAAGATACATAGAAGGCCAAAGGGGCCTGATACTGACTATAAACTATACACACAACACAAGAGCTATATATACCTCAGTACTCTGGGATCAAGTATCCAGGACAATCAGATACTGTCTTACCAGTTGGATTTGCTGGAATATACAATATTTTTTTTCTGTTTAGGAAAGTTGAGAACTGAGATCTTGGAGTCAAGATAAGAAAAATCAGGAGCCTACTTTGGATACTGGTGCAAGGTTTGGTGGTCCCCAGACTTTCATGAGAAGCTTTTAAGGTGAATGGATCTAGAAACTGATTAGAAGTCACTGGATTGAAAAAGCAAAAAGAATAGTAAATTGCCAATCTTAAGCATCTGGATGTAGAAGCAATGAGTTAGGAACCCGGTGAGAGCACGTGTGTTTATTGTCTGCAGAGTTTTAAGTTTACAGAGATAAAAGGATAGCTGGAGCACATTTTTATCTTGCTCCCAGCTTTGAGCATGTGCAGAGAATCACCTGTGCCATGGTGCCAGACTGCCAAACCCACCGAACATTTCCTTCCCTATGGTAGAGAAATTGGCTCCTTGTTCTCTCCCACTCCTCTCACAGACCTGTCTCAGCTTCTCTTTAGTCCATTTGCCAGATGACTCCAAAGGAACCAAAAGCTTTCCAACTGCCTTGTCTTCTCAAGAATTATTGTAAAATGGTTGTACGTTAAGCATTTTGGCTTTGTCAAATGAGTTCATAGGAAGCGAGTTTGTTTTTCTCTTTTTGTGATCTGGTTTTTTTTTTCCTTCAGAGGTGACTGGAAATAGACTGCACTGCTCTACGTTTGTTTTTGCTGCCATTTAAAGCACTCTATTCACTACAACAGTTCACCTCTCTACCATCAAGGGAGACACCATGAGTTAATTATTTAAACCTTAATAGTATTGAGATCATGTCATTTTAAGATCATGGTTTCCATAAAACAAATGTCAAACAATTTCTTTTCTTTTCTTTCTTTCTTTCTTTCTTTCTTTCTTTCTTTGTGAACTTCACTCTTTGCTTTCTTCCTTGAGCTATTATTTCTCTCAGATGCCTTCTCCTATGGCAGCCTAATCTGTCTTACATATTTTTAAAGAAATGCAGGGGTTGAACAGCTTCTGATTGAAGAGCGAATCATCAGCTAGTGAAGACAAGCCTATGACTCCCAACTTCTACCTGTTTCTGAGCCTACTTGTATATGTGACTTGAGTTGACTAATCTCTTCTCATTCGGCATCATGTGAGTGCTGAAGCACTCCCTACCTGGGGGTGATTAATTTAATATTTTAGGATGCATTTGACAGATGGTTTTCTTATTTTGTGACTACTACCCTGTAGAGACTCTTGGGAGTATATAATCTGTTATTAGGACAAGAACAAAGTATAAGATTATCACTTACATAAGCATCTGCACTTCAGTGTCATAAAAAAGATGATTAAATGTCAAGGATTTTCATCAGTGGTCAGAAACATCATTTTTTTTTTTCAAAAAAAAAAAAAAAAAAAAAGACCTGAAATGTATTCTGGGTAGAATAGCTCATTGCTTGATTTTCATTTCTTGTTTATTTTCATTTTCCTCGTTGCTTTATTGTACTCAATTTCACCCTTTGTTTCCCACATTGTTATTGCTAATGGAGTAATTGATGAAGTATGCTGTTGAAATGATGTGCATTTTTTATAGCTGTCTTCTGTAGGCACAGTATAAAAAAACCTTTTTTTTAAACAGCCTTGAAATTAAATGTAATATATTTGCATCTGTATAGTTTTTATTTTCTCATCTGGAAGCCATTTAGCCAGTTATTTATTTGAAAACTGGTCTTAGGAGCAGTAAAAGGCCAAGGACTGAAGCTGTGTCTACATTGTGCTACTGAATCAAGCCCAGACTAGAAACTATGATTAAAACCAGCCAGTAGGCTGACCCAGGGGGAAGAAGCTGTTCCAGTACAAATTGGAGCCTTTGCTGACTCACCCAAGCCAAGAACCGTATCTCCCATCACCAAGCCGTTTTCTTCTAGCTCCAGCTAGCGTTATCATGTGTACAGCAAGGGAATGTATTCTTTGCTGGATTTCATGACTTCATGGGCATCTCAGTCATCACAGGGATCCTGGGAGGGACCAAAGCCATGTACAAGTTTAACTTGCTGTCAAAGGCATATGCAATATATTTTCTACATTAACCCCAAGGGATTGAGGAAGGGAGTTGGATGGTAATTGAAAATTTGGAGGAAATGCAAGGAACAGATTGGGCTTAAGATTTTAAAAAGCAAAAAAATCCATATGAAGCATATGAGGGAGCCTTTGAAAAAGTAACTGCTCACATTTCAAAATAAAGTCATAAGGGCAATGTCCCTCTGCATTCTACCTGGTCCACAGATGCTCTTAAAAAATGCCAGTTGGTGTCTAGGTCTTCTTTCCCATTTCTCATTCTTCACTACTTTATTTTCACTTAGGTTTGTGGGGGTGGGGGTATAGAGCTTATTTTACAGTAAATTAATAGTAATTTTCTTTTAGTGTATAAAAAATGTGGCTTAAACTGTTTCACAGAAATGCATTGCCTGTTTTGCTGGAGTGTATTTTGTATAGTATAGTAATCCTTTCTATGTCTACTGTACTCCAGCAAATCTTTTTCAAAGGA
Source organism: Arvicanthis niloticus (assembly GCF_011762505.2). Taxonomy (NCBI): domain Eukaryota; kingdom Metazoa; phylum Chordata; class Mammalia; order Rodentia; family Muridae; genus Arvicanthis; species Arvicanthis niloticus. Next base: position 107,049,100 of record NC_047660.1, read on the forward strand.
AGGACAATGTCACCAGCTACAAAACCTGGAAACTGTGGGAATAATTTCAATGCTATGTTTACAAAGACCCCTGAAAGAAGAAACAAGAAATCTGGATGAGATATTTCTTGTCTCCTTGTAGCTGAAGAAAGGTAAAGAAAGGGAGGCTGGCATTTTTATTTTAGATTCTAGGTAAACTTTCTTCAAGATGTCTGTATCCTTCACAAGACTGAAGGGCTGGGGGGCTTTAGCAGTTCCCAACATTGTGTCTTGACACAATAGCTACTTATCTTGGAGTTTCTATTGTTATAATGAAACATCATGACCAAAAGCAAGTTGGAGAGGAAGGGTTTATTTGGCTTACGTTTCTGAATTATAGTCACTTCTTAAGAAAGTCAGGTTAGGAATTCAAGGAGACCAGGATCCTGGAGGCATAAGCTGATATAGAGGCCAAAGGTGTGCTGCTTACTGGTGTGTTCCTCATTGCTTGCTCAGCCTGCTTTCTTAAAGAGCCCAGGACCACCAGCCCAAGTATAGCACTACTCACAATGACCTGGACCCTTCTCTATCAATTTAAGAAAATGCCTTACAGGCTTGCCTACAACTTGATCTTATCAGGAAATTTTCTTAATCAATGTTCTCTCCTTTCAAAAGCCTTTCCCTTGTGTCAAGCTGACTTGATCAAACTATCCAGGACAACTGATCCCTTGTTTACTTGACATACAAACACATTACCATTAAACCACATCTGTTTCTTTCTCATTCATCCTCAAGATTTCACATTAAAAATATAACTTTAAATGTCTCACTGTCTTTACAAATTATACTATTCATCAAAATATGAGCTCTGTGTAGTATAGTGGTCAGAGCCTAAGGTTAGTTAGTCTGATAACTAAGGAGGTTCCAGATCCCCTGGGACTGGATACAAATAATTGTGAGCTACAGTGTAAGTACTGGACAATGAATCTGCATCTTCTGGAAGAACAGTTGTCTCTCCAGCCTTTCCATAACATTCTCAATCTTTCTAATTCACTTATCACTTTAATGTAAATCTGACCTGAAATTGGCTAACAAGTACACTTCAGTAAAATTGATGAGGTTCATTTCCTTCTTGTAGAAGGCAATCTTTTTGGGGGACTTTGGGAAGAAAGTTATTTTATGGGAAGACCCACATGAAAAAGAGTGGTGTCTTGTCATCTTCTAGGAAAAGAAGAAGAAGAAAAAGAAGAAAAAGAGGAGGAGGAGGAAGAGGAAGAGGAGGAGGAGGAGGAAGACAGAAAGACAGAAAGAAAAAAAGAAAGAAAGAGAACCCTACAAGGTCATGAATACAACTGCCTTTTATGCATGGTTACTACACAGTTACTACCCAATTAGACTGGTACAGAAAATTATGTAGAAGAAAGTACAGTCCCAATTTAGACAGATCATTGCTGCCCTAGAGAGATGCTCAGCTGAGGAGGCCCCTGCCTATGTTTCTGTTCTAAAAATGTAAAATGCTGCATGCTTTGTTTCAGCTGGTGGGTCTTCTGGGGATTATCATAATGACAGTGGATTATCAATACTCCCATCTCATTTTGCCTCTAACTAAAACTTGCCCTCATTCCTCTGAGAATTTTGCTCATGAAATACCCTCAAAATGATTTTTTTTCAATTCTGTTACTAAACCTTCACCTTTAGCAACAGTCTGTCTCTGGATGCTGATGCTGGCTCTCTTCCAAGGCCATTGCTTTTGTTGGTTTTCTACCGTCCTCTCTCTTGAACTCCAGCCACCCTGCTGGACTGTTTTACTTGTGTTCCTGGGCCCTGTTTAGAAGATGAGACATTGCACTAATATAATATAGCCAGCTCTGCTTAAACAGGACTCCTAATTCTTGGCCTAGGTGTAGAATAATTTTACTGATATCTTTTCCCAGTTCACCTAAAGTTAATCTATCATTTCAGAAGCCAGTCTGTGCTAATCAGGTGCTGGATGTGTTTAGACATGTGCTTCTCCTAGTCCTAATCAGAAAAGCATTTTGAGGGAAATGCATGATTTATATAAAATATCATAGCTGCTCAAGATGCTAAAAGTAAGTTGTTATTGAGAGCTCAGCCCTAAGCAAAGTTTTTACATCCTCCCTTTCAAGACTCAGGCAGTGTAGTGGAAGACATAGAGAGGAAGATGGCTGTAAAAAGCCATCTTCTTGGCATGACATGGCTGTCACAGTCATGAACTCATAGCAGCTGTGGTCACCTATGCTGGGCCTGCACAAGTTAGGGCCCATTGGTGGGCTCAGTCATGGCTAGGAGAGAAGGTATTGTCTTCAGCATAGCTACTGGAAAATCCTCCATGCTTTAGTGGATAATTTTATATCCATGTTCATGTGGGTAAACCTGGTTAAACTTATTGGGTCACAAAACTTCGACTAAAATAAAACAAAATGTCATGAAAATGGAGGAGGTAGGGTACATGTAGAAAGTGGGGAAGGTACATGAGGTGGGACCAAAGGCAAATAAATAATAGAAACAATTATATACATGTATGAAATTCTCAAACAATAATTTTAATTTAAAATACTTATTTAAAGTGTTGGCTCTTTTTACAATCCTGTATGTGTAGACGTGACCAAGATTTTCCCAGGTCTGCCTAAAGCCTTGTAATTCACAGTTGTAAGATCAACACTGTCTGTGATATCACTAAATCAAGACTTGGAGGCAAAAGCAAAGACCAGACTTTAAATTTCCTTCTAACATAAGTGGTTTTGTCCTGCAGATTTCTTTTTATTCTTTTTATTCTTTTTCTTTTCTTTCTTTCTTTCTTTCTTTCTTTCTTTCTTTCTTTCTTTCTTTCTTTCTTTGGTTTGCTTGTTTTGTTTCTTATTTAAGGGATAAAGTTGACCACAGACCATCCAGACCAGACAAAATAAAGATAATCAATGACAATTTTTAAGTACCTTCCAAAGGATTTGTGGTTTATTTGTTATTATTATTAATTTTAAATTTCCACTGGGGATAGGAGAAAGAGAAAAGAAAGACATGTAAGCATGATGCTGCAAACAGAAAATCATTTCTTGTGGTGATAGATTGAGAAAATCTACAAGAATTCCTCTCAGAGACAATTTCTTTCCAGCAAGGTGAGGTCAGTCCATGGCTGCGGCTGAAAAGCAGACATCAAACATTCATCATGATACCTCTTACCCAGAATGAATTTAACATGTGAAAGAAAAGTAGACCCATAGATCGCTAGATATGTGATGTATTAACAGAAGCTGAAGATATAGGAGTCCAATTTCAGTCTTCTACATGTGGACAACTCAACACCCTATTTTGGAAAGGCAGTCTTTCTTTCAGTGTGTGCTTTTAGCCTCTTTGTTGAAAATCAGGGTATGCTTTCCTGGCCTTGTATCTGGCCTCCCCATTCTAATCCACTGATCCAGTTCTCTACCTCTGTGCTAAAATCATGCTGTTTTAATTCTTCTAACTCTGAGGCATAAGTGTGGTATGCTCCATAGAAGGAAGAGGAGGAGGAAGAGGAGGAGGAGGAGGAGGAGGAGGAGGAGGAGGAGGAGGAGGAGGAGGAGAAGGAAGAGTAACAAATTTCTCCAGCTTTATTCTATTTATTCTTTTAGCTCAGGATTGCTTCATCTAGCTGGGGTCTGCTCCACTTTCATAAGAATTTTAATATATATATATTTTAATTCTGTGGAGAATGTCCTGGGGATTTTGATTGAGATTGCATTAAATCTGTAATAGTTCTTTTGGGAGGACGGCCATTGCACACTATTATTGCTGTCTACAGAAGAGAATGGGAAGAATTTCCATATTCTAGTGTCTACATGGATTTCTTCTGATTTAAAGTTTTACTTGTAGGTGTCTCTCCTTTCCTTGGTTGTTTTATTGGGAGACATTGATTGTTTGGATGATTTTTTGATCAGGACAGTTTCCATGATTTCGTTGTCATCCTGTATGTTATTGGATCCTACAGGTTTGCTGAACATTTGGGTTATTTCTAAGATTTTCCTGTTGGAGGCTTTGGGGTTTTGTATGTACAGTATCATATCATTTGCAAACTGGGGTAACTGGACTTATATTTCTTGTTTGTACTTTTTTATTTCCTTCTTTTGTCTTAAAAATCTAAGGATAAGAAGACATGAAGTTAGAAGTAGGGTGGAGGGTCCTGGAAGAGTTGGAAGAAGAAAAGGGAGTGTGTATTCATGTATGAAATTATCAAAAAATGAAAATATTTAAAAGGAAATAGAAGTTATAGAAATAAAGCCCAAGAGATGGCACAACTGATGTTCAGGGACATGTAAAAATCTACTCTGTATAATGCTAGAAAGAAATATTTGAGATTTTACTTTAAACTCTTACTCAAATGGTTTATATTATTTTCCTAACTCAAAACACAGCTCTAACTTCCTCAAATAAATTAAACCTTTGAAAACATAACATTGAGGGATGAAATGTCCGGGATAAAGTTATGTCTACCTTTGCTGTAAAGTGAGTAGTTTTGACAAATGTGCCTCAGATAAGGTCAGGAGCGTTGTTGGTGACTGTATGTATGTGTGAAGTTCCAAGTAGTCAACCATAATATAGTCCCTTTAAATGTCAGACAATCCAATTGGTTATTTTTAAGTGATGTTAATAGTTAACAGACCATTCACATTTAACAAATGTCAAATATTATGATAAGTGTTTCCCATGATCTACTTTATTTAATACTCACAGTAACACATTTGCATAGAGACTGATTATGCTCAGGTAGTGCCAGAAGACATCAAGACTTAGAAAAATGAGGAAGTTTGGCACTTAGACTATTGATTACAAGATAGAATTTAAATACAACTGAATAGTCTGATAGAAAAGCATAAAATCCACATCACTCCAACATACCCTTTCATAATTACCCTGAGTGTGGGTCACAGAAACATTTCCAGTCATTGTTACACAGTCACTGTTAGGTACTCGCTGAGCACTTGCTATAGCCAAGTACCAGAATGACCGAGAAATGGATCCTGATCTAAGAAGTCTTGCAGATTTCCATTTTCTAGCACATGTGAAATAATAGGAATGAATAAAACCCCATGGTTCTTTGAAAGTTTAAATTCTCTTTCTATGCATGTCATTATATAGTTTAGCAGACATTGAAGTACCCTGGAGTCCATAACCTAGTACACACCTAAATTGTGTGAATTTCAGTCAATACCAAAGGTCTTAGTATAGCCCTCACACAGGCAGCAAGCAGATGGATATCTCAGGGGTTCATGCTTCTCTGAGAAGTGATTAAACAATGGGCATTTCATCTTTCTCATCCTTCAAATGGAGTAGTCTTGAGACACAGATTATGGCATTTTCTACTTTGCCAGCAGGACTGATCTTCAGCTGCCCACAGTGATCTCCTATAAAATAGTGTCTATTGTCAAGGTCTAGGTAAAATATTAAGACATAGATACAATGCTAAAGTTTATGTAAAATGTTAAGACCTAAGTAACTGTTACCTGGCTAGCCCACTATTTTAAGTAAGCTTTCTCATACATTGTTTCTGTTGTTACTAGAGAAATTTCTCATGCTCAAGTTGATTGCATATCCTGTTATGTTCTGTACTCTTGAAAAACCAATTACGATAGAAGTCAGTAGAACTGCTTTGTATAGTTTCCCACAATAACCTAGGACCCAAACTAAGTACCCAGCATCACTTCCTGCACCTATGCATAAGCTTTTATGGTATTCGCCTTTATAAGTTGTGACTGGGATAGACCCCAACATAAGAGACACAGCTAGATCTATTTAAAATAAGACTTTTATTTTGAGTAGGAGTCTAATAAAGTTTGAATTTCCAAGACCTCCCTGGGAACTGACATCTTACTTGGCAGAAAGAAACATGTATGTGGGTAAATGACATCCTGGTTAGCAAGTGACAACATGAAAGTTAAACAAGTCCCATCCTGTTTGACAAGTTAAGACATGAATGTTATACAAGGCAAGTTCCCTGCCACCATGGAATACCCCAACCAATGGAAGCAGGATAAATGTACAACAAAGACATGTTCATAAGGAAATTCCTTTTCCTTAATTCCCGATTGGTAGAATAACTTGGCACAGAGGTTTATAGATCTTAGGCTTAAAAAGCCCTGCAGGACCTTAACTCAGGATCATGGTTCAGCTCCCAAGCCTGAGTCCTGTCCCTAATTGATCAGTCTTTGGGTATGGTATTCAGTAAACCAGCCCCATTCGACTAAGATTGGTGTTTGAGTGGTTTGTGGGGTGATTCCCAGACTCCAACATCTACTATGTTTTTTTGTTTGTTTGTTTTAATTGTCTTGTTGAATAAAATTTATTCTAGCTGATGGTAACCATCTTGAAACACTAAGAAGCAGAGGTGGATCACAAAAAGTAATGAAGAAACAAGAAACTTCTCCTTTGCACCTTCTTGATCACTGTCTTGGTTTCATTGGTCAATAAATCAGCTTGCCCATTTTAAATAATTTACCTTAATAAAAAACCAGAAATGTGTATGTTCTCTAGGATTTGTGAACAGTATATCAATGTAAATTCTTTTCTTCTGACTCCGCATCTGCTCTCAAAGAATTAACTATTTCAACACATTTAAGATGTGTGAGTAGTTAAGGATTTTTTTCTTTCTTTTCTAACTTTCTTATTTAATAGCTTTTGTTACCTTAATTTTGGATTCTATATATATGTAAATGGCTCCTAGTTATATAATTCCAGGGTAGAACTAACTCTGAACTCTACACTTAGAAGTTGCTACTAAGCCCTTCCATTTAGCTGTTTCATTGACAATCCCAATGTAATATGGCTCAGACAGCCTTCATCCATTCCGCCATGATGCTTCTCTGACAGGCTAACACATCCTCCATTATAAAACCTTTCCATCAAGTTTTACTTCCAACCAAATTGTGTTTCTCCTTAGTTAAACTCTTACTAAGCTATTGAGTGCAATTGAAATAAAACCTACATTTCTTACAGTTCATAATGTTCTGTTGGTGATTTTTAAACGACGACTCTAAGGGGTCAGTGTGGACAACACTATTTTTATACTACTACTGCAAGGTCAGTGGCATTTTTTTTTTTAAAGTTCTGTTAACATTTCCATGAACAGGAAAAAAGCAATGCTGAGTAAAACTGTTAGCACCCAACATGCCTTAAGGCTATGGTGCCACCTGTGCTGGGAAATCTCCTTTTCTTGGCTTTGTATTAACAGCTAAAATGGGGAAGGGTAAACTTCACATAGGAATATCATAGGCGAACCACCTGAAGATTTAATTTGAAAAATTGTAGATCTTCGGTACAAACCTGTGTATGTGTTCATGTGTGTTTGTTCATATGGGATGATGTATGTTTTTTGTATGGGAGTATGTGCGTGTGTTCATGGGTGGGTATATGTTTTAAGTATGTGTGTGAGTTTATGTGTTCATGTGTGTGAGTGTATTTGTGTGATGTATCTGACTTTGTGATCATATATGTGTTCATATTTGTGAATTTGTATGTATGTATGCATGTATGTATGTGAGAATGTGTATGTGTTTATATTTGTGGGTTCAGATTCAAATATTTCAGTGTTTTTGTTGTTTACCACTCTATACTAGGCTAGCTGCCCACAGGCTTCCAGGGATTCTCCTCTCTACTTTCCATCTGCCATAGGATTAAAGATACATGCTGTGACATCTGGTCTGGGAACCTGAACTCTTGTCCTCACAAATGTGGATAGCAAACTTTATAAACTGAGCTGTCTCCTGAGCCCAGGTACATAGCTCTTTATTGTTGTATGTGGTGAGATGAGAAATATACAAAAACCCTTGTCCAGTTGGTTGTGTTGTAAACTGAACTTGCCATCCTTTTCCTGGAATACCATTTCTGAGTAATGAAGTGATTGACACACAAATTATGTTGGGATGGATTTAAATCAATCTGTCAGTTTAAAGAAAGCAGAGGAGAGTATTTTCTGTCAGTATTAAATTCAAACTCTCAAATAAACATTAGAATTTTAGAATTTTGGAAAAATCTTATCCATTACTATGAACTTGATAGCATCCTGGCACTTAGAAACTTTCTGGTGACATTAGTCACCATTTTAATGAAAATTACATTTTTAACAAATGTGATTCTCTTTGATAATACTTTATGAACTATGTCAACATTTGGAAGATTTACATTTTTCAGTGAGCCAGTACTTTCAAGATGACCAGCAAATAATGTTCTAAGTAATTTTGATAAAAGATACATTTATACCTCAAGATACACAAATGCACACAGAACAAAAGATTGTAAAAATCCCTGGTATGACCTCAAATTCCTGTTCTCAGCCATTATTTAAAGAGGCAATAGGATAAATGGATATAAATGTTTATTTTTAACTCATAAGAAGTGCTCAATGAATGATAGGGACATATGAACACATACACAGAGGCATGTGCATATACACACAGACGTATATAGACATGCATATACATACAGATGTATACAGATATACACATAAACACACAGAGGCATGCACATATGAGTATACAAATATACAGAGGCATGCTCGAGACATGCACATGAAACCAAAATTAAACATTCTATATAATTATAATTAAATCTATAATTTATAATTATAATTTATAATTTAATCTATAATTAAACAGCCTGAATAAAAGACATGCATCCAGGTATTTTCTTTATAAGCCACAAGCCTAGATTGGGCAGATTTGGAACCATTCTAACTTATTTCCCAGTCATAACGTCTCTTGTTACTTGTTGTCTTTCCTGGCCACATGCTCATGGTCCATCTCCTGTCATGGTGTCTTCCTTTTTTCTCTGTATGCTTTCTTCTTTTCCTTTTTGTCTCTCCTGAGACTCTTCACTCGATTCTCAGATCCCACCTTTCTCCCTCTATGCCTGATCACAGGCTCTAGCCTTTTATTGACCAGTTAAATTGGGGAGAAAGGTTGACATAGCATCACCTGATGTATGTGAGAATCTAATCATTGGGGACAACCAGACCTTGAGAGCCAGTATTTAGCATTAGAATACAAAGCAGCATCAGGACAACATACTACATGCACATTCACAGAGGCATGTATAGTCACATACACACAGATATATGCACATATACATACCTAGAGGTATATGCACATATTTATATCCACAGAGGAATGTAACACACATACACAAAGGCATGTATGCATTTACATGGAGAGAGACATGTTCATATATTAACAAATACATAGAAGCATGCACACATACATATGCACACAAAGAGACATTTGTACATACATATTTACATACACATGAGTCATCTTTGGAGGGGGTAGCCAAAAGTTAGAAAATCTGAGCATAAAAACAAATAATGTCTCTAATAGATTCCAACCTCTATGGCACCATTGACTAAACTATGAATTGTGGTTCCAGAAATAATCAAATAAATTGAACTGTCCTCTGAGAGGCTCTACCCAACAATTGACTGAAGCAGATGCAGATACCCACAGATAAACATTGGATAGAGGTCGGGACTCTTATGGAAGAGTTGGGGAAAGGATTGAAGGCCCTGAAGGGAATAGGAATTCCACAGAAAGACCAAGGAAGTCAAGTAATCTGGACTCCTGGAATCTCTCAGAGACTGAGCCACCAACCAAAGAGCATACATGGGCTGGAACGAGACTCCCCCTACTTAGGCACATATGTATTGAACATGCAATTCCGTAGTCATGTGGGTCCCACAACAACTGGAGGTGAGGTCTCTTCCTAAAGCTGTAGACTGACTATTAAATCTGTGTCCCCAACAGGGCTGCCTTGTTTGGCCTCAGTGGGAGAGGATGTACCTAATCCTATGGAGACTTGATGCTGGGGTAGGAGGGATATCCAGGGTGGGGGAATACAAAGGGTATCTTTGTACCCCACCTTTTCAGAGGAGGAGTAGATGGGGAATGGGAGAGGGACTTCCAGATGGAGGGACAGGAGAGGGGCAACAATTGGGATATAAACAAACAAACAAACAAACAAATGAGAATGGCAAATAGCCATTGTGCCCAGAAGACTGGAGAGACATGCTCAATAAGTGTGCTGGGCCATCTTGTACTGGAGGAAAAAATTGAAGAAACGCGAGTAAAATATGAATGTAGGATTAGAAAACTGTACACAATGAATGTTAATTTTTAATCATTGTACTTGTGAGAATTTATTCCTAGACAATATTAAGATATTTAGCAGTATGAGAAAATAGTATTTTCTATTTATTCCTAAGTAAACATGTTTATATATCTATGTAGATAAGAGAAAAGAGGGGACAAGGATAGTTTAAAAAAAGATATAATTACTGTGAACAGTTGCTAAATAGGGCTATTGTATGCATACAATTCCTTGTACTATTATTGTAAATTTTGTCAATTTGAAATTATGTTAAAATACACAGGTATGTTGTAAAGCTCTACAATAAAAGAAAATTTTCATGTTGCATAGAGACATTTCTTTAATTAAAAAGCAACCAGAACCCTAGTTTTGACTATATTTCTAACTTCCAATGTCTGTCTGCAAAGTTGTTGGATCTCTTACCTGCATTAGTAAACAATGAAACTTCAGGCAAGCTGCTTTTAGCAAACATGCTGACATTTTTAAACTCAAGAATCTGTATTTGGGAGAAAAATCAGTCTCATATATAATTTATTTTATGCGACTTTTTGAAGTATTGATAGTCTTTTATATTAATCCATTTCTCTGAGCAAACAGTGGCATTGTGTAACTTTTACAAAAGTCTCTGCCTTCTCAAATCTATCTCAAATATTCCCTCAGGAAAATGAGTAGAGTACAGGGAAAGTTGCATTATCCTGATGTCTGACCACAGACTGAGATCAAGAGCAGTTGGTTACTACAAAGGGTCCTGTTATTGTTGAAATCTTGAGATGAGCCAGGTCATGTGCCCTCTATATCCATTAAACTCCAGACACATCAAATTGAAGATACTGCAGTTCAAATTAGAAGCTGACACTTTTAAAGAAAAGGGATAAAATTGAGAGACCACTTTTGCATTTGTCTAGTGGAAACTAAAATAAAATACTGAAATATTAGACATATTGGCAACATTCATAGTTTACAGAAGTAAAGAAAATAATTTGGGAGAAGGGTTCCCAGAGTGCTTTGATACTGACAAGTTTAACTAAGTTTATTTCCAGAACAACATGTTGTTTATTTTTCTCTTTCATCATATTTCTGTTTGTAAATGTACACCAAAATTAGGTAGAGTATTAGAAGTGAAGTAGGTAGGTAGGGTTTGCAATTTTATAATGTTTACCTCAGAATTTGAGTTATTTAACTTACAAGGATTTTAAAAATTGCCAGAAACTGTGAAATCCACCATGCTTTGGTTGTACTCACCAGGATTCTCCAGAGAAACAAGAGTTTCACAAATGTGCAAACACACAGACACAACACACTCATAAACATATTCACCCTGAGAAATTGGCTACTGTAATTAGAGACGCTGACAATTCCTGTGATACACTACACACCCACAAGCTGGAGGTACAGGAAAGCAAGAGGTAACTGCCCATCCAATGACAGACCAATGTCCTAACATAGGCAAATGTCTCTTTTCACTGCCTTTGATTTTCTTGAGGCTCTTTATGGCACAGTTAAGTCGACACACAGACTTAACCATCATAGTGGCTACAGTTTCTTCTTGGTCCGAATAAGCGTAGTATAGCTAACATCATTCTACTGGGCAAAGATCCTGTTTCCCGTGGAGCTGTGACGCATTCAAATATATGAACATGTTGGAGAATTGCTGTAGTCGTGATGATATGATTTGAAGGTGAAGTGTCCCACCTACCACGCCACAGTTGGTCTGCAGTTAATGGTATTGTTTTGAGACTTGTGGAACCTTTGATAGATGGAGGCTATTTGAGGAAGAGGGTCACTAAGAATGGGTCCTGAGGTTTATATTCCTTAGTTCTGCTTCACGAAAACCTTTATCCCCATCTTGATCCTCTGAGATGTGAGGAAGCAGTTGCCCTGTACTCCCTTCGCTACAGAGATACCCACCCAAGGGTAGACTGTACTCCCTCACACTGTAAGCGACAATAAACTTGATCTGCCTTAAATTATTTTTTCCTCAGGTATTTTGTTACAGTGAAGAAAAAGTCTAGCTGATACCTTTGAGATATAAACCTTACGTCACTTTTCCAAAACAGCTGTGGCAAGTAATACTCAGTGACAGGGTTAGATCACTGCTCACATCCTCATTAACAGAAGACGTTACTGGTCTGATCTGGCGGGTGAGAGAAAGTTGAGGCAGACAAAAACTTCTTCACAAGTTCAACTCCAAACTTGTCTAAAATGAAACATCTTCCTGAAGCTGAGAGAAAGTTGCCCAAACAGCACAAAGTGGAACAGCCAAGATGCCTGAGAGAAGAGAAGTGAGTAAATGCGGGCTTTTCAGTTGTAGCGAAGTATTTTTTACCTTAGGAGGATTCTTGGTGTGGGCACCAGGCCAAGAATCCAGAGTCTGCTTGGGGAAAAGGCAGAGGAGAGGCAAATGAGAGACTTCACAGTTCTGTAACGACGGGAAAACAAAAGTGAAGATGTAAAGGCTCCAGCACAAGCCGATATATCTATCAACACGTTTTACAGACTCTGAGACTCTGTCGAATAGGCAGCAGGGAAGCCGATGAAAACATCTAGAACAGAATTGCCTCAGTCCCATGCTGTGGTGTGGACTTCCGTTAGAGGGCAGGACCCATCAAGAACTTGGATCCTTCTGAGCAGCACTGGCCTCAATTCCAAGATTGTGTTCAAAGAACAGAGGAGGATCAGAAACACGTAGGAATATCTCTTTGCAAAGACTGCCTCAACTCTATCAATTGGCAAACAGCTAGAGTGTACACTCCTCCCCACCCCCAGAAAAGTAAGAAGAACTCAGTCTAAATGGATGATCTCTGGGGTTAAAGAGATGGCTCAGGAGGTAAAGTACAAGCAATGTGAGCAAAGATTGAATTCCCTAAATTCATGTAAATGCTGAGTAAGGTATGGTCAGCTGCCTGTAATTTCAGCCTCGAAAGAGAGAGATTTGGGAATCTCCTAGGAAAGTAGGTTACCAAGATTTTCTGCATAGGCAAACTCAGGATTTACTTGAGAGACCCTGTCTCAAAGAAGAAGATTGAAGAGCCATGAAGGATGACCTCCTATATCAGACTAAGCCTCCGTATACATGTGTGCACATGTGCATACACACCCATTTACACACCATGTGAACATGTATCCATACACTCACATGAAAAGAGAAAAGATAATCTCACATGGATGCCAGTAAAATTCCTTATCTGCTAACTGAAAGATCTTTGTCACTTGTACATTTTTCTATTATCTCTGCCCCACCCCTATGCCCCTTTGCAGAACTCGATGGTTTCATTTGATTATTAAGCACCAGCCTCCAAACTATTAAAATTTGTGCTCTTCATTTTCCTTCAAGTCATTGATGGAGTATGGATGACTTCCTCCTCGCAGGTCAGGTTCACCCCTCCCTGCTGTCACGTAGTAGTCCACCGTCAGAGAGCTTGCTGCCCCTTTAAATCTTGCTCTCCTTCTCTTTTCCCTCTGGTTCCAGAGTGCAGCTTTGCCAAGGGCCCAGACAAACTAAAAAGGCTGGAGTGTTTACAAATGACCTCTTTCTCCTTGGCAGCCCTGAATTCCGATTTCTGTTTACTCAGTGTTGTGAGATTGCCAGCTCTCACTTCTCTGTTCAGCTGCAGTTTACTGAGCTTCTTAACCTCTGACATTGCTCAATGAGGAATTGGCCCGTGCCTAAGGTGGAGTACCAGAGCACGCCAGGCTTCCTTCTCTGTGCCTCTTTATTTTAAATGACCTCGGTCTCTTAAGTCCTTGATTCCTCATTGGCCTGAACTCCAGCTCTTGTCTGCATAGTCTCCTGACGGTGCCAAGACTGCCGCCTCCCCTACCCTCTGGCAGACACTTTCTCCCTGGCTTTGCAAACTCTCAATCAGACAAAAACAAACAGAAGTCCCAAGAGGAAAGGAAGATGGAGAAGTTGAGTTCATCCTGAGGATGGAGCTTTTTCTCAGGGACCTTAACTCTCAAATGTGGTTAACCTGTGCAACATCCCATTGTCTTAATGGAAATATATATATATATATATTTTTTTCTATGTTCCAGTTAATTCCTCGCACTACTTTTATTCTCAGATGAACATGCCAATCTGTAGAACCATGAAGGGGTAACCTGGTTCTGGTTGAGCACTGGCTGGAAACTGCCGGAGACCCAGGTGATCCTGAGGGACCCCCAGGTGGGACGGAGGTGACCCTAAAGGACGGCACGTGCTTTGCCACGCTCCCAGACTCCAGGCTCCTGACATGAGGACGCAGACCTCCATAGAGTGGGGTCCTTCAGTCACATAGGACAACAACTACCAGCCCCTCTACAGGTAGAGGGCATGACTACAGGCCATGGAACCTCAAGACAGATCTCCATATTAATGAGGTGTGAGGTACCTAAAGGCCAAACCTCAGACCTGCCCTGAGGAAAGGGGGGGGGGGCGGTTTTCTGCCATGACAATTAACATCTTAAGACCATGGACTACTTTTCTACTTCAGGGTCCACCATGGAGAATAGTGGAGCAGGCCTTCGTCTATAGAGCCTCTGTCTAATCTCCCACAGAAGAACTCTCTGCATTCCCAGCCACCCAAGCCAAGGGAGCAGCTGCCACGCAGCCAGGCTGACTCTCATCCCCTGGGACCCAGCTAGAGCAATCTTCCCCATCCCCTTCAGCTGTGGGCAAATCTAGCCTATGCCCCTACTTCATTCTCAGCCCTTCCGTGGCTCCCCAGCAACATCTGGGGCTCAAGATCCTGAGAACCAGCTGATCCTAGCTGTCTTTTGGCCTGGGGACCCCCAAGCCAGGAGGTCTAGCGCCTCATGGACCTCAGACTGCGCTTCCCATCCCTAAGGAGCCGAATGGGGAGAACACAGTCGACTTCCTCCTCCTCTGTCTCTCTGAGCAGCAGCCCTTGCCCCCTTGGGGGAGCCGGCAGGGGACCCACACTTAACCCACGCACACTACAACCCAACACCAATCATAGCCCCACATCACATTTATGATTTACTAACCATAAAAGTTACTGGTTCCATTTCACAAGTGAGTTGGACATTTTACAGGGCATCACATGGGTAGCAAATGGTGTTCAGTCTTCTTCACCACATCATGTGACTCCAGGGTTATTTGATCAGTTGCTGAATATATTGCAATGAGAAATTTATAAAAGAACAGTATATTTTGGGTGGATTCTTTTAGAATATACTTGAATATATATCTATTTAAATAGATAAATAAATACTTACATGTTACATTGCTAGATCAATGTTTCTTCTGATTTGGCCCTCACACAAAAGAAAATAGCCATAGAAGCAACACATTTCCAAGTGAGTTAGTCTTCATGTTAATTTGAACATTTTAAAAAACAGCCCATTTCCATGACAGTCTAATATTTGGAAATCGATATGTATGTGTACACATATTTTACAAATGGACTATTTTTATTTTATTCTAACATGTTTTAATATTTGAAATAACATAAGAGGTAACATTGATCATCACTTATTAGATCACAAATATTTGGCTTACACTAGGCTTTATCTTATTCTTTTCATTTCATAAAGAAAGAAGACAGAGTTTAAAGATATATTAAAAATAAGGATTCTTCACATATGAGATAGTAATCTTAGGCAGATGGGAATAATTTCTCTAAGGTAAACTTCAAGCTAAGACTTGAGGTAAGAGAGAGGTAGACCATAGGAGAACTGCCCTGTACACTGGAGCCAGCGTACATGGTATCTGTCAGACACAAGGAGATGAGGAATGTATATCTATACAAATCGAGACACCATTATACTTTAAAAACAATGAAATTCTGCAGAAAATAGATGGAATAGGAGAGTATAAGCTCCAAATAATCTCACTTTGATATGGAAGCTGAAACTTTTGATACTGTAAAGGAATACAAAAAATAGTGATTATTAGAGCCTGGAAAGGGAAGAGAGGAACATGGAGGGCTGGAGAGACTGAGTAACACAGGCCTACAGGAGGACTAAGGTCTACCTTCTAAAGCTTAGCTGGCTGCCACAGTTTTCAGAAACCAATGTCGTATAAATTCTGTAGAAGAGGGGAATCTGAAACTTCATTACAGAAAGAAATGATAAATGTTAAACATATAGGAAATGTAATTATCTTGGCATCATCATTATGTATTCATTATGTGAAATATGTATATTGAATTATCATGGGATAGTCTGTACATGTGAATAATTTTTAAGCATCCTTGCAATAGATATTTTTCCCAATTTTGAAACTTCTATCTCTCTGTGTGTGTGTTTGTGTGTGTGTGTGTGTGTGTGTGTGTGTGTGTGTGTGTGTGTGTGTGGTGTAACACAGTGCACATGTGGAAGCCAGAAGACAATACCTAGGAGTCTATTCTCCTTTTCTACCATATGGGACCAGGGGTTGCCTTCAGATTTTCAGGCTTAGTGGCAAGCTAAAATGCCACTAAGCCTGAGCCATTTTGTTTGACTCAGATTGTTTTTGAAAAGAGAAAAAAGAAAAGAGCTGGAAGGGTGGGTCTGAGGTGGGTCAGGGTGAAACCCAGCTCTAAGGAGGGCGTCTGGCATCTGAGTGCATTCAGAAGCAAATATCTTTCTATTTTACAGATGAAAAGGGCGAGGCTCAGTATGATTGAGTTGCATGGAGGTCTAGAGTTTGGGGCTGTCAGTGAAAGGTGTCTTCCCTAGTTCACCCTCCCTACAGCTGCCCTTGGGGCTCTGGCATGAACTGACCATGGCATAGGCTGGTAAGCAGGGTCTCACTATGGAGGATGCTCCTTAACAGCCATAAAAAAACAAACCAAACCAAACCAACCAACATACCAAACAACAACTAAACCCACTGTGAACCCAAGAAAAGGAAGAGCAAGTGATCTTTAAAGGTGGGAGATGGTGATGAAAGACAGATAAGAGGTACCGCAGTCAAGCATCTTCACAGCATTGCCTTCCAGTAGCTTCGAATGAATGTTTATGGAAAGGGGTGAGAGGAGAACACTACTGAAGACCTGCTCTGTACTTGCAAGGTGAAAAGACTGGACTGAAGCATTTTTTTTTTTTATTTGACCAGTCTAAAATACAGGAGGAAAAGTTTAAAAACAGATGTTTTATTGGCAAGAATGAGGAAGCAATTGTGAAGTGTTGTGGGTATTTCTTAGTAGGTTAAATCAAATCAAAAGCCTGTACCAGATAATCTATTCCTGTGGTCATTGTTTAATACAAACAAGATTGTTTTAATGACATTTCATAAAGGTAAGCTCTCTTGGGTTTTTTTTTTACTTCAAGTTTCAGCAACTTGAGGCAAAAAAAAATAGACTGTGATAGAATCACAGCTTTGCTTTCACGGAGAACCAAAAGGACACCTGTGTGGGTCTCAGAGCCCATAGGAAGGGACAGCAGCACAGAAAGGCTATGCCATTTTGAAAGGAGGATCGTCCCCCAGACACCTGTCAACTGGCCTTAGAGGAACATTGCTGCAGTTAGAGATATTTGGGGATGTTAATATTCTAACAGGATTCATTAAAGGTAGAAAACAATGGGTTTCTTGGGACATTAATAGATTCCCTGGATAGCACAGGCCCTGAAGCCTTATATTGCAGGCAGACAGCTGGCAAATGCCACGTAGGGAGTGTGGGTTTTTCGTTTTTTTCTTTTTTGGTTCCTTGGGTGGTTCTTGAAGATTCTATTCATACCATTTTTCTTACCTGTCTTCCTTACCTTTGTCTGAAGTTATAAAATGACATGTAAACATCTTTCCCCACTCTTCTCCCTCTCTCAACATACATATACAATGATCATTTATTTGTTACCCAGTAAAACCTGCCACTTTGTGTACTGTTCCTTCTTGCATGCACTGTTGCAAGCACAGTGTCAGATGGGGGGACCATCTGAACATTCAAATTCTTCTGGCCTGAGACTCATGCAAGGTGGTCATACCATTCCAGCCACACCCTATACCCAGACAACAATAATGCCACTGTGTGAAGTGTGGCCATCTTTTCTGTCACTGACATCATTAGTTTGCTCATCTTCTCCAGGAACTCAGCAAATCACTGATTTAGGATTTCAGAGTCTTCTATAACGGATACACAATGGGACTTGTCATGGCATCAACCTCCTCAAGCATCTCATAGAGCATCAGAAGGAGGAGTATTCTGCTCACCTTCATCCCCTGTCTGCATAGGATACACCCCAACCAACACCATGGCCCCTAGAAGTGTCCTCTGATGCAGTTGAGGAGTTTTGGAGACAAGCCTAAGGGTCTCATCACCCCACAGGTAGAGAATTTATACAAGAGGGATATTTTCCCAGCATGTTGTCACATGGGTCAGAGTGTGTGTCAAATGCTTGGAGTGTGAGTGTTTAGGATGAGGTAACACTGGAGAAAGAGAGGCCTGCCTTGACTACATGAAGCACAGTGGCTTTTCTGAATTTGCTGTTTGGTCTTCATGCAGCAAGACAGGAATACCAGTGACAACATCGCTGTTCCTAGTCTCCATTTGCAGGGCTGTTTGCCAGCTGCTTTTCTATAGTCAAGTCTTCTAACCTTCTACAGGGATGCTATGACCTTTCTTCAGAGTTCACTACAAGAGCCCAAGTTCAAGAAAAAGACCAATGAGCTCCAGTGTCTCTGGGCTTTCCCCATAGGAATGAGGAGATAGATGAGGAGAGATGTCTCACTATTCCCTGTGCTAGTCTCCACAGTTGAATGGATTCCCAGGTGAATGAGGAGTATGTGGCCATTTTACTGGCTGGCAGCTCTGGTTCCTAAAAGCTTAAACATGTTGACCAAATTCAAAATTTCAATAATGCCTATGCCTATACATTTATTTAGGGTTGTTTATATAAATTTTTGAACTTGGTTAATCATATAAACAACCATAAATGCATAAATGGGCCTCACACACCTAAAGGTCATGGATATAGAAGGGGACTAATCAAGCAGGAGGACTTGAGTGGGGGAGAGAGAGAGAACAACAGTGACAGAGAAAAGACTTTATATACATATATGAAAGTATAACATGCATATGTACATATGAAAATGTCATTCTCTTAGTATGTATACTTAACAAACGTACAGAGCAAAACTGGACAGAATTCATAGTTGAATGATTTACAAACTGCGAGCTTCACATCTCTTCTGTGAATAATGCCAACAAGTGGATCTAGTAGCTTCATGCTTTCCCTTGAGAACTGACATGAATAACTAGTCTTACTGCAGTGAATGGACCATGTCCACACAGGATAGCAGGTCTCAGCGGCACACACCTCCCTTCAGAGTTGAGATCTCCAGCTCCCTTTGCACTGAGCTGTGGGTCTTGTAGTCATGATGTAGACATTCACTGTTATATCTGCCCAGAATCACTTCTTCCGTTTTAGATCACCAAAGCTATTCTTTCTCACTATTATAAATGTCTCTCAAATACCTTGGGCATTGTGAGATGTCAATTATTGGACTCATGAGTTGTTAGTGACAGTATCCAAGAAGCCAGGAAGAGGCTATTCCTTTGGGGCAGGAATGTGTTGCAAGAAAGACTGAGGTAGGACAAACATAGGAGACAGCTTAGCCATTGGTTTTGGATCATGCTTACCGTCTCTTATAATAATACACTTGGCAATCTAGTTTCTTCTCTCATCTGCACATACTATATACGCACCCCCTTCCCAATGCACCTAGGGACTTCAGAAACCCCTCAAGCCCTCACCTGCATTGGGATACTCCTACTACCATCTCTGAACAATGGTAAAAGTTTCCCTTCCCTAAGTAACAATCAAATTTCAGACACTTTTATTCAAATGTATTCTACTGTATTCATATGAAGAATAAAAGGGCTGATCTGATCCAAACTGGTTTTGTGTCCATAGGCAGTAAGGCAAAAGTGTGCCCTCTACTGATCTCCTATACTAACTTTTTAATGGAGAATCTCCTATTTACCATCTTGTGCCTGTGTAGAATTGGAAAAGCCCAAGATCAAAATCAGATGCATTATGGGAAGAAAGTAATGCACAGTAGGAAAAAATGAATATATGACCTAATTTATCATTTGAAAAAAGGAATCACTCAAGGATACTTCTTAGTAACCACTCCTTCTCTCGGACCCCTTAAAAGGAATCCCTGAGTATTGGGCCCATGAGCGGTCTGTTGTCAATACTGTCAGTGTATTCCCCTGTGATCTACATTTCTTGATTTACTCCAAATCAATTATCTTGCTGACTCTGAAATCTGTCTGAGCCCCTATTTTCAATTCTTTGGCTAAGATGGCCATAGACCTGTAAATATCAGCTCAGGCCCCGACTACTGGTGACAAGGGTATTCAATATCTTCTGATGTGCACATTTTGGATGGTAAAATGAAGAAGACATGTCCCATGGAGGAACTTATAAACATTTTCTTCACCACATAGAAATAATTCCACTTTTACAGTAAAACCAACCCATATAAAGTGTTATAATAAAAAAGAGAACATAGGAAGGAGGACAGAGGGAAGGGAAAGGGAAAAGAGGTGGAGAAACACTGTCCCTATAACATGCTTTGTACTCCCAAAGATAATCAAATGTGAAGGTTGTCTGTCTGTCTTTCTGCCTGCCTGCCTACCTATCTACTCAATCATCTATCTATCTATCTATCTATCTATCTATCTATCTATCTATCTATCTATCTATTGTGCAACCTTCCTACTTAGCTGTGTATAACTCTTTCATCATCAATCCATTGATCTATCATCTACTTATCTATCAATCTATCTACTTTTTATCCATCAGCCAAACCTATTATCTACTTATTATCCATCCATTCATCTATCCTATATATCAATCTACCACATTTATCTATGTATCTATCTGTGTATCTATTTATGTATATATCTATCTATGCATCTATGCATCTATGCATCTATCTATCTATCTATCTATCTATCTATCTATCTATCTATCTATCTATCTATCTATCATACCTGTCCATCAAATTTTTAGAATAGACTAAGTTGGGTTTTGCTAATGCAATTAAAATGGTCTTAACTAATACCCATGTTCAACAAAAGCAAAGGCATTTATTGGCTTTATGTGAAATTATATTAAATGCAGAACACATGAGCACTAGGTATTGAATAAAGATATACTGAATGAGAGACTATGCCTAGTCAGTGAAAAGATTATTGTTCTAAGTTTCTTCACACTTCAGACATAAAACTGAGAATGACAGTCCTCTGAAATGGAAATCACTGAAAGCCAGCTTATTATGTATAAAATGTAATGCACACTTAGGTATGTTGTCAAAGTGTGGCTGATGAGAGGGATCATCTATGGAATCCAATTAAAAAGACAAGGCGCTTTTCAGAAAAGATGTTAGCAGCTCAGCTGCATTATAGCTCGATGGAGAATAGGTTATGGTCTTGCTTCAGGGGAGGGCAGGAAAGCTAAATAAAAGCAACCACCAGTGAGAAGGACAGATGTGTGTCCTCACTCTCCAGAACTGGGAAGAGTAACTGAGTTAGTGTTGCAGGAAATGCGATGTGTAATCAAATACCCTGTTTCTATACTTACACACAGTCTATGACAGATGTATGTGTATAATTGTGGTCAGTTTCATGAACATGTGACCATTCAGTTGCTCAAATCCTTCACTCTTAGTGGGGCTGCATTTAATATTCTGTGGCCAGCATTTTGAAATTCCTAATAATTTTGAATGAGGTGAGGCAGGGTTTTGTTTGACACTGGACTCTACCAGTTATGTAGCTGGTTAGTCTAGTTCGTGGTTAGGTGTCTCGTCAAAAAAGAATATGGGGGGACTTTGCATTATCAATTCATTTTCAATATTTTGTCAAATTAAAATCAGCTCAAACCAAGCATAAACAATCTCACAGTGCTTCTTGGAATTCAGACCTCAGTCACAGAATTCAGAATGCAGCAGCTCTATGAATGTAGTTGCTACTTTGAAAGTCCTCAATGAAGAGGCAAAATCTACAACATCAGTTTATCCCCAAGAAAAAGTATTTTTGGGGGGAGGTGGTATAAATGGAGACTGAGTCATTCAGTTTGGTATAAAACTAATCCCTCCCCAAAGGTACAACCTTAACAAGCAGATATTCTTTCTTTAATGCTTTGCGCATCCAGCAATGTTAACTTTTGTAAATACAACCTATTTCTTAGACCCTCACATTATTTTTACATTATGCCCAGAAAGATGTTTCAAGAAATCTAACCTTTATAACAAATAGCATTGTGATTTTTTCCTAGAAAATGAACTAACAGGGAATCTACATTTTGATTCAAAACTGGTTAGGGTTACTAATGGCTATCTGCACTGTAGTTTTGTTCTGTGGAATAAAATCACTAGCTTTAGTTCAAGATGAGAACCTGACTCCCACTTTAATTTCATCTATGGAGATGCATCTTATTTATTTATTTATTTATTTATTTATTTATTTTGGAAATGCATTTTCTAAAGATGTTTATGCATTATTTAGTAAGCTACCTTGTTTCAAATATCTAAATCCCAACAAAAGAAAAAAAATAATACATATCCAATATTACCACCAGATGCTAGATTTTATTTGTTATCCTAATTCCATTTTACATTTAGAAAATAAACATCAGTATGAATATTTAATATGAGTGTTATAACAGAGGCAAAAGGCCAGTAGTAGTATTCTAAGAATGTGATGCTGATGCTCAGAACCACTTCTTTCTAATGGTACTGTTGCTTTGATGTTGTGTGCTACCTTTTCCCCCCGGAATGTGGGGAAATGTTTATAGGCAGCTGTCAAACAGTTCTAAGAAGTGCCTAGGAGTCTTTTCTAAAATACCATTCTTAAGGTCGATGCATTTGTTCAAAAACTGGATTGCCAAGTCTGTCACATCTTTCATGATTATGCATATTGATATTGATTCTGTAGAATGAATGAGTACATGTATAAAAATATCATTTTCTAAAAACAATTAATTTTATTTATTTATGTGTATCTCTCTGTCTATCTGTGTGTACATTCATGTATGTGTACCTTTCTGCCGTGTGTGTTTGTGTGTGTGTGTGTGTGTGTGTATGTGTGTGACTATGCACACAGAGTCTGGAAGAGGATATATGATCCCTCAAAGCTGAAGTTGCAAAACTAAATTTGATGCCTAGCTTGTTATCTGGGTTCTGGGATCCAAACTCTGGTCCTCATGATTGCTCAGCCAGCTCTCTTAACTTCTCAGCCATCTTTTCAGCCTGAAAAATTTATATCTTAAGCTTTTGAATGCAGAAAACAAGCTTAGAAAAGAAAGTAACACAATCTTCATCGTAGATAATCTCCAAATATCTGTTACTGGTTTTATAAAATTTTAATTAATAATAAAAATTAATTTATTCAGAAAAATTTCAAGGGTGTGTATCAATGTGTTTCTTCCAAAGCAGCCTGAAAGCATATTTTTTGTTTGTTTTAAGAGAAGCCATGTATGCTTGCTTCAAGGTTTTGTGCCTGTGTACTTATTATTAACATTTTAAGGGAATACACATTGTAAGAAGCCTCAAAGTGTTGAGATGCCCCTGAGAGAAGGTGGCTCCAGAGGGGAACAAACAGTTTGAATCCTAACCCATTTGAAGCAAAGAAGGGTTTTCACTAACTGGAGACGTCAATGAAACTCTAAACGGGCACAAATTTCCTTCTTTGTTTTATTGGCTCTAATTGCAGGATTTAGGGGGCATGTTTTTTAATGTGCTTCTGTTTAAGAAAACATCATTATCCGTTTAATTTATTCAATGTACAGTCATTGAGTTCTTGACCCACTGACTGCCAGCGCTAATGGAGAAAATAACAATACCGCTGGCCAGGGTGGTTCCGTGCCAGCACCATCTTGGAGGCATGTGGCTTCAGCAGGCTTTCAGAGTCTCATGCTCATCAGAAGCATGACTCTCACACTGTGGCCCTTAGCATGAGGACAACAAACATTTTCCTCATTATTCGTATGAAATTCTAAATTCACAGTCCTATAAAGATCTGGCAATCTATTTTAAAGGGACAGTTGGCACAGCAGTCTAATGAACTTAGTAATAACTGGTTTGTGCTGTTAAAATACATGTAAACAAGATTGGAGAGATGTCCCAGTGTATAAAGTGAGCACTGCATAAGCCTTGGCAACTGACCTGATTTTGGATCCCTAGAACACATGTAAAATCCATACATGTATCTCAAGCACTTGTAATTTCAGCCCCTTCATAGAGTGAGGTCGGAGTTAGAGTCAGAAGTGCTTGGCTCATGGAGCTGGTAGCCTGGTTTACAATAGCAGCACACACAAACGGTGTAAAAGGCCAGGCCTGACACTGGAGTTTGTCCTTTGAGCTCCACATGTGTGCTGTGGTACCCAACTACTCACATAAATACACACAAATGCATAGGCACCACACATCACACACACACACATACACACACACACACACAGAGAGAGAGAGAGAGAGAGAGAGAGAGAGAGAGAGAGAGAGAGAGAGAGAAGCACACACTCATAAGCACATGCTCACATGCACACAAACACATATGTATAATTACACGGCAGATATTAGGGCTTTTCCAAGTAGCAAAGTGCCATAAATTGTATACCTCTGCAGACCCCCATTATCAAAGTTTTCTGAAATGTTCAGTTCAGGTAGGCCAGTATATGATCTTGAAAATTCATATTAGAGAAAGCAATTGATTGACTTCCAAGATAGAGGGGATCAGGTTCTGCATGGACATCATCCTGGGTCCATTCTTACTTGGCTTTCTAAGCAGAAGGACACATAATTTTCCATACAAGAATACTTGGAACATGATGAATCCTTTTATTAAAACCAGGAAGTGAAGAACCCACTTAAACACCCAATAGCAAACCCTAATTCAGGGTTTATGTAGAAGCACAGTCAATTCTGGACAGCAAACCACTGAAGCAGCAGAGGAGCTGAGAGAGCAAAAGAACACAATGCTTGCATATCTAGCTAATTATTTTGTCACTGGCTTCTTTTCCTCCTCCTCCTCCTCCTCCTGGATAGGCTTCAGGTAAACCTAAGTTTAAGTGTTTTTCATCACTGACAAAAACTAACACTTTGTTTTATTTTCAAACATTTACTGTTTACCATAAGCCAGACATCTCTCATGATGTACATGTTACAAAGGTTAATTTTTAAAATGAAGAAGTATTTCTACTCGCCCCCCCCCATGCTTAACAGAACCATTAAATTGTTAGATGACCTCTTAGAAAAGCATCTTGTATGATGGATGCAGAATTCAGCAGCTGTATTAGTTGCTTTTCTCTTTAGTATGTTCAAATACCTGAGAAAAGACAACTTAAGGTTCATTTTTTTTAATTGTTTTCAGGAACAGTCTATTACAATGAGGGGAGCATGGCAGCAGGAGGGTGAACCGGCTGGTCAGCAAACAGAGAGGGAGGATTACTTGAGCTCATAATCATGCTTCTGTTTATTATTTCTGGACCCCATCTCATGGCATGCAATTGTCCACATTTAAAGTGGACCCTCTCATCTTATTTTCTCCAATGTGGAAACTCTCCCAGAGAAATAGCCAGATGTTGGTATCCTATGATAATGCCCAAATGTTTTATCCTAGGTGATTCTAGATGCTGTCAAGTTAAGAGTCATTAACCACCACAGTGGGTTGGTTCCTTCATCTCAATGCTGTGTTATATTTGTATCTCTTCATTGGCTGTATTTTCTGACTGCCCTACCTTGTCAGAGAGACAAACAAAACTACAAATTGTGTGAGGCTTGTCCTTACAGAGACATGGTCAATGGACATATCTGGAAGAGAAAGTCTAGAAGGCCGATGTTTGTCATATTTCAAAATAAATTATGTGGTGGCAAAAGGAATGATCTTGAAGCCAGAGATGTGCAGCAAAATAGTTGTGTGGGAAAATCATAGATGTTATACTTGTTATTACTGAAGGGCTCAGACTACAGCAGAACTGAAATCTTTAGTAGCTCGCCCAGCAATCCCAAGTAATTGGAGCAGAGCAAACCAAATTAAGCAAGGAAACAAGTGAAAGGTGGGTGTAACTCATCTCTGCTCCCACGGACTGCCACTATGGAAATGACCACATGCCCGTTGCTTTGCTATTTTTTTCCTTCCTTCTTTTCAGTTCTGTCACTCACACAGATACCTCGAGGCATCCTGTATTTCCCATATAAATACTGGGTTACAGTCAAATCATTTTGAGCTACTCAAGATTATCTAAAGTGGGCATTATTTTAAAAAACACTAAATATTTAAAAACCTAGCCAAGGATCATATATTAAATGAAGGGTATTGGATGCACAGTTTTTTGGTTTTTTTTTTGGTCTGGAAGGTGAAATGTTTTTGTGTATTAATGATTAGAGAATTTCTTTTCTTGGAAGTCCAAAATAAAACTTTAGACAGCATGGCTAAAGTAGATCTTTTCAGCTAAACTTATTCTAAAGTTAATTGATCCTCTATTGTCATGATTATAGAGATGGTGAAGGATGAAACACAAGCTATTTTAGTAGTTTATCATTATTACTTAGAGTTCATCATTAAATCTGGAGACGCTAAAATATTCTTAATCAATATGTGCTTTGTACAAAGGAGACAAATGACACATCAGGGGAGTGTTTGAACATGAATTAATCGTGGTATAAATGATTGCTTTTATAGAAAAATCCCATTGGTCTTTTATAGAAAGAAACCAAGTCATTCTGACTAAGAAATTCTTCAGGGGAGAACCATGTATGTTATCTCTTGGGTGATACTGACTCATTGGATAATTGGATCTTGTGTCATAATAAGAAAGAGTGTTTCCCCTGGGGCAATAGTGCACTTAAACAAAATAGGTCAGAGCTATGAGTAACAGAAGAGGCAGCTACAAAAATTCAGTCAGCTTAGAGACTGTTGGAAAGGAATTTCTATCTGAGGAGAGAGTCTTGTTTTCATGAAAAGCCAAATACTCCTAAACAAAGGAAGTTATGTTAAAATCAAACCAATGCATAAGGACTTTCCAAGCGTATCAGAGTTCTATCTCCATACCCTAGTACATCAGCATAACAGCTGATGTACATAACAATGCAATCAGAAGAAGATGGAGGACTAATGGCACATTTGTATTATCATCATCATTTAAGAGCAAATGTTCTTCCACAAACCAACTTTTCACTGTACTACTGGTCTAGCTTTCGCATCATCAATGCCTCTTTACTCTTTGAAGTCTCTCCAAGAGCCTTTACCCTAGTCACATCCTCCATCACTACCCTGATGCAAAGCGAAGTTAGGCACTGAGGAGTAAGTCCATGATATGGACATTGTCAAGAGGAACTCAACCTGAGGTTTCCTTTACTACTTCCTGGTGTTGTGTCTATTTCTATTTTCAATTGCATATAGCTTATTGGACATGAATTCTACCGCATTTATCTTACTCTTCTTTGTTACAGATACCAGCTTCTCCTGCAGGGTCACATATTGGGTCTAAATTCACCCAGATGTCACACACTAAAGTTTTAAAAGCAAAAACTTTATATGTTCTTACTCTCTGTTCCATTATTTTCATTCCCATGATCTCAAAGTCAAACTGGCATGTCCCATTTTACTTTTTTCCCTGTTGATTCACTATAATATAAATAAGAAAGTTAATATGAAAATACAGATTCAGATAACAAGAACCTAGTTGTTAGTCTTGGCTTCATCTCAGGACAGTGAGAGGCCAAAGTTACATAGCATCCCTTATGAACACGGAGTTATTGATAAGCATGTTCCAGCTTGCAGACTAAACTTTGGTTGTTTATTGTCCCACCACATGCATACTTTATAAAATTAAGTCACTGTGAAATATCCTTGTGGGGACTTATGTAACCATGTTGCCCACTAAACACAATGCTGACCTAAAGGGTAAAGAAACTGCTCGGAGTTGTGTGAAGTTGGGTCCACTGGTTTGGTTTAAATGTGAATGAGACAAAGCTATACTACCCGAGGTTCACCAGTGTGGACATCTTAAATGGAGCTTTGCTTGTCAGTCATTGAATCCTATACGGTGTTTACTATATGTTGGCTAACAATGGTGTTTCAGTTCCAAAACCTACTGGAATGAGAAGAATGGAGCTCAGGAGGTGGTCTAGGATGGGTCAAAACACTGGCTGTAAGAGCTTTTTAAAAATATTGAGAGTCTAAAAATTCTTTATTTGGGGTCAAAGTTTTAGGATACCAGTTATGGTAAAATTATATTCACTTATGTAAAAATCAACCAGAAAGGAGGTAGTTGAATACAAATTCAATGTAAATTGGCACCTATATGCAGGAATACATGTGAAGAATTAGAAAAATCTTTGAATGGAAAGATAGAACATTTGAGTTTGAACACAAACTCTCTCTCTTGGTGATCACAGACTGGTCTGTGGTGTTTAGTTTCCAGGTCAAC
Source organism: Arvicanthis niloticus (assembly GCF_011762505.2). NCBI lineage: Eukaryota > Metazoa > Chordata > Mammalia > Rodentia > Muridae > Arvicanthis > Arvicanthis niloticus. Next base: position 107,077,543 of record NC_047660.1, read on the forward strand.
ACTCAGAGGAAGGGGCAATAAGTCCTTCCAATGTAGAGGAGCTCCTTAAGGTGGGAATGAAGGGAAAGGGTTGAAAGCAGAGCAAGTAAGAAAGATTATAAACTTGATCAATTTGATGGTGAGAGGTGCATTTGGATGGGTGGAGAGCTCTGCAGTAAGAGATTACGATAAACCACGCTGACATGCTATATGAGATGATAGTATTAAGTAAGTCTCAAAGAGGTGAAACTTTTTTTTTTTTGTGGAGGGAAAGGAGCAGGGTTTCAGACAGGGTTTCTTGGTATAGCCTTGTCTGCTCTGAAACTACCTCAGTAGATCAGGCTGTCCTGGAATTCACAGAAATTCACCTGTGACTGTCTCCCAAGATCTGGGATTAAAGCCATGTGCCAACACCACCCAGCTTAACATTTTAGGGAAAAGACACATGGTGAATGTTACAGGAAGATATGAAACATGAATTTATTAGAGTAGAAACGCTAAGGAAGATTTTTCAGTAACCCAAGTGGAATATTGTTTGCTTTTATGATAGCATTATTACTGACAGACCCATAGGCTGCTTCTTCACATGGTGGTAGGCTTTGTTATTGAACATTTTAATGCAATAACTCCTTAAGAACCCAATTTGAAAAATATCTCAGTGGAAGAAGAACATAGAATTTACTTGATAATGCAAACACTAGCACAAAACATACTCGAATGTGCTACAGAATTTTGAGTCTTAGCAATAGGAGAATGATGATTTTATGAATTCTGGAGATTCAATAAAAACTGGGGAGTAATATAAGATCATATCTTTTGGCCATATTGAGTGTAGGACACTTTCCTTCAGCAAATGCAACATACAGGAAGAGTGAGCTCTGAGCTATGTCTCAGAGACCTGGACACTCATTCCCTGAAACCCAATGTGCAGAAGGATAAAACCAGAGGCAGCAAAACCTGATCAAAGGATGGGCTGAAGGGTAATCAGAGATGGGTGCAAGGGAGGCCAAATGTGTGATGCAGGAGAGAGGCTAGAAAAACCCAGAGAAGGGAGACTTCAAGAAGATTGGAAAAAACAAGAGAGAAAGACATCAACAGTAAAATCCACTAGACTCAAGGAGATTGGCTTAAGGTGTAATAGAAACAAACAGGATTCAGTTGGAAAGACTATGTTTGGAGGAGCCTTTTCTTCACATTCACTATAACACCTAAAGCGAACACTGAACTGCATTGCAGGTGAATCCGATCTGCATGTAAGTACCAAATACAGGCATGCATAAGACAAGTGGATAAAATAGCTTCAGAAGTTGGGAAATTGATGGGCCAATCTCTTGCAAGAGAGAAATTAAAATGATTTCAGTTAAGTAAAATTTGAAATTAAACTGGATGCTGGTGACTGCCAGTACAGAAACTATCTCAGGCTAGCCCCTTTTTCTTCCAGGCAGAGTTTTCAGCTAAGAAGTCAGTGGCTATATTTCACTCATCCCCACTGTTTGAATTAGGAAGTCTGTCTCATTCAGAGTACACCTATAGCACCATATCTGCAGTAACATGTTATAGGAGACTTGCTGAAAATTAGAGTGTTTCTCCAACTAATAAAAGTAAATATAAGAAAGTCTCTGACTCTGTCCTTCTCAGATGTGGATGAGAATGTTAGGAACTGTGGCAGCTACCTCGTGACCATGAGGAAAGTAGTTTCTGTGGATGCATGGCAGGGCAGGGATGAAACAAACTTGGGTCCATAACACCATTACTAAACCATTCACCACTCTGATTCAATCCTGGGTTTTTCCTTTTATTAAGACATTGGATTTTTCTATGACTTGTAGCTGAATATAATACATAAAAACCTGAAGATTATTTCTCAGAATTTTTCTCTTTATTCTTAGTTTTCTATTATTATCTTTTATTCAGCTTTTTTTGGTTGTATTTTATTCTAGTAGAGTTCTTTTTATAGCAAATGTAACTACTCTCTGCACAAATCCAAATTCTAACTTCCACTTTTGTAATTATTGTTACAATTGAATTCTCAGCTGATTAGGTTTGGGGGAGGGGCCATAAAGAGAGTATTTGAATAAAGGACTGGTCTATTATTTCCCAATTTCCCTCCCTGTAGTCACAGAGGAGATTTAAAAGGCACCGTGTGTAACACTATTCCAGAGGAATTACACAAAGCCCCAAATCTTTATATAAATTTCTCAAGCCTTTTGTTTTCATTCCCATTTTTATAGCCTTTTTTTTCTCAGGCTTGGCACTCTCATTAATGCACACAAGCAAAGCCCCATTGTTCAATATGGCTCTCTAATGAGAAAGAATAAGACTGTATATTGGGAATGAAAATTGTACATTTTTATGTGGAGGTTTATAGACTATTACTTTTAATTGAAATTTGAAGTTCGTCTTTACAGTGAAGGTGGAGCAGAAAAATCACACACTGGGTCCCTCTCTGACATAACAGACTATAGTGGAAAAGCAGACTTTGAAAATGCTAACATTCACCTGCCGGAAGGTGCAGATAGCTGCCCCTTGTCCTAAGAGGTTAAGACAGAATAAAGTCCTGTGTCTATAAAGAGGCCATCTATGGCGGATAAGGACTTGCAATTATTGGGAGTTTTTTAAAGTGCTAAAAATGGAAGCTGAAGAGGAAATGTATTTACAAGCTTGTGCAGGTGATGGAGGTGATTTCTATTTTAGGAAGTACATTTGCTCATTGTTTCTCCCTCAGCCCTTGGGAGACCTTGGAATGCAACCCTTGGAGTTACTGCAGAATGGACACACAGTATTTACACCAATCATTTCAGCTAGTATAGCAGATAAATTTTATGTTAACTAAGCTTTATAAAGCAATATTATATTTCAGAGTACCCTGGAAACTGTAGCTTCAATGCCTTCCTTTTTACTCCATGCATTCTTAGTGTAACAACTTCTTGGGATGCAGTAGCAAAATACTAGAAAAATATATTCAAAGGATGTCCCCATTTGCTTCTCTATTGCTGTGACAAAACAGTGACCAGAAGCAACTTGAGGAGAAAAGGGTGTATCTGCATTATAGACTATAAACCATTAACTAGAAAGCCAGGATGGGTGAGAACTTGGAGGCAGAAACTGAAGCTGAGACCATGGAGAACAGCTGCTTCCTGGCTGGCTCCCTCTGGCTTGCTCAGCTACCTTTTTTATAGGCCTGTTTAGGGATGGCTTGGTACTCCTATAGAAATGAAAAATAAAGAAATGCCCTCCCAGACATGGTCACATCAGGTCAATCTGATGGAAGCAATTCCACAGTGAGGTTGTCTGATTTCTCTTAAGTTCCTAAGGACTTAGCCAACACATATTCATACAATATCTCAGTGGTATTTAACTTACATAAGGAAAAGGGTCATTTGTTGATCAAGTTAGACATACCAAATGTGTTTGTTCTGTGCAACAACAATATGGACCAAAACAAACAAACAAAACCCAAAGAACAACAACAAAAAACAACCTTGGCATTAAATAGTCCACGAGAAGCTTCCAGAAACACTTTAATGACCAATGATAGCTTGAGTTGCTTTTCTCAGAAATTCGTGACACTGTCAAAACTGAAAATATCATTAAAGTGCTTGAAAATGGAGTTAAGTGGCTCATTCTTAGTGTTTTTATAACTACAGCTAAAGACTAAAAGCAAGAATGATGCTTCTGGTACCTCCATGAACCTGTCTTGGGCAAGTGAAGGTCCAACCAGTTGTCTCTGTCACACGTCCCTCCCTCCAAATTCACATAATCAGAAATGCAGGAAGCTCTGAGAAACTCCTCAGATGGGATGGCAGAAGAAGGTCCCAGGGAGGGCTCACAATGGGGGAACACCTGCAATGAGAGAAACTGCCCTTCCATCTCTTATTGGATGCAAACCTGGGTAGCAGACCTGCTGATTTGTATAAAGGAAAGAAAGAGAATAAAAATGAAGAAAAAAGAAGGTGAAGGGAGAAAAAAAGGGAATGGAAGCAAGGAGACAAGAAAAAAAAAAGATTTGACCTATTTTGACATTTTCCCAGTAGCCACTAAATTAACTCAAGGATAAATAGGGGTTCAGTATACATTCACAGGGAAGGGAGCTAAAAGGATTTCAAAAGACTTCTGTAGTCCATCTCTCCATCCAATAACCACGGGGTGTAGGTCTTTCCCAAGGTGCCTGATACAGAATTCATTAGGTCACCACAAGAGAGGATTTGAGTTCTTATCTCATGGAGAGGCAGCCGAGGCCACAGGAAGAACACCACATCCACTAGCTCAAAATTGGTCCATTCTTTCAACATTTTCTACTTCCATCTTAACCCAGGAAGCATCATGGTTGGCTGGGCACCTTGCTGCTCTCCCTCTGTGAGCCCAGAGGCTGAGCTGGGCTGGGTTATCAATGGATCTGTGACTAGCCTGTCAGCTGGCAGAGACATGACTAGCATCCTGAATACCTGCGTTTTATTGCCATCTCTGATCCCTGCAACTGAGGTCAGCAATGGGGGATTCCAAGGGATACAAGTGAAGACAGGGGAAGTTCTAGAACAATTCTTTGCCCCCACATTTATGCTAGCATCCCCTTTTAACAAGTCAATAAAAGAGAATCGGTTAACTTTCAGTGAGACTAGAGAACCCTTCTGATTTTATACAGAAGCCCTTAAGGTTTTAAAAAAAGCTCAGCTAGAATTTCGCAATTGTCCTTCATATATTTATAGATCCTCCTTTACAGTCTTACCTTATTGTCAGTGTCTTTTTTTTTTTTTTTTTAAAGAATTTTATCCCAAATTCTCAGACTGAATCAGCCACAGAGAACAACAAGTCTCTTTTCCAATGTAGCCTGAAGGAGTGAGGTCTGTTTTAACTACTGCTTCCCACACTTCTCTAGCCAGGAACTCCTTGGGAACTTTGGATGCTGTTAGAAATTCAGTGTCTTGGGTATTATGAACTGAATCATGTCTTCCTATGTGTTAGCTTCTTGTAAAATGACTGTATTTCACTATAGGACCTCCAAAAGAGGTATCTAAGCTTGAATGAGAAAATAGTGTGGTAACCTAATCCTTCAAGACAGGGGTCCTTCCAAATGGAAGTGAAGCCATGATACTCTGTCCAATGCTGCAAACTATAGGCCACCCGAGGAAACAGAAGGTGGGTCGTTTTTTTATTTTTTATGTTTTTATTTATTTATTTATTTATTTATTTATTTATTTATTTATTTTTGTTGGACAAGTTAAAAGTTCTTTCTGGAAACAACTGAGACATCTACAAGATCCTCACTTGGGGATTCTATGCTGCCAAAAAATGTAAAAGGACAGATTTCAGAGGCTTGGGAACTCATTCAGGTTGACCAGTCTAACCTGGGTCCTATCTCCAAATATAAATAAATAAATATTTTTTAAAACCATTAAAATAAATATGCAAGTTTGTCATTTGAGTCACCCAGTCTGTGTCATGTTTTAATGTGGCAGCTAGAGATGACAAAGTAAGGAGGTCTCACTCGGGAGACCCTAAATTGCTATGTCTGAGTTAGGTCTGAAGAACTGTGTTTTATTGATTTAATTATTCTTCAAGAAACCAAAATGATGTTTGTGATCTAGCAAATTTGAAAGTACTGGGCTAAAGGGTCATTCTTGTGGCACTTCTGTGTGTCCTTATTTATCTTACAGTTCATCTCTTCACACTCGTGGATGGTTTTACTTGCAAGACTTATTGATTCTTTTCTGTGTTAGGTGATAAAAATAGAACAGGAAATACAAATGAGCTTTTCCTTCCTAGATTGTGACATTTGAGCAGAGGAAAAGGCACTATTGAATGCCACACAATAACATATCTATAATAGAAGTATTTGTAAACAGTATAGAATAATGTGAGATGCTTTTGGACAAAAGAGAGAGAGAGAGATGGGCAGCAGGGTGGACTTTATGTGGACTTTAAATTCAGCTTACTAATAAAGTTGGAATTGCCCCCAAAGTTTGAATGAACTTCCTGAAAGTAGTTGAGGAGCAGTGTTTGGAGGTGAGAGGTCAGTGAAGTGTAAGTCTTTACTTCTCTCAGGAAGATCACAAGGACCAGACAGGTAGGTGGAGTCACTGATGAGAGAGGGCAGAAATTATCACAGAAAGGGAGCCAGGGGGTTAGAGCAGTTGCTGTGAGGCCTAGATGAGGGGATGGGGTGGTGGAGAGGAGAGAAAACACTGCTCTGTCATTTCAGTGGCGAAGGCTTTGGAAGAGGGAGAGTGAAGTAGGAATGAAGGTGACTGCAATGTGACCAAGTCTTCTGCAAGAGGGCCCAAGTCAAAGGA